>NW_025767062.1:600000-1043964 GCF_003918875.1 Haliotis rubra | reverse complement strand
TGCGGTACATCAGGTGTTGAGATTGCATCAGTTGAGGGCAGGTGGTTAATGTGCGTTGAGGGCAGAGAACAGGCGTTGAGGACAGGGGTATATCAGGTGTCAGCAGGGCATATCAGGTGTTGAAGACAGGAGTATATCAGCGCTGAGTACAGCAATGCTGAGAAAAGGTAACAAAACCGGTGCGGCGGTATCAGCGTTGAGGAGAGGAGTATACCTGGTGATGCCATAAGTACCCGTCAACCCTACCGTAAAGCCAAACGCTAATTCCGGTCGCAGCCGCAAGTATATACTAAAGCCCTGAAGCGGGGTATTCAGGGCTTCACTGGCATGGTTCCTCGCCAGCAGCACCATGCGCCAGCCGCCCGCCGTACAAGCAGCCGCACTTGGCCATACAATAACACGCATGCACGTCGTCATATGAGCGAAATATTCTCAGCACGCATTAAACCCACCCTGCCACCCAAATGAAACCATGATATCACGTGCTTCAAGCAGGGGTATATTGTTATAAACATGGTACAATCAATGATTTCGTTGAAACAGACAGAATAATGCCGTGCTTAATATGATGCGTACGTGCGGTTACCGTCGAAGTTGCTTATAGTTAATATGCCGTAGTGGTTTCGGCGCAATTTCGTTTATACGATGACAGTTGTACCCATTACCCAGGATCAACAGGTACCATAATGCCTTTATGGCGGCATCGCCGAAGACCATCTTCAACAACGAACCCAGTTCGTATATTTCCGCACCGAGATCTTTCGAATTTCGGCCTTTAATGCCTCAATTTGCGGGAGAATTTATGCCGCGACATCGCAATTTCTCAAATGAATTGATGATACGCCGGTTCAACAATTTTGATATCGGTAGAGATAAAATGAGATGTTGGTGTTAACACTCGGTGTACACAGACACTAAAATCGGTTATTCGCCAACATCTAACGTAACATGACTAAACATCTTCGATGTAATATTGACACCAAACATCAGATAACGACTTTAACATCGAGGCATATATGGTTTTAAACACTCGATACAGCACAGAATAAATGTTATCATCAGTCCACCATCCAGATTGCTCAACACTCGATATTTCAGTCCTGACACTGATATACTTTTCAACATTCGATATTAAACCATCAATTCGATATAGCCGGCCTGATACCTCTTCAATAACACTGGATATCTTCAACACATCGATATATCTTCAATAACACTCGATATCGCCTGTTCTTTTCAAAATCCGATAATATATGTTCGGGACATTTTCGTTCTTTCAACACTGATATTAACACCTGATAAACAGAATTGAATGAACACCTGAAGACATTTGATACACCGTGCTTCAGCGTCCGTGCAGGCCATCAGATGCTTCTAGTGCATGTGTACATTGATGCTTAGTGTTCGTGCATACCAGTTTAGTGCCCGTGTACACCAGGCGTTATTGTCTCGTTTTATATCTGGAGTATATCGTAAGTTGAGTGACAGTATATATCAGGTGCTGAGGGCAAGGAGGCATCAGGTCCCAGGGCAGAGCATAACAGGCCTTGAGGCAGGAGCATATCAGGTGTTGGAGGGCAGGGCATATCAGGTGCTGAGGACAGCAGTACCTGCAGGTGTATCAGGTGTTGAAGGTAGCATCAGGTGCGTTGAGGCAGGGTATATCAGGTGTCTGCAATGGTATATCAGGCGTTGAGGGCAGGGTAATAATTGTGCACCCAGACAGGCCTGCGGTGCTGAGGCAGGGCAGCATCAGGCGTCCAGGACAGAGGTACAGTTTAGCGTCTGTTTAGTGTCTGTGTATAACAGGTGTTTAGTGTATGCATACCGATACATGGTAAAATCCGTTTATATCTGATGTTTTAGCGAAGCCTGCATCAGATGTTTAGTGTATGTGTACATTAGATGTTTAAAATCTCCGTAATACCAGGCGTTTAGTGTCTGTGTACACCAGGTGTTATTAGTTCGTTTATATCTGGAGTATATATCAGGTGTTTTCGCTGCATTAATGGGTACAACAAGGACTGGTCGGCCTGTAGTCAGTATATACTATGTCTGAGTGGGGTATTCAGGCTTCACTGCGGCATGGTCTCTCAGTGAGCTAGCACTATAAAGCCAGCTTCGGTCTGGGCTGAGTACAAGCAGCCGCACCTACACATACACACGCATGCACGTCGTCATATGAGCGAAATATTCTCAAGCACGGCATTAAACCCAATTTCACCTCACCTCCAATGAAACTATGATATCACGTGTTTCAAGCAGGGGTATATCATTTGGTTATGTACCATGCATGGCACATGTGCTTTAACTTGTGACTTGGCATTTTGTCTTGCACGTGTGTGTATCTGTATAAACTTAGTCTCGTCGCTTTATTACTGAAATATTACAGATGCGACGTTATTTTCAACCCGCTGGCATTAGAGAAAGGCTTCTAGTTATATATACGTGGTGAAATGTAACGCAAAACTTACGATGTTTAGTCTCCATGTAGCCATCTATATTCATATTATAATTATGTTGGTTTATTGAGTCCAGATATGCACGTGTAATGATCTAAGGCGAACAAAACGTGTACCGTCATCAAGCAAATATCAAGTTTCAGTAAACTTATAAAGATAAAGCAACTGTTGCGTAAATTGATCTTCGTGCTGTTAGTCAGTGGATTGTCTGGTCCAGATCCGATTATTTATAGAACAACCAACCAACCATTTGCAGGCAGCCCGTCTCCTGTCCGACCCGTCACAGTCAAATCTGTGCTGTCTGTGGTAACTTGTTTGGGACACTCTAACTGCCCAGAGCCTGATGTTCATGATAGATGCTGTAATTCACTGTTGGTAATAGGGTCACATTTGAATCTATTACGTTGTGCTTTTAATGTAATGAGAGTGTCTTCTATAGTTGAGGCCTGCCACCAACAGGTCTCATTTTAACTAGGGTGGATTTTGCAGAGAATTTTTATATTGCGATATATTGCGATGCGAAAGCATATATTGCGATATGTAATGCAATATAATGCAAGAATTTTGATTTACAAAGCAAAAACACAACAAAGTCACAATGCTTGATTAAGCTTTCATAAAAAACTTTTAATCATGACAAAATAAAAACGTAAATAGTGTTTGGCACAAATGAAACAAGGAAAAGAACAATTTAAAAAAAGGAAATATCCGAAGATTTCCCGAGTGTTACGAAGTTTTCCGAATGCATGTCAAAATACCGGGGTTTTCGATCAGCGTATCCCAATACGTATTGTTTTCACGCCTGAACCGGTAAATACCGGTAAACAGGCTATATTGCGCAGCCCTAATTTTAACCCTATCTGTTTGACGGTATGTGTCCCACACTTGAGAGAAATCGCACATTTAAACACAATATTCTTTCACTCGGGACCGGTTTGCAAGGGACTCACATTATGATGCAACAAATCTGAAAGGCCTGTTCTCCCGCGTGAGCGCTCATCTGATAGTGAACTACTTGAGGGAAGTTGATCTGTATCATAAATTGTAACTGTGTAATGTGATTACCGAACTGCCTGCTTTTAAATTTGGTGCTATGACTTTTCCGTTTTTAATTACAATGTAATGAATATATGCTTTTGAAATAAAACTCATTCCGAGGATGTACTTACAATGTTTATTAATGCAAACTTGTTCTCGTCACTATATGGCTGGAACAATGCCGATGTGACGTAAAACCCAACTCAACTCAACTCACTCGGGACCTGATTTTCCGTACCCGCAATTAGGCAATGTGCCTTTACTTCAGCTCCTGTGTCACTTTGAAGTGTCAATGTGACCAGAGGCTAAGTTAGCTACAACGTGATTGCTCGCTCGGCTCAGGACTTGTTCACATCAACAATAGCTCCAACCAAATCGGTAAATCCCGTACTGTTTTTGTCGGTTGTGTATAAATCCATGGAGGAAATATTTGTTTGAACACAATCAAAAACTATCCCGTTCTTTATATTGGACCCTATTTTCAGTTTCACATCGTGTGGCGGGTTGTACAAGAGACACCAATCTGCAGGGATGAAGCATTACATGTTGGAACCTGTAATGACGATATATCATGTCTGTGTGTTCTCGTTTTACTTTCAAATATTCATTACACCGATTTCATTTTCGAATGATGCTCACTTACTCAGTTGTCTCTCATACTTCCTCCAAACCAACATCTTTAATCAAGAGGGAAACCATTAACACTTGGGTATTGCACAGTGTAAACCTGCGTGTAAACCTGGGTGTAAACCCGGAATGTAAACCTGCGTGTAGACCTAGGTGTAAACCTGGGTGTAAACCTGCGTGTAGACCTGGGTGTAAACCTGCGTGTAAACCTGGGTGTACACCTGGAATGTAAACCTGCGTGTAAACCTGGAATGTAAACCTGCGTGTAAACCCGGAATGTAAACCTGCGTGTAAACCTGGGTGTAAACCTGGAATGTAAACCTGGGTGTAAACCTGCGTGTAAACCTGGGTGTAAACCTGCGTGTAAACCTGGAATGTAAACCTGCGTGTAAACCTGCGCGTAAACCTGGAGTGTAAACCTGGAATGTAAACCTGGGTGTAAACATGCGCGTAAACCTGGAATGTAAACCAGGGTGTACACCTGGAATGTAAACCTGCGCGTAAACCTGGAATGTAATCCTGGGTGTAAACCTTCACCAAAACTATCTCCGTAACTAAAAATCTTCACAGTTCTGTTTTTGATGGAGTATGGTGCTCGTCAGTATCCATTCCCACCTCAGGTTAACATGCAGTGACTTAAATGTACTCAAACACCATGTTCTCGTCAGTATCCATTCCCACCTCAGGTTAACATGCAGTGACTTACAGGTACTCAAACACCATGTTCTCGTCAGTATCCATTCCCACCTCAGGTTAACATGCAGTGACTTACAGGTACTCAAACACCATGTTCTCGTCAGTATCCATTCCCACCTCAGGTTACCATGCAGTGACTTAAATGTACTCAAACACCATGTTCTCGTCAGTATCCATTCCCACCTCAGATTAGCATGCAGTGACTTACAGGTACTCAAACACCATGTTCTCGTCAGTATCCATTCCCACCTCAGGTTAACATGCAGTGACTTTAAATGTACTCAAACACCATGTTCTCGTCAGTATCCATTCCCACCTCAGATTAGCATGCAGTGACTTACAGGTACTCAAACACCATGTTCTCGTCAGTATCCATTCCCACCTCAGGTTACCATGCAGTGACTTAAATGTACTCAAACACCATGTTTCTCGTCAGTATCCATTCCCACCTCAGGTTAACATGCAGTGACTTAAATGTACTCAAACACCATGTTCTCGTCAGTATCCATTCCCACCTCAGATTAACATGCAGTGACTTACAGGTACTCAAACACCATGTTCTCGTCAGTATCCATTCCCACCTCAGGTTAACATGCAGTGACTTAAATGTACTCAAACACCATGGTTCTTGTCAGTATCTATTCCCACCTCAGGTTAACATGCAGTGACTTACAGGTACTCAAACATCATGTTCTCGTCAGTATCTATTCCCACCTCAGGTAAACATGCAGTGACTTAAATGTACTCAAACACCATGTTCTCGTCAGTATCAATTCCCACCTCAGATTAACATGCAGTGACTTACAGGTACTCAAACATCATGTTCTCGTCAGTATCTATTCCCACCTCAGGTTAACATGCAGTGACTTAAATGTACTCAAACACCATGTTCTCGTCAGTATCCATTCCCACCTCAGGTTAACATGCAGTGACTTAAATGTACTCAAACACCATGTTCTCGTCAGTATCCATTCCCACCTCAGATTAACATGCAGTGACTTAAATGTACTCAAACACCATGTTCTCGTCAGTATCCATTCCCACCTCAGATTAACATGCAGTGACTTAAATGTACTCAAACACCATGTTCTCGTCAGTATCCATTCCCACCTCAGATTAACATGCAGTGACTTACAGGTACTCAAACACCATGTTCTCGTCAGTATCCATTCCCACCTCAGGTTAACATGCAGTGACTTAAATGTACTCAAACACCATGTTCTCGTCAGTATCCATTCCCACCTCAGATTAACATGCAGTGACTTAAATGTACTCAAACACCATGTTCTCGTCAGTATCCATTCCCACCTCAGGTTAACATGCAGTGACTTACAGGTACTCAAACACCATGTTCTCGTCAGTATCCATTCCCACCTCAGGTTAACATGCAGTGACTTAAATGTACTCAAACACCATGTTCTCGTCAGTATCCATTCCCACCTCAGGTTAACATGCAGTGACTTAAATGTACTCAAACACCATGTTCTCGTCAGTATCCATTCCCACCTCAGATTAGCATGCAGTGACTTACAGGTACTCAAACACCATGTTCTCGTCAGTATCCATTCCCACCTCAGGTTAACATGCAGTGACTTACAGGTACTCAAACATCATGTTCTCGTCAGTATCCATTCCCACCTCAGGTTACCATGCAGTGATTCTTAAATGTACTCAAACACCATGTTCTCGTCAGTATCCATTCCCACCTCAGATTAACATGCAGTGACTTAAATGTACTCAAACACCATGTTCTCGTCAGTATCCATTCCCACCTCAGATTAGCATGCAGTGACTTACAGGTACTCAAACACCATGTTCTCGTCAGTATCCATTCCCACCTCAGGTTACCATGCAGTGACTTAAATGTACTCAAACACCATGTTCTCGTCAGTATCCATTCCCACCTCAGGTTAACATGCAGTGACTTAAATGTACTCAAACACCATGTTCTCGTCAGTATCCATTCCCACCTCAGGTTAACATGCAGTGACTTAAATGTACTCAAACACCATGTTCTCGTCAGTATCCATTCCCACCTCAGATTAACATGCAGTGACTTACAGGTACTCAAACACCATGTTCTCGTCAGTATCCATTCCCACCTCAGGTTACCATGCAGTGACTTAAATGTACTCAAACACCATGTTCTCGTCAGTATCCATTCCCACCTCAGATTAACATGCAGTGACTTAAATGTACTCAAACACCATGTTCTCGTCAGTATCCATTCCCACCTCAGGTTAACATGCAGTGATTCTTAAATGTACTCAAACACCATGTTCTCGTCAGTATCCATTCCCACCTCAGGTTAACATGCAGTGACTTTAAATGTACTCAAACACCATGTTCTCGTCAGTATCCATTCCCACCTCAGATTAGCATGCAGTGACTTACAGGTACTCAAACACCATGTTCTCGTCAGTATCCATTCCCACCTCAGGTTACCATGCAGTGACTTAAATGTACTCAAACACCATGTTCTCGTCAGTATCCATTCCCACCTCAGATTAACATGCAGTGACTTACAGGTACTCAAACACCATGGTTCTCGTCAGTATCCATTCCCACCTCAGGTTAACATGCAGTGACTTTACAGGTACTCAAACACCATGTTCTCGTCAGTATCCATTCCCACCTCAGGTTAACATGCAGTGACTTACAGGTACTCAAACACCATGGTTCTCGTCAGTATCTATTCCCACCTCAGGTTAACATGCAGTGACTTAAATGTACTCAAACACCATGGTTCTCGTCAGTATCTATTCCCACCTCAGGTTAACATGCAGTGACTTAAATGTACTCAAACATCGTGTTCTCGTCAGTATCCATTCCCACCTCAGATTAACATGCAGTGACTTACAGGTACTCAAACACCATGTTTTCGTCAGTATCCATTCCTACCTCAGGTTAACATGCAGTGACTTAAATGTACTCAAACATCGTGTTCTCGTCAGTATCCATTCCACCTCAGGTTAACATGCAGTGACTTAAATGTACTCAATCACCATGGTTCTCGTCAGTATCCATTCCCACCTCAGGTTAGCATGCAGTGACTTGCAGGTACTCAAACACCATGTTCTCGTGTCGTCTGTCTGCTCTTGTTGGATATGGACATAACTTTCTATTCGATGTCGGAACTATGCTTAATAATACGTAATATATACTGTACATGACTTGGATTCAGTTCTATATACAACGAATCTACTGCATGTATGTATTGTTAAATGTAAAACCTTCACGTTAACAATTCAATATTTGTAAAGAAAATACATTAGTTTCTTATCTCTATCTGCGAGCAAGTATGTGTGGATACGTTAGTTCATGTATGCACCGTTTTTGTTTGGTACTGAATATGTAGGTGTTTATGTATGTGTGACTTGTGAGCTGCGGCTGAATACTTTCAACAGTAAGTACAGATATCTAAATATATAATTTTATGTAAACTTTATGGAGAAGTGTTCAAATAGGCTTTGCCTGTCATCCAATCTCATTCAATCTGGAGAATAGATATGGGTTTAATCCAAGCAGAAATCCATACCATCAGATCAGTAGTAAGTGAAGCCAGGTAAGACTTTCTATTTGCCGCTTCATGTAGAGAGACCGCCGCCATATAGCTGGAACATTGCTGAGTGCGATGTAGAGAGTCAGCTAAGTGCCACGGAACCATAAATAACATCGTTAACTTAAAACGACGATGATGCTGGTCATATTGTATTGCCCCGGTCCTGAAATTTGGGCTGTAAAATGAAGTGAATTATCTCCCTTTGATCTCAAATCACTACTTGGAAAACATATATTGATAAAACGAGAGAGAGAGATATGTTGAATATATTTTTCTGACTTCACCCGACGTTTTTACATTATATTTCTGTATAATCAGTTCGTTTCATTTAGTAACCTGAACAACTCATATTTCTGTATAATCCGTTAGTTTCATTTAGTAAGCAGAACAACTTATATTTCTGTATATTCAGTTAGTTTCATTTAGTAACCTGAACAACTCATATTTCTGTATAATCAGTTAGTTTCATTTAGCAACCTGAACAACTCATATTTCTGTATAATCAGTTAGTTTCATTTAGTAACCTGAACAACTTATCACTTCTGTATAATCAGCTAGTTTCATTTAGCAACCTGAACAACTTATATTTCTGTATAATCAGTTAGTTTCATTCAGTAACCTGAACAACTTATATTTCTGTATAATCAGTTAGTTTCATTTAGTAACCTGAACAACTTATCACTTCTGTATAATCAGTTCGTTTCATTTAGTAACCTGAACAACTAATCACTTCTGTATAATCAGTTAGTTTCATTTAGTAACCTGAACAACTTATATTTCTGTATAATCAGTTCGTTTCATTTAGCAACCTGAACGACTTATATTCTGTATAATCAGTTAGTTTTATTTAGTAACCTGAACAACTTATCACTTCTGTATAATCAGTTAGTTTCATTTAGTAACCTGAACAACTAATCACTTCTGTATAATCAGTTAGTTTCATTTAGTAACCTGAACAACTTATATTTCTGTATAATCAGTTAGTTTCATTTAGTAACCTGAACAACTTATATTTCTGTATAATCAGCTAGTTTCATTTAGTAACCTGAACAACTTTATATTTCTGTATCATCAGTTAGTTTCATTTAGTAACCTGAACAACTTATATTTCTGTATAATCAATTCGTTTCATTTAGCAACCTGAACAACTTATATTTCTGTATAATCAGTTAGTTTCATTTAGTAACCTGAACAACTTATATTTCTGTATAATCAGTTAGTTTCATTTAGTAACCTGAACAACTTATATTTCTGTATAATCAGCTAGTTTCATTTAGTAACCTGAACAACTTATATTTCTGTATAATCAGCTAGTTTCATTTAGTAACCTGAACAACTTATATTTCTGTATAATCAGTTAGTTTCATTTAGTAACCTGAACAACTTATATTTCTGTATAATCAGTTAGTTTCATTTAGTAACCTGAACAACTTATATTTCTGTATAATCAGTTAGTTTCATTTAGTAACCTGAACAACTTATATTTCTGTATAATCAATTCGTTTCATTTTAGCAACCTGAACAACTTATATTTCTGTATAATCAGTTAGTTTCATTTAGTAACCTGAACAACTTATATTTCTGTATAATCAGTTAGTTTCATTTAGTAACCTGAACAACTTATATTTCTGTATAATCAGTTAGTTTCATTTAGTAACCTGAACAACTTATATTTCTGTATAATCAGTTAGTTTCATTTAGTAACCTGAACAACTTATATTTCTGTATAATCAGTTAGTTTCATTCAGTAACCTGAACAACTTATATATTTCTGTATAATCAGTTAGTTTCATTTAGTAACCTGAACAACTTATATTTCTGTATAATCAATTCGTTTCATTTAGTAACCTGAACAACTTATATTTCTGTATAATTAGTTAGTTTCATTTAGTAACCTGAACAACTTATATTTCTGCATAATCAGTCAGTTTCATTTAGTAACGTGAACAACTTATCACTTCTGTATAATCAGTTAGTTTCATTTAGTAACCTGAACAACTTATCACTTCTGTATAATCAGTTCGTTTCATTTAGTAACCTGAACAACTAATCACTTCTGTATAATCAGTTAGTTTCATTTAGTAACCTGAACAACTTATATTTCTGTATAATCAGTTCGTTTCATTTAGCAACCTGAACGACTTATATTTCTGTATAATCAGTTAGTTTTATTTAGTAACCTGAACAACTTATCACTTCTGTATAATCAGTTAGTTTCATTTAGTAACCTGAACAACTAATCACTTCTGTATAATCAGTTAGTTTCATTTAGTAACCCTGAACAACTTATATTTCTGTATAATCAGTTAGTTTCATTTAGTAACCTGAACAACTTATATTTCTGTATAATCAGCTAGTTTCATTTAGTAACCTGAACAACTTATATTTCTGTATAATCAGTTAGTTTCATTTAGTAACCTGAACAAATTATATTTCTGTATAATCAATTCGTTTCATTTAGCAACCTGAACAACTTATATTTCTGTATAATCAGTTAGTTTCATTTAGTAACCTGAACAACTTATATTTCTGTATAATCAGTTAGTTTCATTTAGTAACCTGAACAACTTATATTTCTGTATAATCAGCTAGTTTCATTTAGTAACCTGAACAACTTATATTTCTGTATAATCAGCTAGTTTCATTCAGTAACCTGAACAACTTATATTTCTGTATAATCAGTTAGTTTCATTTAGTAACCTGAACAACTTATCACTTCTGTATAATCAGTTCGTTTCATTTAGTAACCTGAACAACTAATCACTTCTGTATAATCAGTTAGTTTCATTTAGTAACCTGAACAACTTATATTTCTGTATAATCAGTTCGTTTCATTTAGCAACCTGAACGACTTATATTTCTGTATAATCAGTTAGTTTTATTTAGTAACCTGAACAACTTATCACTTCTGTATAATCAGTTAGTTTCATTTAGTAACCTGAACAACTAATCACTTCTGTATAATCAGTTAGTTTCATTTAGTAACCTGAACAACTTATATTTCTGTATAATCAGTTAGTTTCATTTAGTAACCTGAACAACTTATATTTCTGTATAATCAGCTAGTTTCATTTAGTAACCTGAACAACTTATATTTCTGTATAATCAGTTAGTTTCATTTAGTAACCTGAACAACTTATATTTCTGTATAATCAATTCGTTTCATTTAGCAACCTGAACAACTTATATTTCTGTATAATCAGTTAGTTTCATTTAGTAACCTGAACAACTTATATTTCTGTATAATCAGTTAGTTTCATTTAGTAACCTGAACAACTTATATTTCTGTATAATCAGCTAGTTTCATTTAGTAACCTGAACAACTTATATTTCTGTATAATCAGCTAGTTTCATTTAGTAACCTGAACAACTTATATTTCTGTATAATCAGTTAGTTTCATTTAGTAACCTGAACAACTTATATTTCTGTATAATCAGTTAGTTTCATTTAGTAACCTGAACAACTTATATTTCTGTATAATCAATTCGTTTCATTTAGCAACCTGAACAACTTATATTTCTGTATAATCAGTTAGTTTCATTTAGTAACCTGAACAACTTATATATTTCTGTATAATCAGTTAGTTTCATTTAGTAACCTGAACAACTTATATTTCTGTATAATCAGTTAGTTTCATTTAGTAACCTGAACAACTTATATTTCTGTATAATCAGTTAGTTTCATTTTAGTAACCTGAACAACTTATATTTCTGTATAATCAGTTAGTTTCATTTAGTAACCTGAACAACTTATATTTCTGTATAATCAGTTAGTTTCATTTAGTAACCCTGAACAACTTATATTTCTGTATAATCAGTTAGTTTCATTTAGTAACCTGAACAACTTATATTTCTGTATAATCAGTTAGTTTCATTCAGTAACCTGAACAACTTATATTTCTGTATAATCAGTTAGTTTCATTTTAGTAACCTGAACAACTTATATTTCTGTATAATCAATTCGTTTCATTTAGTAACCTGAACAACTTATATTTCTGTATAATTAGTTAGTTTCATTTAGTAACCTGAACAACTTATATTTCTGTATAATCAGTTAGTTTCATTTAGTAACGTGAACAACTTATCACTTCTGTATAATCAGTTAGTTTCATTTAGTAACCTGAACAACTTATCACTTCTTTATAATTGTTAATGCTAAATACAAGTTATGTTATGTTCAGTAATGTTCAGCATGTTAAACCAGGCATGAATGAGTGTATTGTACGGTGGCCTAGTGGTTAACACATTAGGTTTGTGATCTAAAGAGCTGGGGTTCAAATCCAGCGTAATGGCAAAAACTTTTGTAAATTTAATTAGTAAATACATAGCCTCATCTTCATTATTGATGGTCACATGACCTAACCCTTGCACAAAATCTTCATGCAAAGGCTGATTCACTGTGCTATCCACATGGTCACTTGGCTGTCTGCAAATCTCTCCGTATGGCAACACAAATGTGAGTACTTTTAATCATACATTGTATAACTTTATATGACATTTGAATAGTATATGTTGTTGGAGTTATCATGGGAATATTTTGACCATTAGTATTGTGTATTTTGATAGAAAGCTGCTATTGAAGCACGTTACTCAAATGCGTTGTCGGACAATGTTCAAACGTTTTACCTAACAATTTTGAATAGCTATATTTGATAATTATGAAATCCTATATTTGAAAATTCAGAAAAGTTATATTTAAATGCTGTAATTGATGTATTAGCTAAAATAATCATTTTGTTTCTTTTAGTTTCTTAAACCTCATCGATGGACCGAGTCATGTCAACGATAATAAGCCAATGACTTGTCACCGACTACCGGAAATCGTAACATTAATAAATCCCTGTCGATGCGAGTTTTCGAGTTGTGTTCTTGCATTTACATTTGTTTAAGAAAATTTGCAGACAGTCAAGTATTACATGGGTGGTCAGCAGCATCCAACGTTTAGCAGTGGCTGCTGATATCCTTGCAAGTTTTACACCACCGTGTAACGTGTGTAAAACGTCTGGAGTGCTCAAGGTTCAAGGGTGAGGCATGGCGTCACAGGGCAACGTTGATGATGATAGTCACCTTTACAGCGAGGAATGGTCACGTCGTCATTCTTCTGAGGGGCAAACAACGTCCACAGTTGGTGATGTGAACACTGACAGTGGTGGTGTTGGTGATAGTGAGAACACCGTGAGTGTCGACAAATATTGGGATGCAGTTATGTCAAAACAGAACTGTTACAGAAAAAGGCAGATTTAAACATTTGAGAGTTTTGAAATAAGACTGTTTCTTCTTTATCAGCATGTACTAAGAGTAAAATGAACTTGATCGTTTGAAAGAAAACATTGACAACTTGCATTTAGTGAAATCTGGTCTTGACAACTTTAATGATTTGTTGATATATTATAAATCATGTGTAGATTTGTATTGCAGTCAACTTGAGGAAGAAGATAGAGCTTTGGCGAAAGAGAGTTCGAATGAAAAGGAATCATCATTCCCATGCTTCAGAGACTCGTTAGTAAGCTGGGTCCTATGTGCAGAGAGAGAAATGGCTAATGAGTTACATGATTCTGTGTCACAGAAAGGTTCAGTGAGTACTAATAGATCTTCTAAGTCTAAAATATTCACACCGTTCTGGTAAATCAAGTTCAGTTAAATCTTCACATACTCATGAAAAGCGAAACTTGCAGAGTTTCTTGCAGAGAAGTCCATGTTCCAAGCTCGTGCCCAGGCTGAGATGAACCTGAAAGAAGTGCAGCTTGATACCAAGATTGCTAAGACAGCGGCGAAAGAGAAGGTGTACTCTGAGGCAGATGCTGCAGGTCAAGGTCAAGGTCAAGGTCTAGGTGATCCCACTGTCACATTAAGATCTGTCACGACTCCGTCGTCACAGTACCATCAGATCAGTCAACAGAAAATTAACCCTTCTGCAGCAGACTTTTTGCCAGTAAATCAGAGCTCATTGAATCATACCTCTCAAAATCCAGGTGCTAGTATTGCTGTTGATAATCAGTCCTCATTGTTTAACCATGCTGTTCTAGAGACACAAAGACAGATGTCCCATGCTATGTTTCTTCCCAAACCGGAAGTGCCCAAGTTCACAGGAGACCCGACAGAGTTCACAGCCTTCCTCATGGCGTTCGATGCCAGGATTGCTCCACATACGTCAAGTGAGGCAGATAGACTTTACTACCTCGATCAACAACTTCAAGGTGAGCCCAAAGATCTTATATCTGGTTGTCTTCATATGGATCCTTTAGCAGGGTATGCTGCTGCAAGAAACCTGCTTTGCAAAGAGTATGGTGATCCTTATAGAATCTCGACAGCTTATATGAACAAGATTCGTACTTGGCCTAATCTTAAGAATGAGGACAACGTAGGACTCAAGCAATTCTCTATTCTTCTGACAAAGTGTTATCATGTAATGAGAGGTATTTCTCATATGATTGTCCTTAATCATGCACCAAACATGCAGTGTGTTGTTTTGAAGCTCCGGCGTATCTCCAAAGCAGGTGGAGGGATCGCGTTACGACTATGAAACTGAATGGGCAGGAGGAAGTGGAGTTCAAGCATCTCGTCGACTTCATCGACTTCGCTGCAAGATCTGCAAATGAACCTATCTACAGTAAACAGGCCATGCTCTCCAAACATGATGATACAAGTCGTAAGGATAGGTTCTCTGATAACTATAAACAATCAAACAAGTCTCAATCCACAAGTTTCGCTACTCATATTGGAAGTGAATCACAAAGTAAAAGCAAAGGCATCTCTTGCTTCCACTGTAAAGTGCAAGTTATTTCTACGAAAGACACTTTCTGAAAGACGAGAGTATTTGAAGGAGAGTAACCGGTGTTACAGTTTTTATGGACTTAGCCACATTTCAAAGGGTTGCATGATAAAAAGAACTTGTAAACACTGTGGCAAACGTCATCCTACTGCATTACATGATTACAATTTTCAATCAAGACAGGGGCAAACCGGACTATGTTTCAAAGAGAAGTCATCCACTGACGAGTCTCATGTCATCACTGGAGCTACGTTCTGTGACAATCAACGATTCAAGGTTAAAGAGACTGTGCTTCAACCTATACTTCCTGTTAACGTCCGACAGAATGGAGGCGATAGGGTTGTGCAAACGTACGCCATGTTGGACAACGGCAGCACAGGATGCTTTATCACAGAAGGACTCAAAGATGAACTTCAAGCAAAGTCAACACCAACGTTGCTGAGGTTGCAAACGATGAACGGAACAGACCTCATCAACACAACAGTGGTATCAGATATTGTGATCTCTGACCTCTCTGATAGACAGTTTGTTAGTTTGCCACGCACATTTTGTAAAGATGTAATGCCTGTCGGTGACGACAATATTCCTAAATCGGATGCTTTGATGCAACTACCAGGTCTCAAGAATGTTGCTGAAATGATGCCGCTGTATCGACCAGACCTAAATATTGGCCTTCTTATCGGCAGTAACTGTTCAGATGGTCTCCGACCTCTTGAAGTTACCCCATCATCTGGCAATGGACCTTTTGCTGTGAAGTACAAACTTGGTTGGACAGTAAATGGCCCTCTTCAGGTCAAGTGTAATTTGGAAGACAAATCAGTTGTCTGCAACATGGTGGCTCTAAAGGAACATGAGAAGGTATCAGAATGCATTACCCCTGACACTGTGTTGAAGTTGTTTGAACTAGACTTTAACGAGGTTGATGTTGGGAAAGTCCCTGGCGAACGAGGCTATTCCATTGAAGATCAAAGATTTATAAAGGAGACTGAGGAAAAATTGAGGGTTCGTAGATGGGCATTATGAAATTCCTCTTCCTTTCCATAACGATTTAAATATGCCATCAAACAGGGAGCAAGCTGTCAAAAGGGTACTTTGGCAAAAGGAAAAGATGATGAGCAATGCACAGTATAATAAAGATTATGTTGCATTCATGGATACACTGCTGGCAAAGGGTTACGCCATTGAAGTTCCTGCAGACGAGATTACTTGCCAACCTGGACGCGTCTGGTATCTGCCACACCATGGAGTGTATCATCCGAAAAAGCTGAACAAGATCAGAGTGGTCTTTGACTGTAGCGCCAGGTATGGAGGTTTATCAATCAATGATGTTCTTCTACAAGGCCCCGATCTTGCCAATTCTCTCATTGGTGTTTTAGCTCGTTTCAGAACAGACCAAGTTGCTATCCACATGGTCACTTGGCTGTCTGCAAATCTCTCCGTATGGCAACACAAATGTGAGTACTTTTAATCATACATTGTATAACTTTATATGACATTTGAATAGTATATGTTGTTGGAGTTATCATGGGAATATTTTGACCATTAGTATTGTGTATTTTGATAGAAAGCTGCTATTGAAGCACGTTACTCAAATGCGTTGTCGGACAATGTTCAAACGTTTTACCTAACAATTTTGAATAGCTATATTTGATAATTATGAAATCCTATATTTGAAAATTCAGAAAAGTTATATTTAAATGCTGTAATTGATGTATTAGCTAAAATAATCATTTTGTTTCTTTTTAGTTTCTTAAACCTCATCGATGGACCGAGTCATGTCAACGATAATAAGCCAATGACTTGTCACCGACTACCGGAAATCGTAACATTAATAAATCCCTGTCGATGCGAGTTTTCGAGTCGTGTTCTTGCATCTACAATAATCAGTTAGTTTCATTTAGTAACCTGAACAACTTATCACTTCTTTATAATCAGTTAGTTTCATTTAGTAACCTGAACAACTTATCATTTCTGTATATTCAGTTAGTTTCATTTAGTAACCTGAACAACTTATATTTCTGTATAATCAGTTAGTTTCATTTAGTAACCTGAACAACTTATCACTTCTGTATAATCAGTTAGTTTCATTTAGTAACCTGAACAACTTATCACTTCTGTATAATCAGTTAGTTTCATTTAGTAACCTGAACAACTTATCACTTCTGTATAATATTAGTGAGTACAATACGTGTGTTGGCAATGTTGCACACACTGTTTCGTGAGATGTTGTGAGCGTATGTAGCGTACGGATTCAGATTTGCGCGTCCTGTAACTGTGTGTGTGCTTGTGCACGTGCGTCTGCGTGTGTGTTCAGTATGTATCTAATGTCTAAATGTGTATTTAGTCTGCATGTATTTTTCATTCATGTTGATGAAAATGACATTGCCATAACTGTGGCAGTTTCGAATGACGTCCTGAAATCAGCACAAAGGTCAGCTTTAAATTGTAGTATAGTGTAAGGCGGCATGGCAATAGTAACTTTAATGATCACATTTTGCGTATTATTATATATTCATTCAGTCAAAAAGTATATTTATACTTATATTTACAGAATATGTAAGCATGATGTGTTTATATTTTGTATAATGTCAAGACAGGGGGACATTTCCCTGGGATGGCGTATGACGTCATTGTATTGTGCAGCATGTTTATTGTTGTGTCTACTATCGTAGCCTGTATTCATGTGTATAACTGGATGACAGATATGTTTATCGTGTCACAAGACTATAATAAATGAATATGTGTATCTCTAGATCTGATAGTTACGCCTGTCATTTATAGTGTAATTATGAGTTCTAGAGCTGATTAATTTCCATATATAAAAGGTTTTGCAAATAAAGATCTTGTAATCGGAGCGTGTGTTTGTTATCTATCTGAAAAACTGTTACAATACAGGATCTGGGAAAATGCCTGGAACATATTCAGAAACCATAGATGAAACCATTATATAAGATATTGATGTGGATCTGTATTTAATAGACCTGTATTGAAACTCCATGTCTGTTGTGATGTTGGGCCTACAGAATTGGTATCATCACTTGCCAGTTAGTTTTACATCACAATGCTAAAACTGATTACATTACAGTCGTGACGAGGACCGACACTCGCATCAATTTGCTGACGCATTAATTTACTACTTTACATTAGGTGAGTATTATCTGGACGGGGAATATCTCAGTGTCAGTAATACCCGCATTCCCGCATTCTCTACACAGCCACAACATTTTAACAGTGTTGTCAACGTCTCGGGATCAACAGTAACAGAGTAATGGTTGTCTCATAGCTGGCGGTACTACATATCCAGCAGTACCAACACTGTAGCATTGGCATACCTCATAGCTGGCGGTACTACATATCCAGCAGTACCAACACTGTACTTACAGCATGCTGCAATTACCAACACTGTACCTGGCATACTTACAACAGTAACAGGTAATGGTTACCTCATAGCTGGCGGTACTACATATCCAGCATTACCAACACTGTACTTGGCATACTTACAACAGTAACAGAGTAATGGTTACCTCATAGCTGGCGGTACTACATATCCAGCAGTACCAACACTGTACTTGGCATACTTACAACAGTAACAGAGTAATGGTTACCTCATAGCTGGCGGTACTACATATCCAGCAGCACCAACACTGTACTTGGCATACTTACAACAGTAACAGAGTAATGGTTACCTCATAGCTGGCGGTACTACATATCCAGCATTACCAAGACTGTACTTGGCATACTTACAACAGTAACAGAGTAATGGTTACCTCATAGCTGGCGGTACTACATATCCAGCAGTACCAACACTGTACTTGGCATACTTACAGCAGTAACAGGTAATGGTTACCTCATGGCTTACCATGTATCCAGCTGCAGCACTGTGGCTGGCGGTACTACATATCCAGCAGCACCAACACTGTACTTGGCATACCCTTACAACAGTAACAGGTAATGGTTACCTCATGGCTGGCGGTACTACATATCCAGCAGCACCAACACAGTGTAATGTTGCCTAATTTTGGCATACTTACAACAGTAACAGGTAATGGTTACCTCATAGCTGGCGGTACTACATATCCAGCAGCACCAACGCTGTACTTGGCATACTTACAACAGTAACAGGTAATGGTTACCTCACTTAGCTGGCGGTACTACATATCCAGCAGCACCAACACTGTACCTGGCATACTTACAACAGTAACAGAGTAATGGTTACCTCATGGCTGGCGGTACTACATATCCAGCAGCACCAACACTGTACTTGGCATACCCACAACAGTAACAGGTAATGGTTACCTCCATAGCTGGCGGTACTTACATATCCAGCAGCACCAACAACACTGTACTTGGCATGCATATTTACAACAGTAACAGGTAATGGTTACCTCATAGCTGGCGGTACTACATATCCAGCAGCACCAACACTGTACTTGGCATACTTACAACAGTAACAGAGTAATGGTTACCTCATAGCTGGCGGTACTACATATCCAGCAGCACCAACACTGTACTTGGCATACTTACAACAGTAACAGAGTAATGGTTACCTCATAGCTGGCAGTACTACATATACAGCAGCACCAACACTGTACTTGGCATACTTACAACAGTAACAGGTAATGGTTACCTCATAGCTGGCGGTACTACATATCCAGCAGCACCAACACTGTGCCTGGCATACTTACAACAGTAACAGAGTAATGGTTACCTCATAGCTGGCGGTACTACATATCCAGCAGCACCAACACTGTAATGGCTGGCGGTACTTGCATACTTACAACCACAACAGTAACAGAGTAATGGTTACCTCATAGCTGGCGGTACTACATATCCAGCATTACCAACACTGTACCTTGGCATACTTACAACAGTAACAGAGTAATGGTTACCTCATAGCTGGCAGTACTATATCCAGCAGTACCAACACTGTACTTGGCATACTTACAACAGTAACAGAGTAATGGTTACCTCATAGCTGGCGGTACTATATCCAGCAGTACCAACACTGTACTTGGCATACTTACAACAGTAACAGAGTAATGGTTACCTCATAGCTGGCAGTACTACATATCCAGCAGTACCAACACTGTACTTGGCATACTTACAACAGTAACAGAGTAATGGTTACCTCATAGCTGGCAGTACTACATATCCAGCAGTACCAACACTGTACTTGGCATACTTACAACAGTAACAGAGTAATGGTTACCTCATAGCTGGCAGTACTATATCCAGCAGTACCAACACTGTACTTGGCATACTTACAACAGTAACAGAGTAATGGTTACCTCATAGCTGGCGGTACTACATATCCAGCAGCACCAACACTGTACCTGGCATACTTACAACAGTAACAGAGTAATGGTTACCTCATAGCTGGCGGTACTACATATCCAGCATTACCAACACTGTACTTGGCATACTTACAACAGTAACAGGTAATGGTTACCTCATAGCTGGCGGTACTACATATCCAGCAGTACCAACACTGTACTTGACATACTTACAACAGTAACAGAGTAATGGATTTACCTCATAGCTGGCGGTACTACATATCCAGCAGCACCAACACTGTAATTTGGCATACTTTACAACAGTAACAGAGTAATGGTTACCTCATAGCTGGCGGTACTACATATCCAGCATTACCAAGACTGTGCCAGCATACCTACAGCAGTAACAGGTAATGGTTACCTCATAGCTGGCGGTACTACATATCCAGCAGTACCAACACTGTGCGCCAGCATACTTACAACAGTAACAGGTAATGGTTTACCTCATAGCTGGCGGTACTACATATCCAGCAGCACCAACACTGTACTTGGCATACTTACAACAGTAACAGGTAATGGTTTACCTCATAGCTGGCGGTACTACATATCCAGCAGCACCAACACTGTACTTGGCATACTTACAACAGTAACAGGTAATGGTTACCTCATGGCTGGCGGTACTACATATCCAGCGGGTACCAACACAATTTGGCATGCTTACAACGGTAACAGGTAATGGTTACCTCATAGCTGGCGGTACTACATATCCAGCAGCACCAACACTGTACCTGGCATGCTTACAGCAGTAACAGAGTAATGGATTTACCTCATAGCTGGCGGTACTACATATCCAGCAGCACCAACACTGTACTTGGCATACTTACAACAGTAACAGAGTAATGGTTACCTCATAGCTGGCGGTACTACATATCCAGCAGCACCAACACTGTACTTGGCATACTTACAACAGTAACAGAGTAATGGTTACCTCATAGCTGGCGGTACTACATATCCAGCAGCACCAACACTGTGCCCTTGGCATACTTACAACAGTAACAGAGTAATGGTTACCTCATAGCTGGCGGTACTACATATCCAGCAGCACCAACACTGTACCTGGCATACTTACAACAGTAACAGAGTAATGGTTACCTCATAGCTGGCGGTACTACATATACAGCAGCACCAACACTGTACTTGGCATACTTACAACAGTAACAGAGTAATGGTTACCTCATAGCTGGCGGTACTACATATCCAGCAGCACCAACACTGTACTTGGCATACTTACAACAGTAACAGAGTAATGGTTACCTCATAGCTGGCGGTACTACATATCCAGCAGCACCAACACTGTACTTGGCATACTTACAACAGTAACAGAGTAATGGTTACCTCATAGCTGGCGGTACTACATATCCAGCATTACCAACACTGTACTTGGCATACTTACAACAGTAACAGAGTAATGGTTACCTCATAGCTGGCAGTACTATATCCAGCAGTACCAACACTGTACTTGGCATACTTACAACAGTAACAGAGTAATGGTTACCTCATAGCTGGCGGTACTATATCCAGCAGTACCAACACTGTACTTGGCATACTTACAACAGTAACAGAGTAATGGTTACCTCATAGCTGGCAGTACTACATATCCAGCAGCACCAACACTGTACTTGGCATACTTACAACAGTAACAGAGTAATGGTTACCTCATAGCTGGCAGTACTACATATCCAGCAGCACCAACACTGTACTTGGCATCAACAGTAACAGAGTAATGGTTACCTCATAGCTGGCGGTACTACATATCCAGCAGCACCAACACTGTACTTGACATACTTACAACAGTAACAGAGTAATGGTTACCTCATAGCTGGCGGTACTATATCCAGCAGTACCAACACTGTACTTGGCATACTTACAACAGTAACAGAGTAATGGTTACCTCATAGCTGGCGGTACTATATCCAGCAGTACCAACACTGTACTTGGCATACTTACAACAGTAACAGAGTAATGGTTACCTCATAGCTGGCGGTACTACATATCCAGCAGCACCAACACTGTACTTGGCATCAACAGTAACAGAGTAATGGTTACCTCATAGCTGGCGGTACTACATATCCAGCAGCACCAACACTGTAACTTGACATACTTTACAACAGTAACAGGTAATGGTTACCTCATAGCTGGCGGTACTATATCCAGCAGTACCAACACTGTACTTGGCATACTTACAACAGTAACAGGTAATGGTTACCTCATGGCTGGCGGTACTATATCCAGCAGTACCAACACTGTACTTGGCATACTTACAACAGAAACAGGTAATGGTTACCTCATAGCTGGCGGTACTATATCCAGCAGTACCAACACTGTACTTGGCATACTTACAACAGTAACAGAGTAATGGTTACCTCATAGCTGGCGGTACTATATCCAGCAGTACCAACACTGTACTTGGCATACTTACAACAGAAACAGAGTAATGGTTACCTCATAGCTGGCGGTACTATATCCAGCAGTACCAACACTGTACTTGGCATACTTACAACAGTAACAGAGTAATGGTTACCTCATGGCTGGCGGTACTATATCCAGCAGTACCAACACTGTACTTGGCATACGTTTTTACAACAGTAACAGGTAATGGTTACCTCATAGTTGGCGGTACTACATATCCAGCAGTACCAACACTGTACTTGGCATCAACAGTAACAGAGTAATGGTTACCTCATAGCTGGCGGTACTACATATCAAGCAGTACCAACACTGTACTTGGCATCAACAGTAACAGAGTAATGGTTACCTCATAGCTGGCGGTACTACATATACAGCAGCACCAACACTGTACTTGGCATACTTACAACAGTAACAGAGTAATGGTTACCTCATAGCTGGCGGTACTACATATCCAGCAGCACCAACACTGTACTTGGCATACTTACAACAGTAACAGAGTAATGGTTACCTCATAGCTGGCGGTACTACATATACAGCAGCACCAACACTGTACTTGGCATACTTACAACAGTAACAGAGTAATGGTTACCTCATAGCTGGCGGTACTACATATCCAGCAGCACCAACACTGTACTTGGCATACTTACAACAGTAACAGAGTAATGGTTACCTCATAGCTGGCGGTACTACAATCAACAGTAACAGAGTAATGGTTACCTCATAGCTGGCAGTACTACATATCCAGCATTACCAACACTGTACTTGGCATACTTACCGGACACATTGTGAGTCTTCACCTTCAGGTGTGCCATGCCCAGGCTTGCACGTGTATACACAATACGTACAACCTGTCACCTGTCCTGTGTTAGACCGTCGGGGGAGTTTGTCCTGGGACAGAGTTGGGCGCTACAGGTACGGTGATCGTGACTTATTCTCTTCGTAATTCACAACTTAGTCGTATATGAAATCCTGTGTTGTATTGATACTCGTATTTCTTGTGAATGTTCCATGTCGTCCTCTATGTCTGTTGTTAGCATGGAACGATGAAACATATGGTGGCATGGTTGACGTGATAAGGCAGGGTTGACGTGTTAATGCAGGGTTGACGTGTTAAGGCAGGGTTGACATGTTAAGGCAGGGTTGACATGTTAAGGCAGGGTTGACGTGTTAATGTAGGGTTGACGTGTTAAGGCAGGATTGACGTGTTAAGGCAGGGTTGACGTGTTAAGGCAGGGTTGACGTGTTAAGGCTGGTTGTGTTAAGGCAGGGTTGACGTGTTAAGGCAAGGTTGAGTTAAAGGCAGGGTTGACGTGTTAAAGGCAGGGTTGACGTGTTAAGGCAGGGTTGACGTGTTCAGGCAGGGTTGACGTGTTGAGGCAGGGTTGACGTGTTGAGGCAGGGTTGACGTGTTGAGGCAGGGTTGACGTGTTAAGGCAGGGTTGACGTGTTAAGGCAGGGTTGACGTGTTAAGGCAGGGTTGACGTGTTAAGGCATGGTTGTGTTAAAGGTTGACGTGTTAAGGCAGGGTTGACGTGTTAAGGCAGGGTTGGGCATATCATTCTGTTCCAGGTCACGGTGATAAATTATTCCAATATGACCTTGATGGTCCAGCTGATTGTTGGTGTCAATGCCTACAACATGGACGGAAGATTGCGGTGACATAAATGCCTACTGACTGACTGTCAATATGCTCCCCCGATATTGTTGGTGTGATCAGGCCTGACGGACAGCGTGACGTCATATCGCGATGGCGTGGGTCGTGTTATTGTCCCCGCATTGTCCGCTCCAGAGCTGACTGTCAATATGCTCCCCCGATATTGTTGGTGTGATCAGGCCTGACGGACAGCGTGACGTCATATCGCGATGGCGTGGGTCGTGTTATTGTCGCATTGTCCACTCCAGAGCTGACTTAATATGCTCCCCGATATTGTTGGTGATCCGCTGACGGACAGCACGTCATATCGCGATGGCTGGGACTCCACTCCAGTCAATATGCTCCCCGATATTGTTGGTGTGATCAGGCCTGACGGACAGCGTGACGTCATATCGCGATGGCGTGGGTCGTGTTATTGTCCCCGCATTGTCCACTCCAGAGCTGACTGTCAATATGCTCCCCCGATATTGTTGGTGTGATCAGGCCTGACGGACAGCGTGACGTCATATCGCGATGGCGTGGGTCGTGTTATTGTCCCCGCATTGTCCACTCCAGAGCTGACTGTCAATATGCTCCCCCGATATTGTTGGTGTGATCAGGCCTGACGGACAGCGTGACGTCATATCGCGATGGCGTGGGTCGTGTTTTTGTCCCCGCATTGTCCGTTCCAGAGCTGACTGTCAATATGCTCCCCCGATATTGTTGGTGTGATCAGGCCTGACGGACAGCGTGACGTCATATCGCGATGGCGTGGGTCGTGTTATTGTCCCCGCATTGTCCGCTCCAGAGCTGACTGTTTACAGGAAACAGTAGTTTGGCAGGGGCGTTGGAGGAGGCAGTGTTGAACCACCGGGTCTTACTTTTTATAATTAAATGTATTACCGGCAGAGTAGGGCATGTATATGGGTAAACTAATATCCCAAATATTATGCATCTTTCCAGGTTTTGAAAATACTGTATCACCATCACCTGCAGGGTTGCCAACATGGACGTGCTGGTAGAGCTATATCATTATGCAGTCTGATTTACTTGGGGGGACAGGCCGTCAGTATTGTATGACATGAGGCATCAATGTATTTTAAAGTCAGGTGTTTATACTAAGTGAAGTACTTATTTTAGAACATTTTCAAGAATGACAATTTCGAAAATAACTTTGTGGTCTCACATCTCCGACACCAACACATCTAGAAATGGTCCCAGTCGACTGAAACGTCAACTGCTTAATATCCTTTTTTCAAACAATGATTGTACATTCATAGAAATGATTTAAATTTCTTTTGATTCAGTTTTAGTGCACTACAAGCATCGTTCATCTTTGTGAGGCTGGCTGCAGACAGAAGGACTGATGCAGATACGGCATCGTGATGGAGAATCCTGGCAGATTTGAAGGTATGGTCACCATCGACTCTAAGCAAGGTGATGTCAGCTCAACTGACCTGCTGTAGCTGTAGCATCTTCTCTTCATTGTGCTGGAAATAGAATCACTGGGCTTGTTGTAGGGGAGCTGATCACATGTATAGTATCTGGTCGTTATCTTGGATAAAGTATTAACGAAAGGAGTAATGATTCACCATGTAAACCAACCACTCTGCTGGAACAAATCTTATAGAGCAGGATATCACGAATTATGTGTACTGCAATAGTTGATGGTTGTCAAGGAGATACGTAGCTATGTCTCCTGGTGGATGGATATGTGTGTAAGGTGTACACGTGTAAGTATGTGTGCGCGTGCGTGTGTGTCTGTGTGCGTGTTACCCGTGTATTCCTGCACTGCTAAGAATCTATGGTGCCTCTATGAGTACTGAAGCCTGAATCCGCGCCATTCTCCTCAACCCCCTCTCTACCACCTCTCACCCTCCCTCACCCATCCCAGCTCTTTGTGATGTATAGTGCATCTTTCTTTACTTAAGTGCGTCACATATCATTAAATTTGTCGGGTTATATTGCCACTAATATCAAGAGTTGCATATCAGAAAAACTCAACTTGTAAGTGTCTGTCTTAGCTGAGCTACAGCTTCTTTTTAGGCAAAACAAACACGCATGGTTTGAACATATATTTGATGTTGCAGAGACAACAGAGAGCGCTTCCTCTCCTCCTCCATCTTCGGAAGGTGAAGGTCACATCAATGTCGATCATGTCCCTCCTCCACTCCACGCGGCGAGTTCTGACAGTGACCTCCACGTCGCCTGTAAAAGAGGCAAGTTGCATCAAGTCCAACACCTGGTGTCCAGCGGTCAAACTGACGTGAACGCTGAAGGGCGGGTCGGCAGGACACCGGTGATGCTAGCAGCCAGGTGTGGACATGAGGAGGTGTTCCACTTCCTTGTTACAAACGGAAGTGACGTAACTCGCGTGAGCAATGATGATGACAACATTCTCCACTTCGCCTGTTTGGGAGGTAATATAGAGATAGTGAAATACATCCTCTCACAAAACTTTATAGATATAAACAGTCGAGGGAAGTTCGGACGAACACCAGTCATGAAAGCGGCATGGGGTGGGCATGTTAGTCTGTTTGATCTCCTGGAGAGGGTTGGAGCGGATCTATCTCTAGTGAGCGAACAAGGCGACACCATCTTACACCTGGCCTGTCATAGAGACAATGTGCCTATGGTCAAGCACATCCTGTCTAAGCACATTGTCGGCGTCAACTGCCGGGGAATGAATGGGCGGACACCCGTGATGATTGCGGCGATGTATGGACACAGGGGCGTGTTAAATGTACTTGTTGATGATGGTGGTGATGTATCACTTGTGGACTCTAATGGTGAAAACGTCCTCCATGCGGCGTGTCGGGGTGGAAGTAACAACATGGTACTCCATTTTCTCTCTAAACGCATCGCCCGTATCAACAATAAATCAGGCAACGGACAGACGCCATTGATGCTTGCAGCAGAGGGAGGTCACAGAGGTGTGTTCGACTTGCTGGTCAGTAAAGGAGCTGACTTGTCGCTAAAAGACACTAGCAACAATAACATACTTCACATGGCGTGTCGTGGTGGATGTGTGGAGATTGTACGACGTGTCATCTCCGACAACATTGCTGGAATCACCAGTACAGGGAGCAATGGACGCACGCCGCTGATGTTTGCAGCAGAGAGGGGTCACACAACAGTAATTGATGTACTTAAACAGCATGGGTGTGATTTGTCTGTGACTGATGCCGATCGCAACAACCTCCTCCACATAGCCTGTCTTGGAGGCCATGATGAGACGGTGCTGTATGTCCTCAGTCTGGATCTGTTTGACATCAACTGTCGGGGGAAGGGGGGACGGACGCCACTCATGGTGGCAGCTTTAGCGGGAAACAGACAAGTGTTTGATGTCCTCGTTCGTAAAGGCGGTGACCCATCCTTGGTGGACGATGACGGTAACAACATCCTACACATCGCTTCCTTGGGACATGATGTAGAAATGGTGAAATATGTCCTCTCACTGAGTAATGCTGACATCAACAGCAGAGGCAGGTACGGGAGGACTGCGGTGATGCTAGCTGCCGAGTCTGGACATCGAGATGTGTTTTACTTTCTTGTCTGTAAAGGAAGTGACCTGGAATGTGTTGACGACAACGGCGACAGCATCCTTCATGTTGCCTGTATTGGAGGACACGTGACGATGGTGGAGTGTATCATCTCTCTGGACATCGTAGACATCAACAGTGGAGGTCAGTACGGGGGAACGCCGCTGATGGCAGCAGCTGAGGGGGGGACACAGAGACGTGCTGGACTTGCTCATCAGTAAAGGTGGTGACGTGTCTCTGGTGGATGACTACAACAACAACATCCTCCACGTGGTGTGTATCGGCGGCAACACAGACATTGTGAAGTATATCCTGTCCAAGCATGTCGTGGACATCAACAGCAGAGGCGAGTACGGCCGAACCCCTGTCATGATCGCCGCTCGCTGGGGTCATAAAGGAGTGTTTGACCTGCTGGTCAGCAGAGGCGGCGATGTGGCACTGGTCAGTGACCACGGGGACAACATCCTCCATGTGGCTTGCTATGGAGGTCACGTGGACATGGTGAAGCACATCCTGTACAAATACCATGTACACCTGGACACCAGGAACCAGTACGGGCGGACAGCAGTGATGGTCGCGGCTCGCATGGGTTATGTGAGCGTGGTGGACCTTCTGATCAGACGGGGAGCCGATGTGTCTGTCGTCAATGACGAAGGCGATAACCTGCTGCACGTTGCCTGCAGCGGCGGCCACCTGGAGATGGTGGAGTACGTGGTCCTGCGCGACTTGGTCGACATCAACTGTACAGAACTCCTGGGAATGACACCGCTCATGTTGGCAGCAAAGCATGGGCACATTAAGGTGCTTGACTTTCTCGTCAGTGAAGAATGTGACGTGTCTGTGTTGACAGTGAATGGGGACAACGTCCTCCATGTTGCGTGCAGTGGAGGGAATGAGAGGATGGTGAACCACATCATCCAGATGGACATGGTCGACGTGGCGGCGAGAAACCACTTCGGGTCTACAGCTGCCATGGTAGCCAGAGAACAGGGTCACCAGTCTCTCTCCGACAGCATGTCCACGTGATGCTGGTCATCTCTGTCCACTCTGTCCCAGCAGGACATCCACCCATATGATGAGATGTACAGATCCCTGGTGACGGGAAAATAGTTCTATATAGTATCAAAACTGCAAATATTTCGATTTCGTTGTCCTTTTGTTTCCTGTTTTACTAGCTGTGCTTTTTTTCTGTAAAACAAGTATATGATTAGTAAATTAAAATCACATAACGAGAATGGTGTTTTTGTCTCTAAACCCAACCATGATCCTGATACTACAGACGTATACACGCTTGCTGTGTGACTGAGCGTGATGCGTGTATTGTATATAACTGGCAGACCATGAACGGAGTGTGCCTGTTTAATAATTCGACAATATGTGTGCCACCGCTGACAGAATGCATACCTTGTGTTGTCATGATCCACATGTATGCATGTCCATAGCCGGGATCGCTGCACGTGTTGACACTGTGCTGACGGGGAGAGGCAATCACCAGCCGTTATGTAGTTGTCAGCTCAGGGGACTAAAATACTTGAACCTTTTCAAACATTTCAATGTGAGTTAGAAAGCCTTTAAGATACTACATAAACTTAATGCTCGATGACGTGAGACTCTGTAAGGAAACCGTATTATCGATTGAGAATGTCAGATAATGGATCTATACAACGGTCCGCGCACAGTTGTGAATGGCCGGGACAGGGCTTAACAAACACACGTATACACACACTCTCTCACACGTATGCACCCTCCCCCATACGTACACACACACTTTCTTTCGCACGTACATACAGTCTCTATCGCACGTATACACACACTCTACCTCTCACACACGTATACACCCTCCCCATACGTACCCCATACGTACACTCTCTCTAGCACACGTATACATACAGTCTCTATCACACGTATACACATGCTCTCTCTGACAAAAACTCTTCTCTCTACCTCCCTCCCCTCTCTCTCCCTCTCTCTCTATCTCTCTCCCTCTCTCTCTCACTCTCAGTCTCCCTCTCTCTCCCTCTCCCCTCTCTCTCCACTCCTATTTAACCAAGTTAACAACGTTAAATATATTAATGCAGCTGCTGTTATGACGTACATGGTAATACTATTCATTCCATATTTCTTACAAACGCAACATATATATAGATTTTATCCTCCAGTCCTCCACTGGACGCATAGCGTCTACACATACAATGAGCTAATACTGGATACAGTTTGATTAAATCTGTTTTATATTCGACAGTCATGTTATGGCGGTATACAGCAACATCCCATCTTCGTGGCGGCGTCCACATGACATGGCACCCACATAGTACTACAACTTGTACTTTACCAAGAAAGGATAATAGAAAATATATTATTAACATGATGTTACGTCTAGCCACTTTCAGAAAGGTGTTGTGTATTCCTAATACCAGTCTGTACTGCCAGGAATAGGACCCGACAATCCAGTGATTGATATTAAGATCAACACTTCAGGTAAAACGACGCTCTGACAAACACGTGACTGAGTCGAACCAAATCTGTTCACAACATTTGGATCACTGAGGTCCGTATTTTTTTGGAATCATGCATTGCGTCCTGCTTCTTATCTTTGTGTGTTCAATAAACAAAAATATTCAGCCACTAGCTCGACCGGAAAACCAATGACAAGGCGTAACGTGAGTTTTTGAAGTGAGTATAAAGCGCCTGCTGTATGGCCGTGTCACGTGACGAGCTTCACGTGGAGCGGGTCTGTTGTAATAGTGTTTGCGTATTTGTTAGTGATTTGTAATCTGTAATCGATGATTTGCCACCCTTGATTCAAGACGTACAGGACTGAGGTCGACATACACAATTACTGACTTGCTCGGGCACCAGTGTAACTTCTTTTCTTCAGAAGACTTTCCCTCACAGTTAAGCAGCATTTGTTATTTCAATAGACAAACACACACTGGGGGACATGTCGTGGTGAAGTGGCTCTTGTACAGTACTTTCGGGAACAAATAAGGCGTGGAGACATTTCTATATAACGTCCTTAACGTATTTAATGTAACTTGTCGGCGCGTGAATATTGTCAAACCTTTCCAAGGTGGACAAAAAGCAGTGACGATTTGTCTCTGTTCAGAGCGCAATTGCTATCATAAAGTACATACTTCACATTGCATCAATGCATCAGCCATTCCATTGAGCTGCACGTTCATTGAGGAATTATCATGCCTTACTTGAACGTGACAGATGCACCGTGGTTTAGGTACAACTACAGAAGTACATCTACACCGACATGGGCCACATCTACACCGACATGGGCCACATCTACACCGACATGGGCCCATCTACACCGACATGCGCCACATATACACCCACATGGACCACATCTACACCGACATAGACCACATCTACACCCACATGGACCACAGTTACACCGACAAGGGCCACATCTACACCTACATGGACCACATCTACACAGACATGGTCCACATCTACACCCACATGGACAACATTTACACCCACATGGGCCACATCTACACCGACAAGGGCAACATCTACACCGACATGGACAACATCTACACCCACATCGACAACATTTACACCCACATGGGCCACATCTACACCCTCATGGACCATATCTACACCAACATGGACCACATCTACACCCACATGGAAAACATATACACCAACATGAACAACATCTACACCTACATGGACCACATCTACGCCCACATGGACCACATCTACACCCACATGGACCACATCTACACACACATAGACCACATCTACACCCACAAGGACCATATCTTAACCGACATGGACCACATCTACACCGACTAAGGCCTCATCTACTTCTACAAAGGCAATATCTACGCCCACATGGGCCACATCCACACCGACATGGGTCACATCTACACCTGCATGAACCACATCTACTCCTACATGGACCACATCTACGTTCACATGGACCACATCTACACCCACATGGACCACATCTACATCGACTAAGGCCACATCTACTGCTACAAAGGCCACATCTACACCAACATAGACCACATCTACACCTACATGGACCACATCTGCACTCACTTGGACCACATATACACCCACATCGACAACATTTACACCCACATGGGCCACATCTACACCCTCATGGACCATATCTACACCCACATAGACCACATCTACACCCACAAGGACCATATCTTAACCGACATGGGCCACATCTACACCCACATGAACCACATCTACACCCACAAGGACCATATCTTAACCGACTTGGACCACATCTACACCCACATCGACCATATCTACACCCACATGAACCACATCTACAACGACATGGACGACATCTACACCGACATGGACCACGTCTACACCCACATGGATAACATCTACACCTATATGGACCACATCTACACCCACATGGATCACATCTACACTCACATGGGCCACATCCACACCGACATGGACCACATCTACACCCACATGGACCACATCTACACCTACATGGACCACATCTAGACCGACATGGGCCAAAAATACACCCACATGGACCACATCTACACCTATTTGGACCACATCTACAGCCACATGGACCATATCTACACCTACATGGGCCACATCTACACCTACATGGGCGACATACACCGACAAATGCCACATCTACACCTATATGGACCACATCTACACCCACATGGACCATATCTACACCTACTTGGGCCACATACACCGACAAATGCCACATCTACACCTACATGGACCACATCTACACCCACATGGATAACATCTACACCTATATGGACCACATCTACACCGACATGGACCACTTCTACACCTGCATGGACAACATCTACAACGACATGGACGACGTCTACACAGACATGGACCACGTCTACACCCACATGGATAACATCTACACCTATATGGACCATATCTACACCCATATGGACCACATCTACAGCCACATGGGCCACATCTACACCTACATGAACCACATCTACACCTACATGGACAACATCTAGACCGACATGGGCCAAATACACACCCACATGGACCACATCTACACGCACATGGACCACATCTACACCCATATGGACCACATCTACACCCACATGGACCACATCTACACCCACATGAACCACATCTACACCTACATGGACAACATCTAGACCGACATGGGCCAAATACACACCCACATGGACCACATCTACACCCACATGGACCACATCTACACGCACATGGACCACATCTACACCTATATGGACCACATCTACACCAACATGGACCACATCTACACCGACAAATGCCACATCTACACCTACAAGGACCACATCTACACCCACATGGATAACATCTACACGCACATGGACCACATCTACACCCATATGGACCACATCTACACCCACATGGACCACATCTACACCCACATGAACCACATCTACACCTACATGGACAACATCTAGACCGACATGGACCAAATACACACCCATATGGACCACATCTACACCCACATGGACTACATCTACACCCACATGAACCACATCTACACCTACATGGACAACATCTACACCTACTTGTGCCTCATACACCGACAAATGCCACATCTACACCTACAAGGACCACATCTACACCCACATGGATAACATCTACACCTATATGGACCACATCTACACCTATATGGACCACATCTACACCGACATGGACCACATCTACACCGACATGGACCACTTCTACACCTGCATGGACCACATCTACACGGACATGGGCCACATTTACACCCACTTTGGCAACATCTACACCCACATGGGCCACATTTACACCCACTTTCGCAACATCTACACCCACATCGACAACATCTACACCCACATGGACCACATCTACACCCTCATTGACCACATCTACACCCACATGGACCACATCTACGCCAACATGGACCACATCTACACCCACATGGACCACATCTACACCTATATGGACCACATCTACACCTACATGGGCCACATACACCGACAAATGCCACATCTACACCTAGATGGATCACATCTACACCCACATGGACCACATCTACACCTACATGGACCACATCTACACCGACTAAGGCCACATCTACTGCTACAAAGGCCACATCTACCCCAACATAGACCACATCTACACCCACATGGACCACATCTAAACCTACATTGACCACATCTGCACCCACTTGAACCACATCTACACCAACATGGACCACATCTACACCCACATGGACCACATCTACACCCACATGGACCACATCTACACCCACATGGACCACATCTACGCCCCCAAGGACCACATCCACACATACATGCACCACATCTACACCGACTAAGGCCACATTTACTGCTACAAAGGCCACATCTACATCAACATAGACCACATCTACACCGACATGGACCAGATCTACACCCTCATTAACCACATCTACACCAACATGGACCACATCTTCACCCACATGGACCACATCTACAGCCACATGGACCAAATCTACACCTACATAGGCCACACCTACACCTACATGGGCGACATACACCGACAAATGCCACATCTACACCTATATGGACCACATCTACACCCACATGGACCATATCTACACCTACTTGGGCCACATACACCGACAAATGCCACATCTACACCTATATGGACCACATCTACACCCACATGGATAACATCTACACCTATATGGACCACATCTACACCGACATGGACCACATCTACACCGACATGGGCCAAATCCACACCGACATGGACCACTTCTACACCTGCAAGGACAACATCTACAACGACATTGACGACGTCTACACAGACATGGACCACGTCTACACCCACATGGATAACATCTACACCTACATGGACCACATCTACACCGACTAAGGCCACATCTACTGCTACAAAGGCCACATCTACCCCAACATAGACCACATCTACAACCACATGGACCACATCTACACCTACATTGACCACATCTGCACCCACATGGACCACATCTACACCAACATGGACCACATCTACACCCACATGGACCACATCTACACCGACATGGACCACATCTACACCCACATGGACCACATCTACGCCCCCAAGGACCACATCCACACATACATGGACCACATCTACACCGACTAAGGCCACATTTACTGCTACAAAGGCCACATCTACACCAACATAGACCACATCTACATCGACATGGACCACATCTACACCCTCATGAACCACATCTACACCAACATGGACCACATCTACACCCACATGGACCACATCTACAGCCACATGGACCAAATCTACACCTACATGGGTCACACCTACACCTACATGGGCGACATACACCGACAAATGCCACATCTACACCTATATGGACCACATCTACACCCACATGGACCATATCTACACCTCCTTGGGCCACATACACCGACAAATGCCACATCTACACCTACATGGACCACATCTACACCCACATGGATAACATCTACACCTATATGGACCACATCTACACCGACATGGACCACATCTACACCGACATGGGCCACATCCACACCGACATGGACCACTTCTACACCTGCATGGACAACATCTACAACGACATTGACGACGTCTACACAGACATGGACCACGTCTACACCCACATGGATAACATCTACACCTATATGGACCACATCTACACCCACATGGGTCACATCCACACAGACATGGGCCAAATATACACCCACATGGACCACATCTACACCCACATGGACCACATCTACACCTATATGGACCACATCTACACCCACATGGACCATATCTACACCTACTTGTGCCACATACACCGACAAATGCCACATCTACACCTACAAGGACCACATCTACACCCACATGGATAACATCTACACCTATATGGACCACATCTACACCTATATGGACCACATCTACACCGACATGAACCACATCTACACCGACATGGACCACTTCTACACCTGCATGGACCACATCTACACGGACATGGGCCACATTTACACCCACTTTGGCAACATCTACACCCACATGGGCCACATTTACACCCACTTTGGCAACATCTACACCCACATCGACCACATCTACACCTACATGGACCACATCTACACCCACATTGACCACATCTACACCCACATGGACCACATCTACGCCAACATGGACCACATCTACACCCACATGGACCACATCTACGCCCACATGGACCACATCTACACCCACATGGACCACATCTACACCTATATGGACCACATCTACACCTACATGGGCAATATACACCGACAAATGCCACATCTACACCTAGATGGATCACATCTACACCAACATGGACCACATCTAGACCTACATGGACCACATCTACACCGACTAAGGCCACATTTACTGCTGCAAAGGCCACATCTACACCAACATAGACCACATCTACACCGACATGAACCACATCTACACCCACATGGACCACATCTGCACCCACATGAACCACATCTACACAAACATGGACCACATCTACACCCACATGGACCATATCTACACCCACATATACCACATCTACACCCACATGGACCACATCTACACCCACATGGGCCACATCTACACCCACATGGACCACATCTACACCCACATGGGCCACATCTACACCCACATGAACCACATCTACACTCACATGAATCACATCTACACCCACATGGACCACATCTACACCCACATGGACCACATCTACGCCAACATGGACCACATCTCCACCTTCATGGACCACATCTACACCCACATGGGCCACATCTACACCTACATGGGCCACATACACCGACAAATGCCACATCTACACCTACATGGGCCACATACACCGACAAATGCCACATCTACACCTACATGGGCCACATACACCGACAAATGCCACATCTACACCTACATGGATCACATCTACACCTACATGGACCACATCTACACCGACTAAGGCCACATCTACACCAACATAGACCACTTCTAGATCGATATGGACCACATCTACACCGACATGGACCACATCTACACCCAGAAGGACCACATCTACACCCACATGGACCACATCTACACCTACATTGACCACATCTAAGCCTACATGGACCACATCTACACCCACATGGACCACATCTGCACCTGCATGGACCACATCTTCACCCACATGGGCCACATACACGGACAAATGCCACATTTACACCTACATGGACCACATCTGCACCCACATGGCTCACATCTACACCCACATCGACCACATCTGCACCGGTCAAATATCAAAGTTTATTGTCTCAATCTTTTCACAAATGTATTTCTTCCAGAACTTTATTTAACCCCGGACAAAGAATAATTCCTATCGGGGGTCTTTAAATATCCCTGTTTAAAACAGACAATGAAGTGACTGACATCATGAGCATCGATCTATAATCGATCTGGGATATAATTACATGCATCAACCCAGTCAGCGAGCCTGACCACGTCCTGTAAGTCGACTCTTACGACAAACATAGATAAGGACGAATGTGACGGAGTGTTTGGTGTCAGATGAATGACAAAACTTTGGAATGAATTAATTATAAATTAACAATACTTCTGAGTGAAGGATTGGTACATGCACAAATAGGTGCATACATCGTCTCTGCTCGAATGCAGTCCAGAAGGACAGGGTGCAGTAACGAATGTCTACATGCAGTAACATTATTCATTGACAACTTGCTGACGCCAAAGAACTATTCATTGTCGGTCGACCACGTACATTCACAGTTTAATAATGCAAGCTATCAGGATATTACGTACATGTTGTCTGTTTACTGCGATTATACGCTCAGTAGGCGCTACTGACCCCGCCGAGCCGCCTGATCAAGACAAGCAGGTGAGACAGACAGGTAAGCAGTTCTTAGGATTAACTGAGATTAACAGAGAAAAGTCGATTGATTCTACAAACAAAGCAGGACAACAGGTAACTCTGAAGGTCATCATGACACAATATTATGGATATTTACCACAGAACGAAATGTAGATACATGACATTGTATATAGATTTACATTGTGAATGGTGTTTTATGATAGAATATTGCATCAATACCATAGCATAAAAAACTCATAGAAGGACTTGAGTCCAGAGTGTAATGTGTTTGACAGACGTAGTAATCACTGCCTATGTTTCTGTCAGGATGTCCTGTACCACCAACAACGCGGATCTGTACGGTGCCTGCTGCTCGGGGAGCGTGGATGAAGTCACTCGCATCTTACGGCGAGATGGAGTTGACATCAACACCCAGTGGTCAAACGGCAGGACACCAGTGATGGCAGCAGTAGATGGCCAGCACGTGGACCTGTTTAAGCTACTCCGCCGGAAGGGAGCCGATCTGTCGGCAGTGGATAAAGACAATAACACCATTCTGCATATTGCCTGCGTCAGAAATAATCTAAAAATAGTCAAGTTGATTCTCTCTGAAGGAAATATTGACATCAATGTAAAAGGCAAAAGCGGATTGACGCCGGTGATGTTGGCAGCACGTCATGGGTGCAAACACGTCTACTTGGAACTTGTAAACAACAAACACTGCGACATGAGACTTGTTGGAGATGACGGTGACAACCTTCTCCACCTGGCATGTCTTAAAGGCCATCTGTTTATTGCTGAAGATCTGCTCTCACGTCGGATATTCAATATCAACTGTAGAGGGAACTTGGGCAGGACACCGCTAATGAAGGCAGCGTGGGCGGGTACCAAACGGATTTTCGACCTGATCGTAGAGAAAGGAGGCCAGACGTCGCTGCTGGGTGACAAGGGGATGAACATCCTCCACGTGGCCTGTGCTGGAGGAAAGGTACACATTGTACAGCATATCCTCTCAAAACGCATTGTAGGCATCAACAGTAGGAGGAATGATGGAAGAACGCCCTTGATGGTTGCTGCAGAGTATGGACACAAAGACGTGTACAACTTACTCTTACGAGACGGAGGAGACAGATCTCTGGAAGACTTTGATGGCAACAACATCCTCCACGTGGCGTGCAGGGGCGGCAACGGGGAGTATGGTGCAGCACACATGTGAAAGAAACCAGCGACACAGGGCCCTCATCCATGGCACGGACAGAAAGGGGAGGACTCCTCTGATGGCGGCAGCCGAGACGGGGCACAAGGAGGCCTTTGAGGTCGTCAGGCGTAAAGGAGGGGACATCACCATTAGAGACTGCTTTGGGAACAAGCTTATTTATGTTGCCTGTGTGGGAGGGGGATCTACCAATGATAATGCACATCGCTTCACTGGATGTTACGGATGGACTGAATGATGGGAGGATGTTGATCCTTGCGGCAGAGAGTGGCCGTAAGGATGTTTTCGATTTTCTTATGGGTGAAGGATGCGATTTGTCTCTTGATGATGATGAAGAAGATACTGTGTTCCATGCAGCCTGTCGTGGAGGTCATGTGGATATGGTGGAATATGTACTCTCAAGGTTCAACTTTGACGTCAACAAAAGGGGGAAATACAAGGGGCGAACTGCCATGATGATGGCAGCTGAGAATGGCAATATAGAAGTGTTCAAGTACCTGTTGACAAAACAGTGTGATGTGTTTGTGTTGGATGAGGATGACGACAACATCCTCCACGTGGCGTGTATGGGAGGACACACAGAGATGGTGAAGTATATTGTCTCTGAAGGGTATTTTGATATCAACTGTAAAGGAAAACATGGCCGCACTCCCATGATGATGGCGGCTGAGTTTGACAACATTGACGTCTTCTACTTCACAGTGTGTAAAGGGGGCGATGTTTCACACGTTGATGCTGATGGAAGGAACATCCTACATTTGGCCTGCTTAGGAAACAATGTGAAGATGGTGAATGAACTCCTGAAACTTGAACTTGTTGACATCGACACGAGAGACCGCCGAGGACAGACACCAGCCATGTTGGCGGCACGTCAGGAAACAGACCCGTGTTGGACCTACTCACGAGAGAACATGCACGTCTTCTACTCGTGGACAGTTATGGTGATGATATGCTCCAACTGGCCTGCATCCGAGATAATGCGAGCATTGTCAACTATCTACTGTTCAAACACCTTTTCAACATCAACAGCGCTGGGCGAGAGGGAAGGACGCCATTAATGGTGGCAGCCAACCGCGGTTGTAAAGTTATATTTGACTTACTTGTGAAAAAAGGGGGGCGACATGAAGCTGGTGGATGATTACAATAACAACATACTGCATCTGGCTTCTAGTGGAGGAAACAAGGACATTGTGGAGAAGGTTCTGATGGAGACGTCTATTGACATCAACAGCAGAGGCCGCTACGGGAAGACAGCAGCCATGGTGGCAGCAGAGGGAGGTCACATAGACGTGTTGGATCTCCTTCTTCAGGAAGGTTGTGATTCAGCTGTTGTTGATGATGACGGTCACAGCATCCTCCACGTCGCTTGTGCTGGAGGGGGATGAGGAATGCAATGTGCAGATGGTGCAGTACCTCCTCCCGCTGCCGGGTGTAGACGTCAAGGATGTAAACAAAAATGGCGCAACAGCAGCAGACATTGCACGAACAAAGAAACATGATCGAATACTGTCGCAGTTTTAGGTATGACGCATGTCACCTGGACAATTGTGTAACTCGATTTATCATCAAAAACTGATTTCGTTTTGACAGTGCAATGCCCTGACAACGATATGGCGTCATGAACTTGATGACGCCACAATGCTATGACATCGCTGCACTGCAAATCTAATGGCAGTACTGTGTTCAGAGATGTACATTTTTAATTAAAAACTAATGAAGAGTGATTTTGATGATAAATAGAATCTCACCCTCGTGTCTTCTGATATCAAATATATCAACATTCGTTGATAAAAGTACAAATATCCTCGGCAAGCCTCGGATATTTGTTACTTCATCAACTCCTGGTGCTATATTGGATATCAAAAGACACTCAGGTGAGATTCTCTATTTATTGTTACTGGTACCGATTGTACATTCGCAGTACATTCAGGAACTGAGTTGTGTCCATTAGGTGTGTCAGGATCAGTTACACATGCTTTCATCTTTCAGATTTACTCTTGTTCTTAAATCACCGTGGCCTGGTCGTGACTTCATCGAGGTGGTAAATGTCACTATCCGACGTTATTTGACTTTCTCCAACACTAAACACTGACACATGTCAGGCATACATTAAAGAGCGACTTTCCCCACGTTCCCGGATGCAGATAGTCTCTAGTCTCTACTTGCACTGGCTGTACATGTGTTCAGTGTGTTCTATTTCTTAGATCCAGTGTGCCTGCACCAAAATGTAAAACATTGTAGTTGGTGTTTTTTGCATGTACGTCTTGCTACTCAACTGCCGCGGATACAATGCGTGATTTTCGTTCCATCACTTGTGACTTTTGGTGCCTTAAAAACCGGTGTAATTCTTATTTCTGAATGCTTTCTGGTAGATAAATTCCATCTGGTAAAGTATGTTTATGTAGTTAAGTAACACAGGTAGGGTCCGCTCACAAAGAATGTGATGAGTGGACTTGAGTTCAGGTCTAATTTAGCTATACCGCATGACATCTTTTTTGAACAGGTATTAAATCTCTGTGGGATATGTCTAAACGTCTTCCCACCACTCTTTTGAAATCAAGATGACCTTTCTAGGCATTCTCAAGATCGACCGCGGAGGTTAGCGTATCCTAGCTTCTCTACCTTCCTTGTTTCTCTAGTGTCACACGTTTGGCCAGTGTCACACAGGGATTCTGTTTCAGGAGTGAGATGAAAAATGAAACAGTAAAATAAAACCATTTGCAATACATGTTCGTCTTTCGTCTGTGTCATGTGGCTGAACACACAACTCCAAGGTGTTTGACAGATGTGAAAAGCTCACTCTTTATTTACGCCTACACGTGGACAGTTATGTTCCCCTGTATAACAAATTCATGTGCAGCAGTAAACGGGCATGTTCCCCGCCAGTCGCCATCAAGTCCAGTCACAGTTTATGCATGAGAGCTGATAAAGGCGTCGTTGTTCACAGTCATTCAATTGCTGGCCGAATGGCAGTAGTCATATAGCTGTTGATGGAACAACTCCCAGGTTAGAAACTGCAGAAAGCTGACATGGTGTGGTCAACACCCTGGTCTCTCGATGTCCAGAATCAGCCGGACAGCAGGGCAACCTGGTGGTTAAGCCGTTCGCTCTCCACAATGGAGGCCGGGGTTCGAGTCCCCGCGTGAAGCCAGGACATAGATACAAGCAGTGTAAAACCATGCTCAATCACTGACTGTTCTTTATGTAACAACTGCTTGCCTTTAGACAGTAACTGTAGACCAGTAACTTCTGGCTTTCTGTTCAGTGAAATACCATGCCTAATAACAACTCTGTGTCGTGTGAGGTTTGACAGTTACAAAAAGACCTTGATTCTGTTGTGAGTTAGTTCGAGGGCTTTTACGTCCCTCTACAGATCTCTAAACTCATTTCCTAGAGCACGACGAATGCACACATTATTTGGATTATTAGGGATTAATACTGACTATGACATATCCCCGCACACTGTACAGCGACATTCATGAACGTTTGACACACACTACAATGTAAGAGTATTAATAGACAGGCTGTACCGGGCCTCCTGATTTCCTTTTATAACGAGGTGCTTCCCGCCAAATCGCCAGCTATCTGTATAGTGGTGTGGCATGTCATTTGCACACACATTTGCACAACTTTGCACATACCTGCACACTCTTGTACGCTCTCGTACATAATGCACTATTGTAGCCCCACCTTACACAGGCGTGTTTGATGATCACGACGTATCTGTGGTACGTATCTGTAATGATGTGTTTGTTGGGTTGGTGTAATACGTTAACACAATGTCAACCCGGTCACCCAGAAACACCCCTGAACCACCACCCTCTCATTGGGTCGGAATCAATGGGGATGTCATCAAACCAGCATGAATCATTTTGATTGTGTGTGTGTGTGTGTGTGTGTCTGTGTTTGTGTTTATGTATGTGTGTGTGTCTGTCTGTCTCTCTGTGTGTGTCTGTCTGTGTATATATGTATGTGTGCGTCTGTCTGTCTCTCTGTCTGTCTGTGTGTGTCTGTTTTTGTATATGTGTGTGTCTCTGTTTGTCTGTCTCTCTGTGTGTGCCTGTCTGTGGATGTATGTATGTGTGTGTCTGTCTGTCTGTGTGTGTGTGTGTCTGTTTTTGTATATGTTTGTGTGTCTATCTGTCTGGTTTGCTGTTGTGTGTGTGGGTGAGTGGGTTTGGGGTTTGGGGGGTCTATGTGGAGGGTTATGTGGGTAGTAGACATACAATGCCGGTACACTGAGACACCGTAACACAGACACTGACACCTCACCCAGACACAGTACAGTGACCTCGAGTCATCACGTGTGAAACTGAACTTACACTACACACGCTTGTTGATTACCTGGGTGTTCTACCAGCCAGTGGCCTCTCTCCAGAGCTCGACTAAACCTGACAATGTGTGTTGTATACTGTACCAGAACATGCCAGGAGACTGACGGCCTGACTGACGGAGATCTGGTCACTGGTGACTCTCGATAGTGAACATATACTTCACTATGGGCCCGGGGCTTCTCTGTTGAACATATTTTTCCCTGTGGGGGCTCGATGTTTTACATACTAGTATATTTCCCTCTGGGGTCTCGATGTTGTACATATTTTCACTGTGGGGTCTCCATATTGTACATGTTTTCACTGTGGGGTCTCCATGTTGTACATATATTTCACTGTGGGAATTCGATGTTGAACATACACTAAGCGCCAAAAGAAACGTTACCCTCCTACCTTTATGAATTACTAGAAAACTATCAAAGACATGTTAGAATGTATTAGTTTACAAGAAAGCTTCACAACACAACTTTATGCAAATCACGGAAAAGAGTTCTCAAATGCATTCTTATTTAGGTGAAATGCATCTTTTTCAGAAGAGTTAAATTGTCCTATTTTCGTCCATGCCGAAATAAACGATGTCCAAAAGAAAGGTTGAAATAGAATTCTGCTTTGGGACAATGATAAACCATGTCAAGTCACCATTTATCAACTATTAAAACAAGAAACAACTGTTGTAGAGTGTGTAAAATTGTATAATAATCATTGCCAGGATTTCCATCTTTATAACATGTTTTGCTGACTTGCATCAGTGAAAACAAGCAAAACGTGTCTTTGATATTGTGAAAAAAATGTTGGTATTTTTGCTTGCAAAGTAACATTTTTCATTTTCTCTTTACACATAACAATATCAATCGCCAAAACGCAGCAATATTCAAGCAGTGTTTGCATCCATTTCACATGCAGAATGATTCTATATGGTATAAAGTGAGCCTAGAAAAGATGATATGATACACAAGTACGAGAAGTATACTACGATTAACAGCTGAAGAAAGAGAACGAGCCATTAGTATTGTGCAGATTGGGTTGACACACAATTTTGTTGCTAACGCCCTCGGATGCCACGGTATCACGGTTATAAGACGTATTCAGGGCTCCAGACAGACTGGGATCACTGGAGACAGACCAGAAGTGGATGTCCACGCATCACAACGCCAGCTGAACATGAGTACCTCCGTCAGGAGGAAGGAGAGTAGCGTTTCTTTCGGCGTTTAGTGTATATTGCACTGTGGGGTCTCGATGTTGTACATATATTCACTGTGGAGCCCCGATGCCGTACATATATACTGGGAACAAAATTTAAGGGAACACCTGTATAAGAAGACACACTTAACTTAAGTCGTGTATGTTTAAGACAATGCTGGATTCGAACCTGATGAACAATCCGAACAAAACTCACCAGACTTAGAGAAGGCATGAAGGAGCTCGTGTTATCGTTGAAGCATGATTTGCACATGCATAATCACTGTATAAAACCTGTCAAGATTATGGTGACATCTGTGTATCAAAATGCCCCCAAAAGTCTATTTAACAAAAAAACAGCGATAGGAAGCTGTTGGCATGGCACATGGTGGCAGACCTGAAAACGAGGTAGCATGTCATTTTGGGAAGTCAAAACGTGTGATTTCCAGCCCGATTGAACAAACACCGACAGGCAGGTGACGTGTCAATTCCACCCGGAAGAGGAAGGCCACGGAAGACAAGAGTCCAACAAGATCGCTTCGTTACAAATATTGAATATTAGAAATCGGTTCATGACAACATACAATTCCGAACAACAACAGGAATACGAATTTCCTGCAGTACAGTGAGAAACAGTCTGCCCAGTTGAAGTCAAGGCGCCCATTCTGTGGAATTCCACTTACTGTGCAACACAAGAGGCTGAGACTAGAGTGGTCTCGACAGTTTGGTAATCGTGACAGGAGGCACTGGCGCTACACGATGTTAACCAACAAGTGAAGGTTCCTGTTGAGATTCATTGATGGTCGACAACGGGTTTGGTGAAGACGCGGAGAGCGCTATCATGACGTCAATGTTCAGGAACATGAGGGACACGGTGGTGAAAGTGTAATGGTGTGGGGTGGAATGATGTTTGACCACAGAACTGATCTTGTGGTTGTCCAGGGATCTTTGAGAGGCCTGCGTTATTTGGGTGAAACTTGTAGAGCATAAGGGAGATTTGCCGCAAAAGATTGGTTGAAACTTTGAGTTCCAGAACTATAATGCTCGACCTCACAGCGAAAGAGTTGCTTTGGATTTTCTCCTGCAGCAGCAGATAAACAGTCTACCTTGGCCTGGCAAATCACCAGATCTCGCACCTATTGAACATTTGTGGGATGACTTGGGGCGCAGGGTTTGCGGCAGACCACATCAACCAGCAAACTTACAGACGCTCGGACAAATCCTACAAGAAGAATGGCGTCAAATTCCAAGGGAGGCCATTTGCTGTCTGATCTCAAGCATGCACAGAAGATGCCAAACATGCATTGATGCCTGAAGCAGCTGGACCAGATACTGACTATTGCTCACACAATGTCACAATTTAGTTCCAATAAATTCCACCATGAGACATCTTAGTGTTCCCTTAAATTTTGTTCCTAGTATATTTCTTTGTAGGTACATGCTGCTGTACATATATATTCTACTGGAATAAAGTAATTGTGCATTATTTTATGGTATGCCATATTTAATGCCATCAGATAGTAACATGTAGGAGGCGATGACAACTGACATGCATGTCTTTTACCAAGGCAGTGACATCATTACAGTGTGACGTCACGAAAATATTGTACTACAGTACAAAACTCTTCCGCAAACTCTTTATGAAACCGGTTTCGGTTTGAAACCAAATACATAAAAATACGCTATTTTGTCAATTTAATGAATGTAAGACGTGGGTAATAAATAGAGAATACTACACTAGGTCTCATTACATACGAATTATACAAAACTCGTGACCTTCCTATGATATCTGACCTCGCTTTCGCTCCGTCAGATACCATAGGAAGGACACTCGATTCGTATAATTCGTATGTAATGAGACCTAGTGTAGTATTCTCTATGTCCCTGCGGAGCCCGTTGTTGTACAGATATGTCCCTGCGGAGCCCGTTGTTGTACAGATATATCCCTCCGGAGCCCGTTGTTGTACATATATATGTCCCTGCGGAGCCCGTTGTTGTACATATATATGTTCCTGCGGAGCCCGTTGTTGTACAGATGAGTTCCTGCGGAGTCCCGTTGTTGTACTCCTATGCCCCTGAGGAGCCCGTTGTTGTACAGATATGTTCCTGTGGAGCCCCGTTGTTGTACAGATATGTTCCTGCGGAGTCCCGTTGTTGTACAGATATGTCCCTGCGGAGCCCGTTGTTGTACAGATATGTTCCTGTGGAGTCCCGTTGTTGTACAGATATGTCCCTGCGGAGCCCGTTGTTGTACAGATATGTTCGTGTGGAGCCCGTTGTTGTACATATATGTCCCTGCGGAGCCCGTTGTTGTACAGATATGTTCCTGTGGAGCCCGTTGTTGTACAGATATGTTCCTGTGGAGCCCGCTGTTGTGGAGATATGTTCCTGTGGAGCCCCGTTGTTGTACAGATATGTTCCCGTGGAGCCCGTTGCTGTACAGATATGTTCCTGTGGAGCCCGGTTTTGTACAGATATGGTCCTGTGGAGCCCCGTTGTTGTACAGATATGTTCCTGTGGAGCCCATTGTTGTACAGATATGTCCCTGCGGAGCCCGTTATTGTACAGATATGTTCGTGCGGAGCCCGTTGTTGTACAGATATGTCCCTGCGGAGCCCGTTGTTGTACAGATATGGTCCTGTGGAGCCCGTTGTTGTACAGATATGTCCCTGCGGAGCCCGTTGTTGTACAGATATGGTCCTGTCGAGCCCCGTTGTTGTACAGATATGTTCCTGCGGAGCCCGTTGTTGTACAAATTGTAATGAGTTCTGGACGTGGATTCTTTGTTCCTTTACGAGTGGGCTTCAGTTTCATACCATATCAATTTTTACGAATGGTCTTCAGTTTCATACCATATCAATCTTTACGAGGATCCATTGTACGATCTGGACCACATCATAAGGATGCATTTATGAGTCACTATCCAGTAAAGATAATGCCATATGTCTGCAAAGTTGTTAGCGTAGCCTGACACAGGTTACAGTCACAGGAGAAGGCTAGTCAGCTGTTTCCCTAAACGTACATTGGTTCTTGCGGAAACAAATCAACTGTCAATGTTGTTTTTTGTTTCCTGTTAAAAGTAGGATATACAAACAAACCTGTAAAGATGCGATCTGTGTCAAAGCAGAAGCAGTTACTTTCAATCTACGCGTGATTTGGAAAACCAGTGGTGCAGAACTCATTCTTTCATTGCCAAGGTGAGTCCAATGCTTATATACATATTACAAACTTGAGTGATATCGGCTTGTTGTTCAAAGCCAAAATCTTCAACGTTCCAGCTATATGACTGTTGTTTGAAAACGACAGCCCAGTGCTGGCAGAGGACTGGTAATGGAGGTGAAGAACAATTTGATATGCCACGGTGGCGCTTATAATGTTGAATGAAATATATTTAACGTGAGTAATTATAAAATATGAGATTGGAAATCTGAGAGCACAACAGTGTGAGGAATGGGTGTCTATCTTTGTTGGTTGCCATATTTATTTTAACATTAAAAATACTTTTCGAACCAAAGCGAGGGAAGTACGTCACCAACTTTTGCTCACTTCGCTCGCATGTATGACAGACTGGTCATTTCTCTCTCTGTTGCACATCCCTATTTGCGCTACAGTTTGTCTGTGCCTTGATACATTAACTCAATTTAGGAGTATAAAAGGTATAACATACAAGGCGCATTACCAGCGAAATGCTTCAAAGTATTAACACAACTCTGACCCCATGATAAAAATGCACGATTTGATGAAACGTGACCATTACAAACAGACATGTTGCGTAGTAGATATTGTAGAAACGTAACACTCGTTCCCCATCATCTGGGTAAAACTAACTTGTCGCTATGTGACATTAATCCAATGTAAAATCTAACAATATAGTTTAAACACCGATCCCCAATGCACTCGCCATATTTTCTTGTTGAATCACAGAACAGCTGAGGATTTGGAATATCCCGTAACAGAGCATTGGTTTGGTAGATAAAATGTTGTATTACAGATCTTTAACGACATTGATAATACACGGGGCTTTTCAACTTTTGATTATCATATCATTATTATGCATGAGTTACGGATATTTAGCGTCATGAGTTGATGAAACTGCATCCACTAACTGGATATATAATGTTGTTTGAGTTCAATTCGTTTCAGTTTCAGGAAGGCAATGTGGTCTGTGAGGATCTTGGTGATTGCACACGTGATTATCACCTCAACATGTGAGCCGATATGTAACGTATTTGTTTGTGACAGAATAGATCAGACATTATCATGGGGTCGTAAACATGCTGGCATCAGAATTGTAATGAGTTGTTAAAAATGATACTATTTGACAATGTTTCTTAGTAACACAGCTTGTCGGTTAGGTGTACCCAACTTGTACCGGTTGAGCTTACGCTAACATCTGCCTCAGCTCTTTTTGGAACAGTCTTGCTGTGTGACCGTTCAAACCTAGAATTAATTCGGGGAACTAGCTTCTGGATCTCCACGCCTGAAAATACAAGCAGAGATGATTTCAGGCAAAACAGGAATCTGTATTAAATATAGGCGAAAGCAACATACATTCAATTAACATTCTATAGTCAACATTCAAATCCATAGTTCATTGTTAAGACAATCATGATACCAGGATCCACACAATATTGGTTTTAACCGATTCATGTATTCTGTTAGATGTGGTTAAATGCATGACAACAGAACGTTTCTAAAGTACGCCACTCTGTGGAAATATCGCGGATCAGTTGTCATTGTCAAGTAGATCGATGACTTTTGATAAAGATCTTTACTTGATACCGCGTCACTGTACTTGTCAAACCAACCAATTCCTTTTTTTTTTTTGTAGTAATATTTCGAGCTGCCGTTAGACCTTTCAGAGATACAGACGTTTCAGCAGCACGGTAAAAATTGAATCAAGTGATCATGTATGAAATACATTACTGACCGATCATTTATAGCGTGATAGAGTGTGATGAATGGACAGGTCGATGCAGTACCAAGTGCCACAGAGGATATTTCGGCCCCATCTGCCTGGATGTTTGCAGCAGAAGGTGCAGGTACCACACGTGTGAGCTGCACCGTGACAAAGGTATTGGGAGATGTACTGATGGTTGTATACCTGGATTCCAGGGTCTCACCTGTCAGAGGCCATGTGACACCCTCCAGGTAGGCTGTACCAGGTGCCCAGGTGGTTGTGATGGGGAGTATTGTCAGGTGGCTGGAGCTTGTTTCTCTGGTTGCAGCCACTCCTACTACGGAGCAGGATGTAAGACATGTTCCAGCAGATGTAAGTCCTGCAACAGGATCACAGGAACCTGTGAGGAGTGTCACCCTCCTTATTCAGGAGTAGAGTGTAGACGCTCATGTGAGAATGTGTTGGAGGATGTGAGAGTGGCTGTAGACAGGGATGCAGACAAGGTTTCTATGGAGACGACTGTACTGATGCCTGCAGTGACACCTGTCGACCTAACCCCTCCCTGACCACGGGTGGACAATGTCCAGGAGGAGATTCGTGTCCACCTGAGTGTCACAGTCAGACTGGTGAGTGTGTCTACGGTTGTGTTGATGGCTGGTATGGCCCCAAGTGTTCACGGCGATGCAACTCTAATTGCCAACACCAGAGGTGTAACCAGGCAGGTGCGTGTGTTGTAGGATGTGAACAGTTCCGATCTGCTTGTGAAGGCTGCCTGAAGCTATGCCTCAACTTCACCTGCGCCTCAATCAACGCCTCTTGTTGCAGTGGTTGCAGTAATGGTACATCTGGTTGTGTGGTTCCGTGTAATGTATGTACTGTATGTCTTGATGAGGTTGTTACAAACTCCGGTGAACACAACATTACCGGGCGTAATAACAACTGCACACACAACGTGTCATCACCTGGCTGTCCTCCGGGATCTTGTCGCACAGGTAAGTAATACTCAAAGGTCTCAAGGACTGCCATACAACAGAGCTCGTAGTTAATTCTGGAATCACAACCTTGAATTGTCCTACATAATATGATCATATTTCAAAGTGAAGCAGCATTTTACAGTTTCACATAAGGAACTGACTGTGTGGAGGTACTGACTTATCTTGAAAACATATATTATATTGAACCGGTAATTACGTATTGTCTACTTTGAGAAAAGAAAAGAAACACACGGTAAATTTAGTTATGAGCCATAGGCTAATACAAATTGTAAGAAATAAAAATCTCTAACGCCAACATACTGACATGATGAATTCCCAGATAATGTTTCAATAACATTTGACCACTTTCAGTAAAAACATAGCTCTGATTTACAGTTATTTATTACTTTCAGATGTTCCACTAATAGACATAGAGACAGTGAAGTATCTGGTGCCGGCTGTCATCTGTATCCTAGCAACAGGTCTGTGTGGTTGCTGCTGCTACCACAGAGGGTTGTCTACAAACAGGTGGGTTACACCATCACCGCCAACTACACAATACTTATATAGTTTGATGAAATTCGTTGATAATTCATGTGATTTTGTTCTGTTTTTACAGACATGATGAGATGTTGTCATTAACGTTAATTTAACCACCATTATGCAATCATTTTGCAGTACAGCCAAGCACGCTCTTTCTATAAACTTTCTACGACTCTCGCTGTACATTGTTGTATCACAGTTCTAACATTCCAGGTCACTTCACGAACTGTAGTGGGAGACATCTTGAAGAGATTTACAAATAAAAAGTAATAGTGTATCCCAGTACAACAATATTGCTTTGTGCATGATCGCATCTTGGGAAACCTTGGTATTAGAACTAACTATAACTGTGTTTACAGGGGATCGGATGTTATTACAAAGCAAACTGTGTATTGACTATATGGTGGAGAGTTGGCTTCAGACTGCTTGTCGATCTCATAGAGTCGGTATTTTCACGCGTCGAAGATTGATATGTAGATAGAGGCGTTGCAGCGTAAGCAATGTTTTTAAGTAAACACATGTCATCGATGAATATTCAATAATGTTTCCAGAAAATAGAAAATGAAATGCAGTGATCGTAAGTGTGAATGGATCCGAATATGGAGTCTGTTATTTGTTTAACAAAGTGGGATCTTGTGTTACAGAAAACATGATACAGCTGATGATGCGGTCGACGTCACGCTGGTACAGACAGACGTCCCCAGCAGTGGGTACATGGCGTTACATCACTACGAGGATGTAAGGGAGGGAGATGTGATTAGTCAGCTCCCAGACCAGAACCAAGGAGACACGAGTACTGAAGAGTGTCGACAACATTCTCTTTCTGAAGTTTCCCTCGACTGATGCTGTAGGCGGTTCATCAGCACTGATAGAATCGCCCTGTCGTCATCTGGCAGTTCCATGTTGATGGCCCGACAACAGACGCACCAGGAACTAAGAAAGCTGCCCCGTTACAGCACTGATCACGACTCTTCGTACAGTGACACGGACATGTTGGTGATTATAGCTAGCAACAATAAACAATAGCTTCCTGAATATATGCTATGTCCCCTGTTTCCAAACTTCCGACAGCTGAAACACGTACCGTGCAACAACATTAACCTTTCCTCTGCGTTAACCATTCACCCCTTGTGTTTGTCTTGTGTCCGACCCTTGCGTTTGTCTTGTGTCTGACCTTTGTGTTTGTCTTGTGTCTGACCTTTGTGTTTGTCTTATGTCCGACCCTTGTGTTTGTCTTGTGTCCGACCCTTGTGTTTGTCTTGTGTCTGACCCTTGTAATTGTCTTGTGTCCGGACCTTGTATTTGTCTTGTGTCTGACCCTTGTGTTTGTCTTGTGTCTGACCCTTGTGTTTGTCTTGTGTCCGACCCTTGTGTTTGTCTTGTGTCTGACCCTTGTGTTTGTCTTGTGTCTGACCCTTGTGTGTGTCTAGTGTCTGACCCTTGTGTTTGTCTTGTGTCTGACCCTTGTGTTTGTCTTGTGTCTGACCCTTGTGTGTGTCTTGTGTCTGACCCTTGTGTTTGTCTTGTGTCTGACCCTTGTGTTTGTCTTGTGTCTGACCCTTGTGTTTGTCTAGTGTCTGACCCTTGTGTTTGTCTTGTGTCTGACCCTTGTGTTTGTCTTGTGTCCGACCCTTTTGTTTGTCTTTTGTCTGGCCCTTGTTTGTCTTGTGTCTGACTTTGTGTTTGTCTTGTGTCCGACCCTTTTGTTTGTCTTGTGTCTGGCCCTTGTTTGTCTTGTGTCTGACTTTTTGTTTGTCTTGTGTCTGACCTTTGTGTTTGTCTTGTGTCTGACCCTTGTGTTTGTCTTGTGTCTGACCCTTGTGTTTGCCTTGTGTCTGACCCTTGTGTTTGTCTTGTGTCTGACCCTTGTGTTTGTCTTGTGTCTGACTTTGTGTTTGTCTTGTGTCTGACTTTGTGTTTGTCTTGTGTCTGACCCTTGTGTTTGTCTTGTGTCTGACCCTTGTGTTTGTCTTGTGTCTGACCCTTGTGTTTGTCTTGTGTCTGACCTTTGTGTTTGTCTTGTGTCCGACCCTTGTGTTTGTCTTGTGTCTGACCTTTGTGTTTGCCTTCTGTCTGACCTTTGTGTTTGTCTTGTGTCTGACCTTTGTGTTTGTTTTGTGTCTGACCCTTGTGTTTGCCTTGTGTCTGACCCTTGTGTTTGTCTTGTGTCTGACCCTTGTGTTTGTCTTGTGTCTGATCCTTGTGTTTGTCTTGTGTCTGACCCTTCCCTGTTTTGTTGGGGTCTTTTGGAGCCAACATTTCCATCTGCCTCCACCTATATGTCTGTATATTGTCGACCCCGGGAGCTGTACCAGGGAATCCAGTTATTTATAGCATCAACATTGATCTACGCCTTTAGGACACGATGACATGCAAATCACAAACAACAAAGAAATGTAACGTTGTGGGCAATTTGTATTCCAAAATAACCGAAGTTAACACATCAACACAATATGCTGCAAGGTTATTGGAATGGCAGTACATTAAAGAGTGTAATTACAAATTTCATGACAGGACACAAACAACAGAACGTAAAACATAGATTATAGAACGTAAAAACAGAGATTATAGAACGTAAAAACAGAGGTTATAGAACGTAAAAACAGATATTATAGAACGTAAAAACAGAGATTATAGAACGTAAAAACAGAGATTATAGAACGTAAAACAGAGATTATAGAACGTAAAAACAGAGATTATAGAACGTAAAAACAGATTATAGAACGTAAAAACAGAGATTATAGAACGTAAAAACAGAGATTTTAGAACGTAAAAAAAGAGATTATAGAACGTAAAAACAGAGATTATAGAACGTAAAAAAAGAGATTATAGAACGTAAAAACAGAGATAATAGAACATAAAAACAGAGATTATAGCAAGTTAGCAACTAAGTGAGTGATAATTATGTACAGCAAGCAGCAACAATTTGTCCAGTTCAAAAACAGGCCTAATCTGGGTGTACAATATGACCCTCACACAGCTGCTGGTGTTGATGTAATATGTGTGTGTGTGTGTGTGTGCGTGCGTTCGTGCAAGCACAAATCATTGCATCTATGTAATGCTGGAATTCTGCTGGGAGGATACAGACCCAATTATCTGTCTACCTTCTTACATACACACCCTCTGAAAGTGTACCTCACAGTGTGAGTGTTCCCGTGTCTCGCGGTGGCTGTTGTTACCCGTCACATCCACTGTCTGTACACACTTACCTGTCTGTACACACTTACCTGTCTGTACACACTTACCTGTCTGTACACACTTACCTGTCGTTACACACTTACCTCTCTGTACACACTTACCTGTCTGTACACACTTACCTGTCAGTACACACTTACCTGTCTGTACACACTCACCTGTCAGTACACACTTACCTGTCTGTACACACTTACCTGTCTGTACACACTTACCTGTCTGTACACACTTACCTGTCTGTACACACTTGCCTGTCTGTACACACTTACTACCTGCCTGTACACACTTACCTGCCTGTACACACTTACCTGTCTGTACACACTTACCTGCCTGTACACACTTCCACTGTATGTACACACTTACCTGTTAGTATACACTTACCTGTATGTACACATACCTGTCTGTACACACTTACCTGTCAGAGAGAGCTTAGTGAAACCCGTCACTTCCACTGTCTGTACACACTTACCTGTTTGTACACACTTACCTGTGTGTACACACTTACCTGTCTGTACACACTTACCTGTCTGTACACACTTACCTGTCTGTACACACTTACCTGTCTGTACACACTTACCTGTCTGTACACACTTTCCTGTCAGTAAGAGTTTCGTGAAACCCGTCACTTCCACTGTCTGTACACACTGTCAGTAAGAGCTTCGTGAAACCCGTCACTTCCACTCTCTGTACACACTGTCAGTAAGAGCTTCGTGAAACCCGTCACTTCCACTCTCTGTACACACTTACCTGTCTGTACACACTGTCAGTAAGAGCTTCGTGAAACCCGTCACTTCTACTGTCTGTACACACTTACCTGTCAGTAAGAGCTTCGTGAAACCCGTCACTTCCACTCTCTGTACTCTGTACACACTTTCCTGTCAGTAAGAGCTTCGTGAAACCCGTCTCTTCCACTGTCTGTACACACTTACCTGTCAGTGAGAGCTTCGTGAAACCCGTCACTTCCACTCTCTGTACACACTTACCTGTCAGTAAGAGCTTCGTGAAACCCGTCGCTTCCACTCTCTGTACACACTGTCAGTAAGAGCTTCGTGAAACCCGTCACTTTCACTGTCTGTACACACTTACCTGTCTGTACACACTGTCAGTAAGAGCTTCGTGAAACCCGTCACTTCTACTGTCTGTACACACTTACCTGTCAGTGAGAGCTTCGTGAAACCCGTCACTTCCACTCTCTGTACACACTTACCTGTCAGTAAGAGCTTCGTGAAACCCGTCACTTCAACTGTCTGTACACACTTACCTGTCAGTAAGAGCTTCGTGAAACCTGACGGAGTAGTCTCCCTTGTACTGAACAATGTAATGGTGAGGAAGTGGTATACAGAAGATGTCAGTTCTGCTGTCACCTGTTTATGTGACTCTAATTTCAGCTTAAATAGTGATATTGTTGAATTGGCTGCACAATAGACCATTACATGACCTTCGAATATAACGTCCGCATTTCAACAATCTGAGAAACAATCTGATGTGTAAACGGGAACTATTTAAGCGTTTGGCGTCAGGATGTGACACGCACTTCGCATATTATCTTCCTTCCCTTCCTAATAGTTCATGTGAAGTCACCACATGTGAGGAGACACGAACAAGCCAATGTTCCACCTAATTTTTCTCAGCCTTCAAGAGAGAAATAAAGCTAGGAAATAAAGGAGGGACGATTAAGACTATTTGTCTTTACCAGCGTGGTTAATCGGAGTATATTTGTAAAGTTGAGGTCAATGCCTACAGTTGGAGTATAATCGCTAACAGTGACAGGTATAAATCCTGCTGCAGAACTGCATCAGGAGTCAGAAGCATTGTATGTCCCTCCACGTCCTCTAGCGTGGTAGCCTGACCCTAGTTACTCGCCCCCAACTTATATCGTATTGTATGTCTCCACGCCCCTAGTGTGGTAGCCTAACCCTAGTTACTGCCCCCACTTTATATCGCATTGTATGTCTCCACGCCCCTAATGTGGTAGCCTGACCCTAGATACTCGCCCCAACCTTGTATCGTATTGTATGTCTCCACGCCACCTAGTGTGGTAGCCTAACCCTGGTTACTCGCCCCCACCTTATATCGTATTGTATGTCTCCACGCCCCTAGTGTGTGGTAGCTTGACCCTAGTTACTCGTCCCCACCTTATATCGTATTGTATGTCTCCACGCACCCTAGTGTGGTAGCCTAACCCTAGTTACTCGCCCCCACCTTATATCGTATTGTATGTCTCCACGCCCCCTAGTGTGGTAGCCTCTAACCCTAGTTACTCGCCCCACCTTATATCGTATTGTATGTCTCCACGCCCCCTCTGCCCCTAGTGTGGTAGCCTAACCCTAGCTACTCGCCCCCACCTTATATTGTATGCCTTATTGTAGTGTGGTCCAGCCCCCTAGTGTGGTACTTAACCTAGTTACACTGCCCCCACCTTATATCGTATTGTATGTCTCCCCCACGCCCCCTAGTGTGGTAGCCTAACCCTAGTTACTCGCCCCCACCTTATATCGTATTGTATGTCTCCACGCCCCCTAGTGTGGTAGCCTAACCCTAGTTACTCGCCCCCACCTTATATCGTATTGTATGTCTCCACGCCCCCTAGTGTGGTAGCCTACCCTAGTTACTCGCCCCCACCTTATATCGTATTGTATGTCTCCACGCCCCTAGTGTGGTAGCTCTAACCCTAGTTACTCGCCCCCAACCTTATATCGTATTGTATGTCTCCACGCCCCCTAGTGTGGTAGCCTAACCTTAGTTACCTAGTTACTCGTCCCCCCACCTTATATCGTATTGTATGTCTCCACGCCCCTAGTGTGGTAGCCTCTAACCCTAGTTACTCGCCCCCACCTTATATCGTATTGTATGTCTCCACGCCCCCTAGTGTGGTAGCCTAACCCTAGTTACTCACCCCCACCTTATATATCGTATTGTATGTCTCCACGCCCCCTAGTGTGGTAGCCTTAACCCTAGTTACTCGCCCCCACCTTTATCGTATTGTATGTCTCCACGCCCCCCTAGTGTGGTAGCCTAACCCTAGTTACTCGCCCCCACCTTATATCGTATTGTATGTCTCCACGCCCCCTAGTGTGGTGTGGTAGCTCCACCCCCACCCTATCGTATTGTACTGCACCCCCTAGTGGTAGCATAACCCTAGTTACTCGCCCCCACCTTATATCGTATTGTATGTCTCCACGCCCCCCTAGTGTGGTAGCCTAACCCTAGTTACTCACCCCCACCTTATATCGTATTGTATGTCTCCACGTAGTGTGGTCCACGCCCCTAGTGTGGTAGCCTAACCCTAGTTACTGCCCCCACCTTATATCTGTATGTATTTTATTGTATGTCTCCCGCCCCCTAGTGTGGTAGCCTAACCCTAGTTACTCGCCCCCACCTTATATCGTATTGTATGTCTCCACGTCCCCTAGTGTGGTAGCCTTAACCCTAGTTACTCGCCCCCACCTTATATCGTATTGTATGTCTCCACGCCCCTAGTGTGGTAGCCTAACCCTAGTTACTCGCCCCCACCTTATATCGTATTGTATGTCTCCACGCCCCCTAGTGTGGTAGCCTAACCCTAGTTACTCGCCCCCACCTTATATCGTATTGTATGTCTCCACGCCCCCTAGTGTGGTAGCCTAACCCTAGTTACTCACCCCCACCTTATATCGTATTGTATGTCTCCACGCCCCCTAGTGTGGTAGCCTAACCCTAGTTACTCGCCCCCCACCTTATATCGTATTGTATGTCTCCACGCCCCCTAGTGTGGTAGCCTAACCCTAGTTACTCGCCCCCACCTTATATCGTATTGTATGTCTCCACGCCCCTAGTGTGGTAGCCTAACCCTAGTTACTCGCCCCCACCTTATATCGTATTGTATGTCTCCACGCCCCTAGTGTGGTAGCCTAACCCTAGTTACTCGCCCCCACCTTATATCGTATTGTATGTCTCCACGCCCCCTAGTGTGGTAGCCTAACCCTAGTTACTCGCCCCCACCTTATATCGTATTGTATGTCTCCACGCCCCCTAGTGTGGTAGCCTAACCCTAGTTACTCGCCCCCACCTTATATCGTATTGTATGTCTCCACGCCCCCTAGTGTGGTAGCCTTAACCCTAGTTACTCGCCCCACCTTATATCGTATTGTATGTCTCCACGCCCCCTAGTGTGGTAGCCTAACCCTAGTTACTCGCCCCCACCTTATATCGTATTGTATGTCTCCACGCCCCCTAGTGTGGTAGCCTAACCCTAGTTACTGCCCCCACCTTATATCGTATTGTATGTCTCCACGCCCCCCTAGTGTGGTAGCCTAACCCTAGTTACTCGCCCCCACCTTATATCGTATTGTATGTCTCCACGCCCCCTAGTGTGGTAGCCTAACCCTAGTTACTCGCCCCCACCTTATATCGTATTGTATGTCTCCACGCCCCCTAGTGTGGTAGCCTAACCCTAGTTACTCGCCCCCAACCTTATATCGTATTGTATGTCTCCACGCCCCCTAGTGTGGTAGCCTTACCCTAGTTACTCGCCCCCACCTTATATCGTATTGTATGTCTCCACGCCCCCTAGTGTGGTAGCCTAACCCTAGTTACTCGCCCCCACCTTATATCGTATTGTATGTCTCCACGCCCCTAGTGTGGTAGCCTAACCCTAGTTACTCGCCCCCACCTTATATCGTATTGTATGTCTCCACGCCCCCTAGTGTGGTAGCCTAACCCTAGTTACTCGCCCCCACCTTATATCGTATTGTATGTCTCCACGCCCCCTAGTGTGGTAGCCTTACCCTAGTTACTCGCCCCCACCTTATATCGTATTGTATGTCTCCACGCCCCCTAGTGTGGTAGCCTAACCCTAGTTACTCGCCCCACCTTATATCGTATTGTATGTCTCCACGCCCCCTAGTGTGGTAGTAGTCTAACCCTAGTTACTGCCCCCACCTTATATCGTATTGTATGTCTCCACGCCCCCTAGTGTGGTAGCCTAACCCTAGTTACTCGCCCCCACCTTATATCGTATTGTATGTCTCCACGCCCCCTAGTGTGGTAGCCTAACCCTAGTTACTCGCCCCACCTTATATCGTATTGTATGTCTCCACGCCCCCTAGTGTGGTAGCTCTTACCCTAGTTACTCGCCCCCACCTTATATCGTATTGTATGTCTCCACGCCCCTAGTGTGGTAGCCTAACCCTAGTTACTCGCCCCCACCTTATATCGTATTGTATGTCTCCACGCCCCCTAGTGTGGTAGCCTTACCCTAGTTACTCGCCCCCACCTTATATCGTATTGTATGTCTCCACGCCCCCTAGTGTGGTAGCCTAACCCTAGTTACTCGCCCCCACCTTATATCGTATTGTATGTCTCCACGACCCCTAGTGTGGTAGCCTTACCCTAGTTACTCGCCCCACCTTATATCGTATTGTATGTCTCCACGCCCCCTAGTGTGGTAGCCTTACCCTAGTTACTCGCCCCCACCTTATATCGTATTGTATGTCTCCACGCCCCTAGTGTGGTAGCCTTACCCTAGTTACTCGCCCCACCTTATAGCATGTATTGTATGTCTCCCACTGCCCCTAGTGTGGTAGCCTTAACCCTAGTTACTCGCCCCACCTTATATCTGTATTGTATGTCTCCACGCCCCCTAGTGTGGTAGCCTTACCCTAGTTACTGCCCCCACCTTTATATCGTATTGTATGTCTCCACGCCCCTAGTGTGGTAGCCTAACCCTAGTTACTCTGCCCCCACCTTAGTATGGTATTGTATGTCTCCACGCCCCCTAGTGTGGTAGCCTAACCCTAGTTACTCTGTCCCCACCTTATATCGTATTGTGTCTCCACGCCCCACGCCCCCTAGTGTGGTAGCCTAACCCTAGTTACTCGCCCCACCTTATATCGTATTGTATGTCTCCACGCCCCTAGTGTGGTAGCCTAACCCTACCTACTCGCCCCCACCTTATGGTATTGTATTGTCTCCATGCCCCCAGTGTGGCCCTAACCTAGTACCTGGCCCCACCTTATATCGTATTTGTATAGTCTCCACGCCCCCCTAGTGTGGTAGCCTCCTAACCCTAGCTACTCGCCCCCACCTTATATTGTATTGTATGTCTCCACGTCCCCTAGTGTGGTAGCCTTACCCTAGTTACTCACCCCCACCTTATATCCTCGTATTGTATGTCTCCACGCCCCTAGTGTGGTAGCCTCAACCCTAGTTACTGCCCCCACCTTATATCGTATTGTATGTCTCCACGCCCCCTAGTGGTAGCCTTACCCTAGTTACACCCCCCCACCTTATATCGTATTGTATGTCTCCACGCCCCCTAGTGTGGTAGTCTAACCCTAGCTACCTGCCCCCACCTTATATCGTATTGTATGTCTCCACGCCCCCTAGTGTGGTAGCCTAACCCTAGTTACTCGCCCCCACCTTATATCGTATTGTATGTCTCCACGCCCCCTAGTGTGGTAGCCTTAACCCTAGTTACTCGCCCCCACCTTATATCGTATTGTATGTCTCCACGCCCCCTAGTGTGGTAGCCTTAACCCTAGTTACTCGCCCCCACCTTATATCGTATTGTATGTCTCCACGCCCCTAGTGTGGTGGTAGCCTAACCCTAGTTACTCGCCCCCACCTTATATCGTATTGTATGTCTCCACGCCCCCTAGTGTGGTAGCCTTACCCTAGTTACTCGCCCCCACCTTATATCGTATTGTATGTCTCCACGCCCCCTAGTGTGGTAGCCTAACCCTAGTTACTCGCCCCCACCTTATATCAGTATTGTATGTCTCCACGCCCCTAGTGTGGTAGCCTAACCTAGTTACTGCCCTCACCTTATATCAGTATTGTATGTCTCCACGCCCCCTAGTGTGGTAGCCTAACCCTAGTTACTGCCCCCACCTTATATCGTATTGTATGTCTCCACGCCCCCTAGTGTGGTAGCCTAACCCTAGTTACTCGCCCCCACCTTATATCGTATTGTATGTCTCCACGCCCCCTAGTGTGGTAGTCTAACCCTAGTTACTCGCCCCCACCTTATATCGTATTGTATGTCTCCACGCCCCCTAGTGTGGTAGCCTGTGGACCCTAGTTACTCGCCCCCCACCCTTATATCGTATTGTATGTCTCCACGCCCCCTAGTGTGGTAGCCTCACCCTAGTTACTCGCCCCCACCTTATATCGTATTGTATGTCTCCACACCCCTAGTGTGGTAGCCTTAACCCTAGTTACTGCCCCCACCTTATATCGTATTGTATGTCTCACGCCCCTAGTGTGGTAGCCTAACCCTAGTTACTCACTGCCCAACCTTATATCCATTGTATGTCTCCTTGTTCGCCCCCTAGTGTGGTAGTCTAACCCTAGTTACTCGCCCCCACCTTATATCGTATTGTATGTCTCCACGCCCCCTAGTGTGGTAGCCTAACCCTAGTTACTCGCCCCCACCTTATATCGTATTGTATGTCTCCACGTCCCCTAGTGTGGTAGCCTAACCCTAGTTACTGCCCCCACCTTATATCGTATTGTATGTCTCCACGCCCCTAGTGTGGTAGCCTCAACCCTAGTTACTCGCCCCCACCTTATATCGTATTGTATGTCTCCACGCCCCTAGTGTGGTAGCCTAACCCTAGTTACTCGCCCCCACCTTATATCGTATTGTATGTCTCCACGCCCCCTAGTGTGGTAGCCTAACCCTAGTTACTCGCCCCCACCTTATAGCGTATTGTATGTCTCCACGCCCCCTAGTGTGGTAGCCTAACCCTAGTTACTCGCCCCCACCTTATAGCGTATTGTATGTCTCCACGCCCCTAGTGTGGTAGCCTTACCCTAGTTACTCGCCCCCACCTTATATCGTATTGTATGTCTCCACACCCCCTAGTGTGGTAGCCTTACCCTAGTTACTCGCCCCCACCTTATATCGTATTGTATGTCTCCACGCCCCCTAGTGTGGTAGCCTTACCCTAGTTACTCCCCCCCACCTTATATCCGTATTGTATGTCTCCACGCCCCCTAGTGTGGTAGCCTAACCCTAGTTACTCGCCCCCTGGTGTGGTAGCCTAACCCTATCTACTCTCGCCCCTGGTGTGGTAGCCTGCAACCCTAGTTACTCGCCCCCCACCTTATATCGTATTGTCTGTCTCCACGCCCCCTGGAGTGTGGTAGCCTAACCCAATAGCTACTCGCCCCTAGTGTGGTAGCATAACCCTAGCTACTCGCCCCCAACCTTATATCGTATTGTATGTCTCCACGCCCCCTAGTGTGGTAGCCTAACACTAGTTACTTTCGCCCCCACCTTACATCGTATTGTATGTCTCCACACCCCCTAGTGTGGTAGCCTAACCCTAGTTACTCGCCCCCTAGTGTGGTAGCCTTACCCTAGTTACCCGCCGCCACCTTATATCGTATTGTATGTCTCCACGTCCCCTAGTGTGGTAGCCTTACCCTAGTTACTCGCCCCCACCTGATATCGTATTGTATGTCTCCACGTCCCCTAGTGTGTTAGCCTTACCCTAGTTACTCGCCCCCACCTTATATCGTATTGTATGTCTCCACACCCCCTAGTGTGGTAGCCTCACCCTAGTTACTCGCCCCAACCTTATATCGTATTGTATGTCTCCACGCCCTAGTGTGGTAGCCCTCCCACCCTAGCTACTGCCCCCACCTTATATCACTGTATTGTATGTCTCATCGCCCCCTAGTGTGGTAGCCTCAACCCTAGTGTACTGCCCCCACCTTTTATCATCGTATTGTATGTCTCCATCGCCCCCCTAGTGTGGTAGCCCTAACCCTAGTTATTCTGCCCCCACCTTATATCGTATTGTATGTCTCCACGCCCCTAGTGTGGTAGCCAAACCCTAGTTATTTCGCCCCACCTTATATCGTATTGTATGTCTCCACGCCCCTAGTGTGGTAGCCTAACCCTAGTTACTGCACCCACCTTATATCGTATTGTATGTCTCCCCCACGCCCCTAGTGTGGTAGCCTAACCCTAGTTACTCGCCCCCACCTTATATCGTATTGTATGTCTCCACGCCCCCTAGTGTGGTGGTAGCCTAACCCTAGTTACTGCCCCCACCTTATATATTGTATTGTATGTCTCCACACCCCCCAGTGTGTGGTAGCCTCAACCCTAGTTACTCTTCCCCCACCTTATATCGTATTGTATGTCTCCACGCCCCCTAGTGTGGTAGCCTAACCCTAGCTATACTGCCCCCACCTTATATCATCGTATTGTATGTCTCCACGCCCCCTAGTGTGGTAGCCTAACCCTAGTTACTCGCCCCCACCTTATATCGTATTGTATGTCTCCACGCCCCCTAGTGTGGTAGCCTAACCCTAGTTATTCGCCCCCACCTTATATCGTATTGTATGTCTCCATCGCCCCCAGTGTGGTAGCCCTAACCCAGTTACTCTGCCCCTAACTTATATCGTATTGTATGTCTCCACGCCCCCTAGTGTGGTAGCCTAACCCTAGTTACTCGCCCCCACCTTATATCGTATTGTATGTCTCCACGCCCCCTAGTGTGGTAGCCTCACCCTAGTTACTCGCCCCCACCTTATATCGTATTGTATGTCTCCACGCCCCCTAGTGTGGTAGCCTTACCCCAGTTACTCGCCCCCACCTTATATCGTATTGTATGGCTCCACACCCCTAGTGTGTGGTAGCCTAACCCTAGCTACTGCCCCCACCTTGGTAATGGTATTGTATCCCTAACCCACGCCCCTAGTGTGGTAGCCTAACCCTAGTTACTCGCCCCCAACCTTATATCGTATTGTATGTCTCCACGCCCCCTAGTGTGGTAGCCTCAACCCTAGTTACTCGCCCCCACCTTATATCGTATTGTATGTCTCCATCGCCCCTAGTGTGGTAGCCTAACCCTAGTTACTCTGCCCCCCACCTTATATCATGTATTGTATGCGTCCCCACATCGCCCCCTAGTGTGGTAGCCTTAACCCTAGTTACTCTGCCCCACCTTATATCGTATTGTATGTCTCCACGCCCCCTAGTGGTAGCCTTAACCCTAGTTACTACTGCACCCACCTTTATATCGTATTGTATGTCTCCACGCGCCCCTAGTGTGGTAGCCTAACCCTAGTTACTCGACCCCACCTTATATCGTATTGTATGTCTCCACGCCCCCTAGTGTGGTAGCCTAACCCTAGTTACTCGCCCCCACCTTATATCGTATTGTATGTCTCCACGCCCCCTAGTGTGGTAGCCTAACCCTAGTTATTCGCCCCCACCTTATATCGTATTGTATGTCTCCACGCCCCCTAGTGTGGTAGCCTAACCCTAGTTACTCGCCCCCACCTTATATCGTATTGTATGTCTCCACGCCCTCTAGTGTGGTAGCCTGTCCCTAGTTACTGCCGCCCCACCTTATATCGTATTGTATGTCTCCCACGCCTCTAGTGTGGTAGCTAGCCTCACCCTAGTTACTCGCCCCCACCTTATATCGTATTGTATGTCTCCACACCCCCTAGTGTGGTAGCCTTAACCCTAGTTACTCGCCCCCACCTTATATCGTATTGTATGTCTCCACGCCCCCTAGTGTGGTAGCCTCAACCCTAGTTACTCGCCCCAACCTTATATCGTATTGTATGTCTCCACGCCCCTAGTGTGTGGTAGCCTAACCCTAGTTACTCGCCCCCACCTTTTATAGCGTATTGTATGTCTCCATCGCCCCTAGTGTGGTAGCCTAACCCTAGTTACTCGCCCCCACCTTATAGCGTATTGTATGTCTCCACGTCCCCTAGTGTGGTAGCCTAACCCTAGTTACTGCCCCACCTTATAGCGTATTGTATGTCTCCACGCCCCCTAGTGTGGTAGCCTCCCAACCCTAGTTACTGCCCCCACCTTATAGCGTATTGTATGTCTCCACGCCCCCTAGTGTGGTAGCCTAACCCTAGTTACTCGCCCCCACCTTTATATCGCATTGTATGTCTCCATCGCCCCCCAGTGTGGTAGCCTTAACCCTAGTTACTCGCCCCCACCTTATAGCTGTATTGTATGTCTCCACGCCCCTAGTGTGGTAGCCTTACCCCTAGTTACTCGCCCCACCTTATAGCGTATTGTATGTCTCCACGACCCCCTAGTGTGGTAGCCTTACCCTAGTTACTCGCCCCCAACTTATATCGTATTGTATGTCTCCACGCCCCCTAGTGTGGTAGCCTTACCCTAGTTACTCGCCCCCACCTTATAGCGTATTGTATGTCTCCACGCCCCCTAGTGTGGTAGCCTTACCCTAGTTACTGCCCCCACCTTATATCCGTATTGTATGTCTCCACGCCCCCTAGTGTGGTAGCCTAACCCTAGTTACTCGCCCCCTGGTGTGGTAGCCTAACCCTATCTACTCGCCCCTAGTGTGGTAGCATAACCCTAGTTACTCGCCCCCACCTTATATCGTATTGTCTGTCTCCACGCCCCCGAGTGTGGTAGCCTAACCCTATCTACTCGCCCCCTAGTGTGGTAGCATAACCCTAGTTACTCGCCCCCACCTTATATCGTATTGTATGCCTCCACGCCCCCTAGTGTGGTAGCCTAACACTACCTTCTCGCCCCCACCTTACATCGTATTGTATGGCTCCACACCCCCTAGTGTGGTAGCCTAACCCTAGTTACTCGCCCCCTAGTGTGGTAGCCTTACCCTAGTTACTCGCCGCCACCTTATATCGTATTGTATGTCTCCACGTCCCCTTGTGTGGTAGCCTTACCCTAGTTACTCGCCCCCACCTGATATCGTATTGTATGTCTCCACGTCCCCTAGTGTGTTAGCCTTACCCTAGTTACTCGCCCCCACCTTATATCGTATTGTATGTCTCCACACCCCCTAGTGTGGTAGCCTCACCCTAGTTACTCGCCCCAACCTTATATCGTATTGTATGTCTCCACACCCCCTAGTGTGGTAGTCTAACCCTAGCTACTGCCCCCACCTTATATCGTATTGTATGTCTCCACGCCCCCTAGTGTGGTAGCCTAACCCTAGTTACTCGCCCCCACCTTATATCGTATTGTATGTCTCCATCGCCCCTAGTGTGGTAGCCTTAACCCTAGTTATTCGCCCCCCACCTTATATCGTATTGTATGTCTCCACGCCCCCTAGTGTGGTAGCCTCAACCCTAGTTACTCGTCCCCACCTTATATCGTATTGTATGTCTGCCCCCACGCCCCCTAGTGTGTGGTAGCCTAACCCTAGTTACTGCCCCCACCTTATATCGTATTGTATGTGTCTCCTCGCCCCTAGTGTGGTAGCCTAACCCTAGTTACTCGCCCCAACCTTATATCGTATTGTATGTCTCCATTGCCCCCCTAGTGTGGTAGCCTAACCCTAGTTACTCGCCCCCACCTTATATCGTATTGTATGTCTCCACACTCCCCTAGTGTGGTAGCCTTAACCCTAGTTACTCGCCCCCACCTTATATCGTATTGTATGTCTCCACGCCCCTAGTGTGGTAGCCTAACCCTAGTTATTCGCCCCCACCTTATCGTGTATTGTATGTCTCCACGCCCCCTAGTGTGGTAGCCTAACCCTAGCTACTCGCCCCCACCTTATATCGTATTGTATGTCTCCACGCCCCCTAGTGTGGTAGCCTAACCCTAGTTACTCGCCCCCACCTTATATCGTATTGTATGTCTCCACGCCCCCTAGTGTGGTAGCCTAACCCTAGTTATTCGCCCCCACCTTATATCGTATTGTATGTCTCCACGCCCCCTAGTGTGGTAGCCTAACCCTAGTTACTCACCCCCACCTTATATCGTATTGTATGTCTCCACGCCCCCTAGTGTGGTAGCCTGACCCTAGTTACTCGCCCCTACCTTATATCGTATTGTATGTCTCCACGCCCCCTAGTGTGGTAGCCTCACCCTAGTTACTCGCCCCCACCTTATATCGTATTGTATGTCTCCACGCCCCTAGTGTGGTAGCCTAACCCTAGTTACTCGCCCCCACCTTATATCGTATTGTATGTCTCCACGCCCCCTAGTGTGGTAGCCTAACCCTAGTTACTCGCCCCAACCTTATATCGTATTGTATGTCTCCTCGCCCCCTAGTGTGGTAGCCTAACCCTAGTTACTCGCCCCCACCTTATAGCGTATTGTATGTCTCCACGCCCCCTAGTGTGGTAGCCTAACCCTAGTTACTCGCCCCCACCTTATAGCGTATTGTATGTCTCCAACGCCCCCTAGTGTGGTAGCCTAACCCTAGTTACTCGCCCCCACCTTATAGCGTATTGTATGTCTCCACGCCCCCTAGCGTCGTTGCCTAACCCTAGTTACTCGCCCCCACCTTATAGCGTATTGTATGTCTCCAACGCCCCCTAGTGTGGTAGCCTAACCCTAGTTACTCGCCGCCACCTTATATCGTATTGTATGTCTCCACGCCCCCTAGTGTGGTTGCCTAACCCTAGTTACTCGCCCCCACCTTATATCGTATTGTATGTCTCCACGCCCCCTAGTGTGGTAGCCTAACCCTAGTTACTCACCCCCACCTTATATCGTAGTGTATGTCTCCACGCCCCCTAGTGTGGTAGTCTAACCCTAGCTACCTGTCCCCACCTTATATCGTATTGTATGTCTCCACGCCCCCTACCGTGGTAGTCTAACCCTAGTTACTCGCCCCCACCTTATATCGTATTGTATGTCTCCACGCCCCCTAGTGTGCTAGCCTAACCCTAGTTACTCGCCCCAACTTATATCGTTGTGTATGTCTCCAACGCCCCCTAGTGTGGTAGCCTAACCCTAGTTACTCGCCCCCACCTTATATCGTATTGTATATTGCTAGTGTGGCCTCAAAATAGTTTAAATCAACATAATAATTTAGTTGTTATAGTGTTCTACAAAGAACAGGACTTATACAGTGTAAATATATTTCCTCCACCACAACCAAGGTCAGTGGACATGATTTCATCACAATCGTTGAAGGTTTTTGTCGATGACGTTGTGCCAAGATGGGTCTCGAATAGTGAATGAGAGAGTTGAGTTTTACGCCGCACTCAGCAATATTCCAGCTATATAATATCTGTAAATTATCGGATCTGGACCAGACAATCCAGGGATCAACAGCATGAACATCGATCTACGCCATTTGGATGCGATGACATGTGTGAACCCAGTCAGCGAGCCTGACCCGATCCTGTTAGTCGCCTCTTCCGAAGTCTCATCCTAACCCGGACCTTCACGGGTAGGGTCTCGAGTAGTGACATGATGCGAGATTCATAAGCCGTCTGACGTGAAACTGCCAAATCGGTGGCAATTTTTTATACTCCCGTTTTCCACGCACTTGACAACAGCAGATGATTCTTGGTTAGTATACTTTACACTACATCGTGTTTGTGCTTGTTGTGATGTGTAGTAGATGACAACGGCAGATAATACTTGGTTAGTATACTTTACACTACATCGGGTTTGTGCTTGTTGTTATGTGTAGTAGATGACAACGGCAGATAATACTTGGTTAGTATACTTTACACTACATCGTGTTTGTGCTTGTTGTGATGTGTAGTAGATGACAACGGCAGATAATACTTGGTTAGTATACTTTACACTACATCGGGTTTGTGCTTGTTGTGATGTGAAGTAGATGACAACGGCAGATAATACTTGGTTAGTATACTTTACACTACATCGGGTTTGTGCTTGTTGTGATGTGAAGTAGATGACAACGGCAGATAATACTTGGTTAGTATACTTTACTCTACATCGTGTTTGTGCTTGTTGTGATGTGAAGTAGATGACAAGGGCAGATAATACTTGGTTAGTATACTTTACACTACATCGGGTTTGTGCTTGTTGTTATGTGTAGTAGATGACAACGGCAGATAATACTTGGTTAGTATACTTTACTCTACATCGGGTTTGTCCTTGTTGTGATGTGAAGTAGATGACAACGGCAGATAATACTTGGTTAGTATACTTTACACTACATCGTGTTTGTGCTTGTTGTGATGTGTAGTAGATGACAACGGCAGATAATACTTGGTTAGTATACTTTACACTACATCGGGTTTGTCCTTGTTGTGATGTGAAGTAGATGACAACGGCAGATAATACTTGGTTAGTATACTTTACACTATATCGGGTTTGTGCTTGTTGTTATGTGTAGTAGATGACAACGGCAGATAATACTTGGTTAGTATACTTTACAATACATCGGGTTTGTGCTTGTTGTGATGTGTAGTAGATGACAACAGCAGATGATTCTTGGTTAGTATACTTTACACTACATCGGGTTTGTCCTTGTTGTGATGTGAAGTAGATGACAAGGGCAGATAATACTTGGTTAGTATACTTTACACTACATCGGGTTTGTCCTTGTTGTGATGTGAAGTAGATGACAACGGCAGATAATACTTGGTTAGTATACTTTACACTACATCGGGTTTGTGCTTGTTGTGATGTGTAGTAGATGACAACAGCAGATGATTCTTGGTTAGTATACTTTACACTACATCGGGTTTGTGCTTGTTGTGATGTGAAGTAGATGACAACGGCAGATAATACTTGGTTAGTATACTTTACACTACATCGGGTTTGTCCTTGTTGTGATGTGAAGTAGATGACAACGGCAGATAATACTTGGTTAGTATACTTTACACTACATCGTGTTTGTGCTTGTTGTGATGTGTAGTAGATGACAAGGGCAGATAATACTTGGTTAGTATACTTTACACTACATCGTGTTTGTGCTTGTTGTGATGTGAAGTAGATGACAAGGGCAGATAATACTTGGTTAGTATACTTTACACTACATCGGGTTTGTGCTTGTTGTGATGTGAAGTAGATGACAAGGGCAGATAATTCTTGGTAAGTATACTTTACACTACATCGTGTTTGTGCTTGTTGTGATGTGAAGTAGATGACAAGGGCAGATAATTCTTGGTTAGTATACTTTACACTACATCGGGTTTGTCCTTGTTGTGATGTGAAGTAGATGACAACGGCAGATAATACTTGGTTAGTATAATTTTACACCTACATCGGGTTTGTGCTTGTTGTGATGTGAAGTAGAGATGACAAGGGCAGATAATACTTGGTTAGTAATACTTTTACACTACATCGGGTATGTGCTTGTTGTGATGTGAAGTAGATGACAAGGGCAGATAATACTCTTGGTTAGTATACTTTACACTACATCGGGTTTGTGCTTGTTGTGATGTGAAGTAGATGACAACGGCAGATAATACTTGGTTAGTATACTTTACACTACATCGTGTTTGTGCTTGTTGTGATGTGAAGTAGATGACAAGGGCAGATAATACTTGGTTAGTATACTTTACACTACATCGGGTTTGTGCTTGTTGTGATGTGAAGTAGATGACAACAGCAGATAATACTTGGTTAGTATACTTTACACTACATCGGGTTTGTCCTTGTTGTGATGTGAAGTAGATGACAAGGGCAGATAATTCTTGGTTAGTATACTTTACACTACATCGGGTTTGTGCTTGTTGTGATGTGAAGTAGATGACAACAGCAGATAATACTTGGTTAGTATACTTTACACTACATCGTGTTTGTGCTTGTTGTGATGTGAAGTAGATGACAACAGCAGATAATACTTGGTTAGTATACTTTACAATACATCGCATCTGTGCTTGTTGTGATGTGAAGTAGATGACAACGGCAGATAATTCTTGGTTAGTATACTTTACACTACATCGGGTTTGTTCTTGTTGTGATGTGAAGTAGATGACAAGGGCAGATAATTCTTGGTTAGTATACTTTACACTACATCGGGTTTGTCCTTGTTGTGATGTGAAGTAGATGACAAGGGCAGATAATTCTTGGTTAGTATACTTTACACTACATCGGGTTTGTGCTTGTTGTGATGTGAAGTAGATGACAAGGGCAGATAATACTTGGTTAGTATACTTTACAATACATCGCATCTGTGCTTGTTGTGATGTGAAGTAGATGACAACGGCAGATAATTCTTGGTTAGTATACTTTACACTACATCGGGTTTGTGCTTGTTGTGATGTGAAGTAGATGACAACGGCAGATAATTCTTGGTTAGTATACTTTACACTACATCGGGTTTGTGCTTGTTGTGATGTGAAGTAGATGACAAGGGCAGATAATACTTGGTTAGTATACTTTACAATACATCGCATCTGTGCTTGTTGTGATGTGAAGTAGATGACAACGGCAGATAATTCTTGGTTAGTATACTTTACAATACATCGGGTTTGTGCTTGTTGTGATGTGAAGTAGATGACAACGGCAGATAATACTTGGTTAGTATACTTTACAATACATCGCATCTGTGCTTGTTGTGATGTGAAGTAGATAACAACGGCAGATAATACTTGGTTAGTATACTTTACACTACATCGGGTTTGTGCTTGTTGTGATGTGAAGTAGATGACAAGGGCAGATAATTCTTGGTTAGTATACTTTACACTACATCGGGTTTGTGCCTGTTGTGATGTGAAGTAGATGACAAGGGCAGATAATTCTTGGTTAGTATACTTTACACTACATCGGGTTTGTGCTTGTTGTGATGTGAAGTAGATGACAACGGCAGATAATTATTGGTTATGCTGACTCTACTGGGAAAGTACTCGTAAATGCTTAGTTCGTTTCCTAAACACACTGCTGTATATTTTATCAGGAAAAAGAACTTGACACCGAAAGAGAAACTACAATAATTTTATATAATACGTTCCTTCTGACTCATGTGACATCAGTAAGAGGATGGAATAAAACAAGGAATTCGTGCGAGTGTGTGAAACATTGAATTGCATAATGTCGAGTGTGATTCAATCCGTCGTGGTTGTTGCAAACCTATTCCCAATTTGATTCTCCACAATATAACCGGTGATTAACGTTACGTTTGTATATATTGACGTAGGCATGTCCTTCCTCCGTCATGCTACCAGATATCCTGACTGTCATAACAGGGAATTGAAAGTACAGCGTTGATCGCAACTACCCACAGCAGAGAGAGTCAGTCCCTGGTAGTGTAATACAGCTATGGCTGACTACCGAGAGAAATATCATTCACTTACTGAGGCTTACATTACAGCTAAATAATGATATAAGGTAATGGCGAGAATGTTAGTGATCCTTCAAATTTGTTACTTTGGTTGGGGGAAAATGTGATTCTCCCCTAAATAATTGGTTGGACATCTTCAACCAACCATGGAGTACTTTCGTTTTGTGCTTGAAAAGATGAACTCCAAATGGGAGGAGAGCCTGCCGCTACACACAACCATGGGACCAGGAGACGACTCGCACAGTCTGTAACAAACAGACACATCATACAGGTCGCCTTGACATTGCTCTCTATTGTTTTGGTGCTCTATCAATGACTATCATTAATTACCAGGAAGCCGAAACGAGCTGACCCTAACAGTGAAACTAGTGTCAGCCAATCCAGTATCGGGCCTTCAAACAAACACATTGTGCATATCGTGTTCGAACGAGCGAGGATGTTTTATAGGTTTAGTCAAAAGTAAGTACATTTTTTCGTTTTTAGTTGCGGATGTTGTTGATACTATTTGTTGAGTCCTGCCTTCCAGTGCATGAACAAAACCGAACTTTAGTCAACAGTTCTCTTGAAGTTTCAGGTACACCATGCCATTCCTTCAGCTCGTAGTCACGGCGTATATAGTCATTTACTCACAAGGTAAGGAAAGAGTGAGTTGGTATACAAGTAAATCGTGTCATCATTATGTGAGTGAGGTAGTGAATGGGTTTAGTTTAATGCAACTTCTAACAGTTGTAAGTCGACGTGTAAATCTGATCATGGAAGCAAAGTCTGATCTTGGATGCGTGTCACCTTGGCAAAAAGCCATGAACATTGTTCTTACCTAGAATCTGGGATTCCAAGCCATAAACATAGGTTCCTGGCAGGAAGGCTTCATATCAGCGTGGTTGTGTATGTTTCAAATGCAGACTGTAAGCAGGGTATGTAATCTGTTCATATTCATTACAGTTATTATGGTTACGTCCAAGTACAAGTATTAGCTATTGGTTCCATGTACACATACACAGGACTTTACAGACATAACACTTCGTAATCTGACATCTGTCTCTTATGCGTTGATTGAAACTGCTTCATTTGACGATCTGTGGTACATCTTACCTACTGTATGTCACTGGATTGGGAAATGTCTTTTGGGGATCGTAGTATTTTATTTCATGACCATGTGGGCATATAAAGCAAGACCGCCATGATCCTCTCACATATTGTACAGATGTATTGCTCAGGACGATGGTAACTGTATACAAGTAGAACTTATGAGCACTTCAGAAATATGTTTAAGATTAGTCAGTTATATATTAGGGGATTATATTCACAGGTGCTAAATGTCCCGACACCCAGCATTGTACTGAGTGTGATGAACAGACAGGTCGATGCAGTACCAAGTGCCACAGAGGATATTTCGGCCCCAACTGCCAGGATGATTGCAGCAGCAGGTGCAGGTACCACACGTGTGAACTGCACCATGACAAAGGTATTGGGAGATGTACTGATGGTTGTGTACCTGGATTCCAGGGTCTCACCTGTCAGAGGCCATGTGACACTCTCCAGGTAGGCTGTACCAGGTGCCCAGGTGGATGTGATGGGGAGTATTGTCAGGTGGCTGGAGCCTGTTTCTCTGGTTGCAGCCACTCCTACTACGGAGCAGGATGTAAGACATGTTCCAGCAGATGTAAGTCCTGCAACAAGATCACAGGCACCTGTGAGGAGTGTCACCCTCCTTATTCTGGAGTAGAGTGTAGACACTCATGTGAGAACTGTGTCGGAGGATGTGAGAGTGGCTGTATACATGGATGCAGACACGGTTTCTATGGAGACGACTGTACTGAAGCATGCAGTGACACCTGTCGACCTAATCCCTCCCTGACCACGGGTGGACAATGTCCAGATGGAGATTCGTGTCCACCTGAGTGTCACAGCCAGACTGGTGAGTGTGTCTACGGTTGTGTTGATGGCTGGTATGGCCCCAAGTGTTCACGGCGATGCAACTCTAACTGCCAGCACCGGAGATGTAACCAGGCAGGTGCGTGTGTTGTAGGATGTGGGAAATGCCTCAAGGAAGCATGTAACACATCCTGTATCACTGGGTGTGACGGGTGTGCTGGTGGTGTTTGTGATATGACATCCGGGGCCTGTGTACAGGGATGCAACTCGACTGGATCCATGTGCGGCGACAACTGTACAGACAACTGCCGGACATCTGATTGTCCGTCTGGATCGTGTGAACAAGGTACACATCTTCAGTCGTAGGTACCAGATCTCGTACATGTGACACACACATGTGACGTAAAATAGTTATGTTCACGATGTTCTGTATTCCTTCGCCTATGTGTTCAAGTCCTTTCAAAAATGTTACATGTCACGCATATCAAAGATCACAAATCGCATGTCATGGAGCTTTGTTCTAAATATTGATATTGATTACAACAACAAAGATAGTAACAATAAATACTAGGAATACCCCAACCATCTTTGCTGCATCTGTAACTAATATCACGCAGACTATTATGGTGATTTTAATGCGACCTTGATTCCCTGTTTTGCGGTGTGATTGCTTCGTAGACAACTGTGAAATGTGTAAGTATAACCATTGATTCATCTTCCAGGGGAACCAGTGTCTGATGCCTCCAACGCCGTCACGGTGACATCGGTTGTGCTTGTCGTCTTCATCATCCTGGCTGCATGTACCGCTGGCTACATCTGCTATCGTAAAGGAATGTGTCACACACGGTCAGTTGAAATTCGCAACACGATTTTGAGCAAGCAGTATACTCAGTGGTCTACCACGATGACGTCTGACAGTCATCAGAGCAGAGTTGTGCCCCATGGTCGTGTGAGATTCCGATTATGTTGGCATTCTGCCTGAATGTTATTCTCAGTTTGACAGTCTGCTCCCCATGGGTTCGACACAGGGTTCCTGCATCACTTTGAGTGCGGTGTAAACCTCACCCATCCACACTCACTTATGACAAATAGGTAGAATCTGATATGTACACAGACTAAAGCATAGTAATGTAACTTATCAGCTTACGTTCAGCTGTCGTCCATTGCCCCATCAATCTCCCGTATGTTGTAATCGTGTAATATACTTCAATCATGTACATAGAGAAAATATCCAATAACCTTAAATGGGATTGTTACAGGAATAAAGTTGATGATCAGAAACTGGAAGCTAAGCTGGAGCAGGCTGACATCGCCATCCACGACTACCTGGAGCTACATCACTACGAGGACATCAGAGAGGAGGATATTGAGGAACCAGACCAGAACCAAGGCACCGGTAGGGAGGAGGCTCCAGGCATTCCTGTTGTAGCAGACTACTTCCCTGGAGAACTGATGACTGGTGTCAAGGATAAGTCAGGAAGAGGCTCGTACACTGAACTTAGGAAGGGCGGCCATGTCTCTCGTCCTAGATCGTCTGTCGGGTACATATCGCCACTTGAATAGGAGAACCAGTTGTGTCTATCAACCCTTGACAAGGACATCACTTGTGTCTATCAACCCTTGACACGAAGAATAGTTAGTATCTATCAACCTTTTACAAGGACATTAGTTGTGTCTATCAACCCTTGACACGAAGAATAGTTAGTGTCTATCAACCCTTGAGAAGGACATCAGTTGTGTCTATCTACCCTTGTCAAGGACATCAGTTGTGTCTTATGAACCCTTGCCACTGACTTCAGTGTGATGTTGTGATCTCTGTTTGAAAGTAACATAGGAAATATAATATACATATTGTTTATTCATAAGGAAATCGGTAAATTACAAGATTGTTTTCTTCCTGTGTGCGCTAACTCTCATGTGAAACCAGTCTATCTCAAGCAAAGAAACTGTCTGCCTGTATTTTATCTGGTTTTTGCTCCTCAACATCCAAGTGACATAGTTCACTCAAAGATCCACACTGTAAGACTACAAAAATGCGCGCGTGTGCGTACGTGCGTGCGTGCGTGCGTGTGTGTGTGTGTGTGTGTGTGTGTGTGTGTGTGTCCTACAGCCCTGAGTTTTTTAAGTTGTAATATTTTACACTATACAGACCCCAACTCTCTTTCCTGTCTTCCACAGTGAGGGATGAAATGATTACTGGACGTGTGTGGCTTCCTATCAGACAGACAAAGTTGTACTGTGGCAAACATCGTGTATATGTGCTAATGACCGTTTTAAACGTAATTTCATTCCATGAACATTTGTATGAACACTGTGTCTGTACAAACTGTCCCTGTGTCACATAATGTATCACTAAGAGCAGCCACATTCGCTTGCATCATCACCCATCCATCGGGAGACCCGTTTTAAACGTAATCGGACGTGAGGCAATAGATTTCTGAACAAGCTGAACTATGTATCGACTTCCTCATATGTAAATGTATCGGGTCGAGACACAAAGGTTAAGGGATTGTCTAGTGCTATCACAACACAATCCATCAAATCATACAGATATTTAATTCCTGGAACATACGTTTGTAAATAAATATTCTGATTTGAAAACCTTAAAGATCAAATATTACACATTTGTTTATCAGCTCTCATTGTGTATTTAATTTATAGCTAATTTCTTCTTGAATAGTGGTGGTACGGCACATGCGTGTTAGTACGGTCTACAATTCAGTGGATTTAGTTGTGTTAGGGTTGTTATTAATGTTGCTGCGAACACATCTTGGGTGAGTTGTGTTCTACATGGCCTGGCAAAGCTCCGAGTGATGCGGGTACAGGAAACCAGCAACCACGGATATGACAGACCATGAGTGGCAGGCAGGTCGGATTCGAACACAATCACTTTCTGTCTGGCACTCTGGATGTAACTTCTGTCAAATGTGTCAAATGTGTCACCCTAACTAATTGTGTTTATACTGAACGGTTCACGGTTTATGTGACTTACACATGTGTACATATTGTCATTATCAACGTGTCTCCATTAAATTTAGCAAGTAAATATCAGATTCTGTAGTGTAAACAATTTCTGTAGTAACTTAATAACATTCCCCGTGTAAATATTGTAAGGCAGTAGCTGTCCTTTACAGTAAAATCTTTGTAGCCAGTGTTCTGTATGTTTTGTTTACCATATCATCATGCTGTGATTATACGTTTGTCTTCTCACTTGAAGTACTTTACTCTGAATAAACCCTAAACAGTGAAGCTGTATGGTGTGTGTGACTTCAGGAGGTTCCAGTATGATATGAGTATATTTTGTGGGGAGTGGCCACACCTCGCCAATGTCGGAGCTTGCACCTCCTACCATGTTTCACCCAGTGTTTTTTTTACTATTAGTAAAACACCTCACGCACTCTCAATCACGCACCCAACCAACCACCAACACACTCACTCACTCTATCACATTGTGACGCGTGTCCGCCGTCTATTTCATCCCACTGGAGAGAGGTTGAATAAACCCATGTTCACAGTTAAACAATTTATGTTTATCAGTTTATGCCTGTCAAGGGCCCACTGACGGGACTCCCTCCCTATGTCATCACAACAGTGAAACATGCACTTAGCTGACATTTGGATCTGGGTCACGAGTCCTGCACTATAGTTATATCTCCTGCTACCGACAGAATCACTCTGTCACCCGCATGAAGGCCATGTTGGGTATACATGGATTTTATGTACGCTTTGGTTACAGTTGTCAGCTACAGCAATGTCACTTGAAATGTCCAAGGTAACTAGATGTTTACCCGGCCGGCGGTGGATAAAGTCAGCTATGTACTTGCTGTCATCTGTGTGTCAGTATTACGATATTGCTTGTCTGTGTCGTCGTGAGGCCAAACTGTATCAGCCCTTAGTCTGCGCCTGGTTTCATGGCTCTCAGCAAGAACGAAAGACAGCCAGTGCCACGTTACAGGGAGGAAAGGTATGATCCATGAAGGGTCTCCTCCATGTGGCAAGGAAGGAGATTACGCAAAGGGGCATTTCTTATTTTGTTTGAAAAATTAAATAATTACCTTTTTAAAGTATACATTGTTTTAATTATTTGTTTTCAAGCGCATATATGATGATGATGTATGGATGTATGGATGTATGGATGTGTGTGTCTGTGTGTGGATATTCCATACTACGAACATGCATCCATGTCCACAAAGACCATTTACACACTCCGTTCACTATTCTATTGATTCGTATTGAACCGTACCTCCACAGCAATGCCAGTGCATGCATGTATGTGACACGGAAGTATATTGAACACAAATTGTCTCCCCTGTTTCACAATACCGAAAGTAGGGTATTTGTAAACACCACAGATCAATCGTCGGTTAGCGACATGTCTGGACGTGGAAAGACTCCGGATGTATCAGACATTCATCTTGTACTCGTAAGTTTGTTTTGACTATATTCATTTAGCTTTAACTCAGCGTATTCCTCGTCGCCAACGATATTACTTGGACGTGACATTTCAAATCGGATCAAGTGGGACTTCCCCATTGGGTGAATGTATCACGGGTATGGAATGTTGTTTTTTGTTTCTATGATAGATCGTCTGGTCACTCGTCACTCGTCACATCCACTGAGACCAACTACAGGTGACCAGTAGATGGACAGTAAACACCACACAGTGTATAACTACGATATCTCAGCTGAGGTTACGTCTATGTACTGAGTAACCAAAGTGAAAGTTAAACAGCAGCTTTCCATCTGCGTTGTTTGTATTATCTCATGACGTCCTGGGGGGAATACACCAGTAAGTGTACACATTGTACAGTGTTTGTATTATTTCATGACGTCCTGGGGGATACATCAGTAAGTGTACACATTGTACAGTGTTTGTATTATCTCATGGTGTGCTGGGGATACCGAAGTAAGTGTACACATTTTACAGTGTTTGTCTTATCTAATGGCGTCCTGGGGAATACATCAGTAAGTATACACATTGTACAGTGTTTGTATTATCTCATGGTGTCCTGGGAGATACCCCAGTAGCTGTACACATTGTACAGTGTTTGTATTATCTCGTGGTGTTCTGGGGTAATACATCAGTAAGTATACACATTGTACAATGTTTGTATTATCTCATGGTGTCCTGGGGAATACAACAGTAAGTGTACACATTGTAGAGTGTTTGTATTATCTCATGGCGTTCTGGGGAATACACCAGTAAGTGCACACATTGTACAGTGTTTGTATTATCTCTTGGCGTCCTGGGGCATACATCAGTAAGTGTACACATTGTGCAGTGTTTGTATTATCTCATGGCGTCCTCGGCGATACACCAGTAAGTGTACACATTGTACAATGTTTGTATCATCTCATGGTGTGGTGCGGATAAAGCAGTAAGTGTTCACATTGTACAGTGTTTTTATCATTTTATGGTGTCCTGGGGGATACCGCAGAAAGTGTACACAATGTACAGTGTTTGAATCTTCTCATGGCATCCTGGGGATACACCAGTAAGTGTACACATTGTACAGTGTTTGTATCATCTCATGGCATCCTGGGGAATACACCAATAAGTGTACACATTGTACAGTGTTTGAATCTTCTCATGGCATCCTGGGGATACACCAGTAAGTGTACACATTGTACAGTGTTTGTATCATCTCATGGCATCCTGGGGATACACCAGTAAGTGTACACATTGTACAGTGTTTGAATCTTCTCATGGCATCCTGGGGATACACCAGTAAGTGTACACATTGTACAGTGTTTGTATCATCTCATGGCATCCTGGGGATACACCAGTAAGTGTACACATTGTACAGTGTTTGAATCTTCTCATGGCATCCTGGGGGATACACCAGTAAGTGTACACATTGTACAGTGTTTGTATCATCTCATGGCATCCTGGGGATACACCAGGAAGTGTACACATTGTACAGTGTTTGTATCATCTCATGGCATCCTGGGGATACACCAGTAAGTGTACACATTGTACAGTGTTTGTATCATCTCATGGCATCCTGGGATACACCAGTAAGTGCACACATTGTACAGTGTTTGTATCATCTCATGACATCCTGGGATACACCAGGAAGTGTACACATTGTACAGTGTTTGTATCATCTCATGGCATCCTGGGGATACACCAGTAAGTGTACACATTGTACAGTGTTTGTATCATCTCATGGCATCCTGGGGGATACACCAGGAAGTGTACACATTGTACAGTGTTTGTATCATCTCATGGCATCCTGGGGGATACACCAGTAAGTGTACACATTGTACAGTGTTTGTATCATCTCATGGCATCCTGGGGATACACCAGTAAGTGTACACATTGTACAGTGTTTGCATCATCTCATGGCATCCTGGGGGATACACCAGTAAGTGTACACATTGTACAGTGTTTGTACCATCTCATGGCATCCTGGGGGATACACCAGTAAGTGTACACATTGTACAGTGTTTGCATCATCTCATGGCATCCTGGGGATACACCAGTAAGTGTACACATTGTACAGTGTTTGTATCATCTCATGGCATCCTGGGGATACACCAGTAAGTGTACACATTGTACAGTGTTTGTATCATCTCATGGCATCCTGGGGGATACACCAGTAAGTGTACACATTGTACAGTGTTTGCATCATCTCATGGCATCCTGGGGATACACCAGTAGGTATACACATTGTACAGTGTTTGTATCATCTCATGACGTCCTGGGGAATACACCAGTAAGTATACACATTGTACAGTGTTTGTATTATCTCATGGCATCCTGGGGGATACACCAGTAAGTGTACACATTGTACAGTGTTTGTATCATCTCATGGCATCCTGGGGATACACCAGTAAGTGTACACATTGTACAGTGTTTGAATCTTCTCATGGCATCCTGGGGATACACCAGTAAGTGTACACATTGTACAGTGTTTGTATCATCTCATGGCATCCTGGGGATACACCAGTAAGTGTACACATTGTACAGTGTTTGAATCTTCTCATGGCATCCTGGGGATACACCAGTAAGTGTACACATTGTACAGTGTTTGTATCATCTCATGGCATCCTGGGGGATACACCAGGAAGTGTACACATTGTACAGTGTTTGTATCATCTCATGGTGTCCTGAGGGATACACCAGGAAGTGGACACATTGTACAGTGTTTGTATTATCTCATGGTGTCCTGGGGGATATACCAGTAAGTGTACATATTGTACAGTGTTTGTATCATCTCATGGCGTCCTGAGGGATACACCAGTAAGTGTACACATTGTACAGTGTTTGTATCATCTCATGGCATCCTGGGGATACACCAGTAAGTGTACACATTGTACAGTGTTTGAATCTTCTCATGGCATCCTGGGGATACACCAGTAAGTGTACACATTGTACAGTGTTTGTATCATCTCATGGCATCCTGGGGGATACACCAGTAAGTATACACATTGTACAATGTTTGTATTATCTCATGGCATCCTGGGGGATACACCAGTAAGTGTACACATTGTACAGTGTTTGTATCATCTCATGGTATCCTGGGGGATACACCAGTAAGTGTACACATTGTACAGTGTTTGAATGTTCTCATGGCATCCTGGGGATACACCAGTAAGTGTACACATTGTACAGTGTTTGAATCTTCTCATGGCATCCTGGGGATACACCAGTAAGTGTACACATTGTACAGTGTTTGTATCATCTCATGGCATCCTGGGGGATACACCAGTAAGTATACACATTGTACAATGTTTGTATTATCTCATGGCATCCTGGGGGATACACCAGTAAGTGTACACATTGTACAGTGTTTGTATCATCTCATGGTATCCTGGGGGATACACCAGTAAGTGTACACATTGTACAGTGTTTGAATCTTCTCATGGCATCCTGGGGATACACCAGTAAGTGTACACATTGTACAGTGTTTGTATCATCTCATGGCATCCTGGGGGATACACCAGTAAGTGCACACATTGTACAGTGTTTGAATCTTCTCATTGCATCCTGGGGATACACCAGGAAGTGTACACATTGTACAGTGTTTGTATCATCTCATGGCATCCTGGGGGATACACCAGTAAGTGTACACATTGTACAGTGTTTGAATCTTCTCATGGCATCCTGGGGGATACACCGGAAAGTGTACACATTGTACAGTGTTTGAATCTTCTCATGGCATCCTGGGGATACACCAGGAAGTGTACACATTGTACAGTGTTTGTATCATCTCATGGCATCCTGGGGGATACACCAGTAAGTGTACACATTGTACAGTGTTTGAATCTTCTCATGGCATCCTGGGGGATACACCGGAAAGTGTACACATTGTACAGTGTTTGTATTCTCTAATTTTCGTCCTGGTGGATACATCAGTATGTATACACATTGTACACTGTTTGTATTATCTCATTTCATCATGGGGAATACATCAGTAAGTATACACATTGTACAGTGTTTGTATTATCTCATGGTGTCCTGGGGGATACATCAGTAAGTGTCCACATTGTACAGTGTTTGTATTTTCTTATTTCGTCCTGGGGGATACATCAGTAAGTGTACACATTCTACAGTGTTTGTATTATCTCATTTCATCATGGGGAATACATCAGTAAGTATACACATTGTACAGTTGTTGTATTATCTCGTTGCGTCCTGGGATATACCCCAGTAGCTGTACACATTGTACAGTGTTTGTATTATCTCATGGTGTTCTGGGGTAATACATCAGTAAGTGTACACATTGTACAGTGTTTGTATTGTCTCATGGCGTCCACGGGAATACATGAGTAAGTGTACACATTGTACAGTGTTTGTATTATCTCATGGCGTCCAGGTGGATACAACAGTAAGTATACACATTGTACAGTGTTTGTATTATCTAATTTCGCCCTCGGGGATACATCAGTAAGTGTAAACATTGTACAGTGTTTGTATTATCTCATGGTGTCCTGGGGGATACATCAGTAAGTAAACACATTGTACAGCGTTTGTATTATGTGATGGCGTCATGGGGGCATGTATCAGTAAGTGTACACATTGTACAGTGTTTGTATTGTCTCATGGCGTCCTGGGGGATGCAACAGTAAATATACACATTGTACAGTGTTAGTATTTTCTAATTTCGTCCTGGGGGATACATCAGTAAGTGTACATATTGTACATTGTTTGTATTGTCTCATGGCGTCCTGAGGGATACAACAGTAAGTATACACATTGTACAGTGTTTGTATTATCTAATTTCGCCCTGGGGGATACATCAGTAAGTGTACACATTGTACAGTGTTTGTATTATGTGATGGCGTCATGGGGGCATGCATCAGTAAGTGTACACATTGTAGAGTGTTTGTATTATCTCATGGTGTCCTGGGGGATTCATCAGTAAGTATACACATTGTACAGTGTTTGTATTATCTCATGGTGTCCTGGGGGATACATCAGTATGTATACACATTGTACAGTGTTTGTATCTTCTCATGGCATCATGGGGGATACACCATTAAGTGTACACATTGTACAGTGTTTGTATCATCTCATGGCATCCTGGGGGATACATTAGTAAGTGTACACATTGTACAGTGTTTGTATTATCCCATGGTGTCCACGGGGATACATGAGTAAGTGTGCACATTGTACATTGTTTGTATTATCTCATGGCGTCCAGGTGGATACAACAGTAAGTATACACATTGTACAGTGTTTGTATTATCTAATTTCGCCCTGGGGGATACATCAGTAAGTGTTCACATTGTACAGTGTTTGTATTATCTCATGGCGTCCTGGGGGATACATCAGTAAGTATACACATTGTACAGCGTTTGTATTATGTGATGGCGTCATGGGGGCATGCATCAGTAAGTGTACACATTGTAGAGTGTTTGTATTATCTCATGGTGTCGTGGGGGATACATCAGTAAGTATACACATTGTACAGTGTTTGTATTATCTCATGGCGTCCTGGGAGATACCCCAGTAGCTGTAGACATTGTACAGTGTTTGTATTATGTGATGGCGTCCTGGGGGATAAATCAGTAAGTAAACACATTGTACAGCGTTTGTATTATGTGATGGCGTCATGGGGGCATGCATCAGTAAGTGTACACATTGTAGAGTGTTTGTATTATCTTATGGCGTCCTGGGCGAATACATCAGTAAGTGTACACATTGTACAGTGTTTGTATTGTCTCGTGGCGTCCTGGGGGATACAACAGTAAGTATACACATTGTACAGTGTTTGTATTATCTAATTTCGTCCTGGGGAATGCATAAGTAAGTGTACACATTGTAGAGTGTTTGTATTATCTCGTTGCGTCCTGGGAGATACCCCAGTAGCTGTAGACATTGTACAGTGTTTGTATTATCTCGTGGCTTCCTGGGCGAATACATCAGTTAGGGTACACATTGTACAGTGTTTGTATTATCTCGTGGCGTCCTGGGGGATACAACAGTAAGTATACACATTGTACAGTGTTTGTATTATCTAATTTCGCCCTGGGGGATACATCAGTAAGTGTACACATTGTAGAGTGTTTGTATTATCTCATGGCGTCCTGGGCGAATACATCAGTAAGTGTACACATTGTACAGTGTTTGTATTGTCTCGTGGCGTCCTGGGGGATACAACAGTAAGTATGCACATTGTACAGTGTTTGTATTATCTAATTTCGTCCTCGGGGATACAACAGTAAGTATACACATTGTACAGTGTTTGTATTATCTAATTTCGTCTTCGGGGATACATCAGTAAGTGTACATATTGTACAGTGTTTGTATTGTCTCATGGCGTCCTGGGGGATACAACAGTAAGTATACACATTGTACAGTGTTTGTATTATCTAATTTCGTCCTCGGGGATACATCAGTAAGTATACACATTGTACAGTGTTTGTATTATCTCATGGCGTCCTGGGCGAATACATCAGTTTGTGTGCACATTGTACAGGGTTTGTATTGTCTCATGGCGTCCTGGGGGATACAACAGTAAGTATACCCATTGTACAGTGATTGTATTATCTCATGACGTCCTGGGGGATACACCAGTAATTATACACATTGTACAGTGTTTGTATTATCTCAAGTTGTCCTTGGAGATACATCAGTATGTATACACATTGTACAGTGTTTGTATTATCTCAAGGTGTCCTGGAGGATACAACAATAAGTGTACACATTGTACAGTGTTTGTATTATCTCATGGCGTCCTGGGGGGACACACCAGTAAGTGTACACATTGGACAATGTTTGTATTATTTCAAGTGTCAAGGGGGATACACCAATAAGTGTACACATTGTACAGTGTTTGTATTGTCTCATGGCGTCCTTGGGGATACATCAGTATGTATACACATTGTACAGTGTTTGTGTTCTCTTATGGCGTCCTGGGGTATACATCAGTAAGTGTACACATTGTACAGTATTTGTATAATCTGATGGCGTCCTGGGGGATACTCCAGTAAGTATACACATTGTACAGTGTTTGTATTATCTCATGGCGTCCTTTGGGATATTCCAGTAAATGTGCATTTAGTACAGTGTTTGTATTATCTCATGGCGTCCTGGGGGATGCTCCAGTAAGTGTACACATTGTACAATGTTTGTATTATCTCATGGCGTCCTGGGGGATACCCCAATAAATGTACTTTTAGTACAGTGTTTATATTATCTCATGGCGTTCTGGAGGATACTGCAGTAAGTATACACATTGTACAGTGTTTGTATTATCTCATGGCGTCCTGGGCGATACTCCAGTAAGTGTACACATTGTACAATGTTTGTTTTATCTCATGGCGTCCTGGGGGATACCCCAATAAATGTACTTTTAGTACAGTGTTTATATTATCTCATGGCGTTCTGGAGGATACTCCAGTAAGTATACACATTGTACAGTGTTTGTATTATCTCATGGCGTCCTGGGGGATACCCCAGTAAGTGTACACATTGTACAGTGTTTGTAATACTTCTTGACGTCCTGGGTGAATACACCAGTGTACATATTGTACAGTGTTTGTAATTCTTCTCGATATTATGATAATAATATTTTTGTTCCTGAGACTATGTGCGTACAGCCGATGGTGGTTATATTATCCATCTGTTATATTTCCTTCTCAAGGATAGTCGAGAGAACTGGTTCTACTTAGAAGACATGAACACACCGAGAACTGCGATGCGGTTTTGCGTAGCTGCTGGAAGTCCTATTCAATAAATCAAAGACCGATAGGGATAACCTCGCGTATTTTTTTCCAAGGGTTGTGACTGAAAACCTGAGATGGCTGTCGATATAAGTACGTATTACCACAAATGTTGGTAGACGCAGCAACGAATCGCCCACTTTATGTTTCAACTGTGTCCGGGTCTATATGTTGACATGGTGTGCGCATGCGTCAGATATTTATAGCCTGTTTCTGCATGTGCTCTGTACCAGTTCAAGGCATCTCCCCTCTGTCTCTACTGACATCGGTCCCAGTGAGTGCATATAAACTGTAGATGTATATCTGCCGACGATAATGTACACATATCAACCAAATCATATGAACGGCACAGATAACGCTAACATGTTGTTGCTTTTACAAATAAGTGCCATTAATAATAGATCAAGTGAGTATTACCTCATGAGCGCACGCACGCACGCACGCACACACGCACGCACGCACGCACGCACACTCACACACACACACACACACGCACACACACACACACACCAGAGTATGGAGGGGGATACAGATTATTCCTGTACTATCACCGAGCTTGACTCGTATGCCTGTCAATGTGCCTTCATAAGATTGTATATACATACCACGAATGCTCTGTACTGGTGCATTTTGTTATCAAACAAATACATACACTGTAAATTACAAGAAAATCAAGTATGAATAATGGGATATAGCGTAATCACGATGTAGGGTCATGTCTTGACACTAGGAAATTGAAATGTGGCATTTTAGACATGTATTAGGTTGCATTTGAGTGCTATCATCTGCATAGTGGTGTCTGTGTATGTTGAGTTTCATTCATTCATTCAATCATTCTCTCACCAGACAGTCGCACGTCAACGTCACTGTACCAGGAGGGGTGAAGATCAGCTGTTCCTGTAGCACGTCAAGGTCAATCCCAGAGTGTAACACTTCATCAGACAGTCTCACGTCAACGTCACTGTACCAGGAGGGGTGAACATCAGCCCCCGTGGCACGTCAAGGTCAATCCCAGAGTGTAACACTTCATCAGACAGTCGCACGTCAACGTCAGTGTACCAGGAGGGGTGAACATCAGCTGTTCTTGTAGCACGTCAAGGTCCACCCCAGAGTGTAACACTTCACCAGACAGTCTCACGTCAACGTCACTGTACCAGGAGGGGTGAACATCAGCTGTTCCTGTAGCACGTCAAGGTCCACCCCAGAGTGTAACACTTCACCAGACAGCCTCGCGTCAACGTCACTGTTACAGGAGGGATGATGCAGACATAAGAACAATGTTGGACAGACTTCTGGTATTCCTACTACTGGGTAAGTTAATGCTGTGTGAACTAACTACATACAGTTAACATACAGTTTTTATCAACTACTGGTACAGTGCAGCACTAACAGCAACTGACGCTGAACTTAATGAAATTAAAGCTTTAACTGACATTTTCAGTATGGAATTGTGTGTAAAACAACCACACACTACTGCGGCATTCACAGATACATGCCCCTCGTCATAGTGTTGACATGCAGGTGTAGGTGGTCTTCTGCTTAAAGCTGAAAGGTAGCAATGGTAAGTGCATGCAGATATTTCTCGCGAGGGACCGAGAAGGAGCTATGCAGCTAACCAGGATGAACCCCTGGTTGCTGGTGTCATGCGGACAAATTTCATATTGTGTTGATTACTAAGTTTCCCTTTCGAATGTTGTGAAACAAGTTTTAAACACAGAAAGATTTCAATACGTTTGTATAAATGTATTTTGTTTCTAGTTTTGATATGGTTCACCCATTCTCCTGCTCTCCCTTTCAGTTGGAAGTGTAGGGGGACAGGAGTGTCCTGTAGGGATGTACGGAGACAACTGCAAACTGAACTGCAGTCGTTATTGTGCCCCGTATGAAGGGCAGAAAGTTTACTGTGACAAACAGAGTGGAAGATGTTCAGAAGGATGCCTCCCTGGGAAGTATGGTTACCGGTGCCATCTGACCTGCAGCAAGAACTGTAGGAAGAACATCTGTAGTTTCCAAACAGGACACTGTGTCCAGGGCTGTGTAGGCAACAACACGGGGAATTTTTGTGAGACCTCCCAAGGTATGTACAGGTGGGGGAATCATCTCCTGGCCACGTAACTGTGAGACCTCCCAAGGTATGTACAGGTCGGGGGAATCATCTCCTGGCAAGGTAACTGTGAGACCACCCAAGGTATGTACAGATGGGGGAATCATCTCCTGGCCAGTTTACTGTGAGACCTCCCAAGGTATGTACAGAAGGGGGAATCATCTCCTGGCCAGGTAACTGTGAGACCTCCCAAAGTATGTACAGATGGGGGAATCATCTCCTGGCCAGGTAACTGTGAGACCTGCCAAGGTATGTACAGATTGGGGAATCATCTTCGGGTCAGGTAACTGTGAGACCTCCCAAGGTATGTACAGATGGGGGAATCATCTCCTGGCCAGGTTACTGTGTTACCTACCAAGGTATGTACAGATGTGGGAATCATGTAGTGGCCAAGTAACTTTGAAACCTTCCAAGGTATGTGCAGATGGGGGAATCATCTCCTGGCCAGGTAACTGTGAAACCTACCAAAGTATGTACAGATGGGGGAATCATCTCCTGGCCAGGTAACTGTGAGACCAGGTAACTGTGAGACCTACCAATGTATGTACAGATGGGGGAATCATCTCCTGGATAGGTAACTGTGAGACCTACCAATGTATGTACAGATGGGGGAATCATCTTCTGACCAGGTAACTGTGAGACCTACCAAGGTATGTACAGAAGGGGGAATCATCTTCTGACCAGGTAACTGTGAGACCTGCCAAGGTATGTACAGATGGGGGAATCATCTCCTGGCCAGGTAACTGTGAGACCTACCAATGTATGTACAGATGGGGGAATCATCTTCTGACCAGGTAACTGTGAGACCTACCAAGGTATGTACAGATGGGGGAATCAACTCCTGGCCAGTGTAAGTGTGAGACCTACCAAGGTATGTACAGATGGGGGAATCATCTCCTGGCCAGGTAACTGTGAGACCTGCCAAGGTATGTACAGATGGGGGAATCATCTCCTGGCCAGGTAACTGTGAGACCTCCGAAGTTATGTACAGACGGGGGAATCATCTTCTGGCCAGGTAACTGTGAGACCTACCGAGGTATGTACAGATGGGGGAATCATGTAGTGGCCAGGTAACTGTGAGACCTCCCAAGGTATGTACAGATGGGGGAATCATCTCCTGGCCAGGTAACTGTGACACCTACCAAAGCATGTACAGATGGGGGAATCATCTCCTGGCCAGGTAACTGTGAGACCTACCAAGGTATGTACAGTTAGGGGAATCCTCCCCTGGCCAGGTAAGTGTGAGACCTCTCAAGGTTTGTACAGATGGGGGAATCATCTCCTGGCCAGGTAACTGTGAGACCTACCAAGGTATGTACAGATGGGGAATCATTCCTGGCCAGGTAAGTGTGAGACCTCTCAAGGTTTGTACAGATCGGAGAATCATCTCCTGGCCAGGTAACTGTGAGACCTACCAAGGTATGTACAGATGGGGAATCATTCCTGGCCAGGTAAGTGTGAGACCTCTCAAGGTTTGTACAGATGGGGGAATCATCTCCTGGCCAGGTTACTGTGATACCTACCAAGGTATGTACAGATGGTGGAATCATGTAGTGGCCAGGTAACTGTGAGACCTCCCAAGGTATGTACAGATGGGGGAATCATCTCCTGGCCAGGTAAGTGTGAGACCTCTCAAGGTTTGTACAGATGGGGGAATCATCTCCTGGCCAGGTAACTGTGAGACCTACCAAGGTAAGTACAGATGGGGAATCATTCCTGGCCAGGTAAGCGTGAGACCTTTCAAGGTTTGTACAGATGGGGGAATCATCTCCTGGCCAGGTAACTGTGAGACCTCTCAAGGTTTGTACAGATGGGGGAATCATCTCCTGGCCAGGTAACTGTGAGACCTCTCAAGGTTTGTACAGATGGGGGAATCATCTCCTGGCCAGGTAACTGTGAGACCTACCAAGGTATGTACAGATGGGGAATCATCTCCTGGCCAGGTAACTGTGAGACCTACCAAGGTATGTACAGATGGGGGAATCATCTCCTGGCCAGGTTACTGTGATACCTACCAAGGTATGTACAGATGGGGGAATCATGTAGTGGCCAGGTAAGTGTGAGACCTACCAAGGTATGTACAGATGGGGGAATCATCTCCTGGCCAGGTAACTGTGAGACCTCCCAAGTTATGTACCGATGGGGGAATCATCTCCTGGCCAGGTAACTGTGAGACCTACCAAGGTATGTACAGATGGGGGAATCATCTCCTGGCCAGGTTACTGTGATACCTACCAAGGTATGTACAGATGGGGGAATCATGTAGTGGCCAGGTAAGTGTGAGACCTACCAAGGTATGTACAGACGGGGTAATCATCTCCTGGCCAGGTAACTGTGACACCTACCAAAGCATGTACAGATGGGGGAATCATCTCCTGGCCAGGTAACTGTGAGACCTCCCAAGTTATGTACAGATGGGGGAATCATCTCCTGGCCAGGTAACTGTGAGACCTCCCAAGTTATGTACCGATGGGGGAATCATCTCCTGGCCAGGTAACTGTGAGACCTACCAAAGCATGTACAGATGGGGGAATCATCTCCTGGCCAGGTAACTGTGAGACCTCCAAAGTTATGTACCGATGGGGGAATCATCTCCTGGCCAGGTAAGTGTGAGACCTACCAATGTATGTACAGATGGGGAATCATCTCCTGGCCAGGTAACTGTGAGACCTACCAAGGTATGTACAGATGGGGGAATCATCTCCTGGCCAGGTTACTGTGATACCTACCAAGGTATGTACAGATGGGGGAATCATGTAGTGGCCAGGTAAGTGTGAGACCTCCCAAGGTATGTACAGATGGGGAATCATTCCTGGCCAGGTTACTGTGAGACCTCCCAAGGTATGTACAGACGGGGTAATCATCTCCTGGCCAGGTAACTGTGACACCTACCAAAGCATGTACAGATGGGGGAATCATCTCCTGGCCAGGTATGTGTGAGACCTGCCAAGGTATGTACAGATGGGGGAGTCATCTCCTGGAGAGGTAATTGTCATCGGGTCATTCTTTATCATTATTCATTCCAGCGATTACTGTCAGTCAATTCATCGACCACTGTCAGTCATTTCATTGATTACTGCCAGTCATTTCGATGATTACTCTGTCATTTCACTGATCACTGTCAGTCATGGTCAGTTTACCTATATGTCGTCGTATCAACATACCCTGAGTGGAGTATAAATTATTTATATTTGACAGTGGATCGATGTCAAATCCAGATTTGAGTTTTGACAGGACTTCATCATACATCTAGAATAATGTGCAGAATCACTTCACGTAATACACTTTTATTACCAGGTGTAAGTGTAACACTATTAAGCTTATTATGTTACAGAATGATATTAGTAATTAACAATAGAAAAAAACAACATATTGTTTGAATGATAAAAAAACATATTTAGTTCATGAGGTCATTGTTTAAATATGTCTTAATATGAAGAACATAATATCAAAGTTGACAAAATTATGCATTTATGAACTAAATTTAATCATTTTAAATAAATTCGGGCATTTTGACTACCCCCATGGGTAATTTGAACAAAACTCCGGGGCAATTTGACCAAATTTGCTGGGGCAATTTGTAGCAGGGGCCAATTCGGCTGGCAATCGGACTTTAATCTAAGTTATGGTAAAAATACCACTGACAGTAAGTTGTAACAGGGAATGATGGAGTATAAACGAATCTCGTGGATACTTCTTCCTTCTTCAGCCTCTTACATATGCGTCCGACTCCAAAAGATCGGAACATTTCTCCTGCCTAAATCTGTCTCTTTACTTGGAAAACGGAAGAAATGGTGGCTCTTTCCATTGTTCGATAATTCCGTGGATCCCCAGGCAACGGAATACACCATCGAACCATTTACAAAAACGACAGAAACAACACGATTTGTATTGCTGTAGCGCTTGTTCTTTGCCAATATGGTGGACGCTTGTCACGTATGACGTCACGAGCGGAAAGGTCACGTGAGTTCCAGCGGAATATGCATAATGGCCGAAGCTCAGATAACAGAAAGTGTTTTCGCGATAAAAAACATAATAAACCATATTTTTTAAATAAAAGTTGGGGTACATGTTTCTGATGACTTCATCTTTCACCCAGCAAATTATTGCGATTGTCTCGTATTCTCCTTTAATGACAAAGAAGCAGTATTAAGTCAAGTGTATTATTTTACAGAACCTGGATCAAAGCAAACTGAAAGAGCGTCTCAAGATTCTGCTTCATCACCACTGGTACCGATACTTGTCCCTGTGTTGGTCATAACCATCATCATCATCATCATCATTGCAGTGATTCTACTCTGCAGGTGGCGCAGGAGGTATGAATATTTTCATTAAAACATTATTAGTGTAGTTGCCTTTCAATATGTGCTATTTAGATTCTACTGCTTGTTACCACAAACCGTTTGTTCACCGCGATGTGTTTCTTACCAGGTATGTCAGTTGATGGAATTGTCAAAATACCAAGCAAGTAGAGTTTCTTTGGATAAAACATAGGCACATATCTGTTTTCCTCTGCTCACCAAATAAGAAAAGTCTTATTATAAGTTCCATATGCAATAATGAACACAAGAAAAGTATTTCACACTGAAAGCAGATAAATAATAATTCCAATATGTTTGTTTATTTGTTTGCATTTAGTTGTGTTATTTGTTTCTTGTTCTGTTTCAGACATCAGCGCAAAGGTAAGTATGAAATCAGAGGCTGAATAATTCAAGTGGTTTCACACATCAATACCCACGGAGTTCTGGCAACTTCTGTGTATCAGTGTTAGTGAGTACATTTGGTACAGTTATCTCACAGCCTGGCAGTGCGAGGACAGGTCCAACGTTCGTAAGCCTTTGATGCTGCTTGAACAAACATAGAACACAATGATTTGAATCCATCTGGAAAGGTTCTTGGCGTGTTAAGTGTCAGGAGAGTTGACTGAGACACATTCCACTCTTCAGTTGTAACAACCCAGGGGTGTGTCTACTCCGACTTACTAATGAACATATTCTACTTTAGTTGTAACTCCCGGAGGAGCCAATACATAAAGGCAACTGTAGCTGTGATCTACGTAATTACTTCTCCCTTATTGTGATATTTTAGTAACGTGTACGTCAAGCTCTTATCGTCATTCTAGCTTTACAGTTTCCGCTGTTTTATGTGACTGAAAGGCACATATATAAATTATAAGGCATGTACATGAAGGTAAAGGTGACTGAAAGCCTAACTCGGAACTCCTTTAGAACCACAGATTATCATGATCCCATACCATTCTCTATTTGCATTCAGATTAGGACCCAACTGAAGTATTTTCTATGGTATTTCTCTTTGTCAGGCCCGAACGACGAGGCACTTGGAGTAAATCTTATCCCTGGTAGAGGTAAGAATGCAGTTACAAGTTGCTATGAAAGTTTATCTTTCTTGAATCACTAGTGAGATTATGTCATGGCCTGACTATACGATAGCATTCGTGAATTATCCGGCATGGCAACTTCATTTCAAACTTCACATATCTGTTCATATCAAATGTCATATGCTAATATACCGCACCAAATGCTATTAATTGTCATGTCGGGTCATTTTGGTCAAATCAAAAAGAAGCTTAGCACATGAGTAGTTGGTTGTGATACTCAATATGTAACCGTTCTTCGGTTTTGACATATATACTACCCACGTACTGAAAACTTCTCATATACTATTTCTGTCTTGTTAGATTCAACTTTTGTTTTCGTAAGATGCCTATGATCATCAGTATGATCTTGGTGTTACAGAGGACACTGACCTCATAGTCGCCTGCACAAAAGGGAAGCTACAGCGAGTCAGAGACATCCTGGGGCACAGCATCGACGATATCAACAAGAAAGGGAAAGAAGGCTTGACACCAGTGATGTGGGCAGCAAGAAGGGGACACAGAGAACTGGTTGACTTACTTGTGAAGAAAAGTGCTGATGTCAAGCGTGTGGATGATATCGGTAACAACATCCTCCACTGGGCCTGTGTTGGAGGACATGTAGCAATGGTGAAACATGTCGCCTCAAAGAACATTGGGGACACCAACTGTAGAGGGCGGTATGGTAGAACCCCATTGATGTATGTAGCTCGGCAGGGAAATAAAGACATGTTTCATTTACTTGTAAGTAAAGGGGGTCTTCCTTCACAAGTGGACACATATGGAAACAACATCCTTCATCTCGCCTGTTGGGGTGGGAATGTGTGAAGATTGTTGACTACATTCTCTCACATGACGACGCGAACATCAATGGTAGAGGACATTCCGGAAGCACTCCGTTGATGGCGGCAGCATACAAAGGACATGGGAAGATCTTCGACCTACTTGTGACTAAAGGGGCTAATCCGACACAATCTGATGATGCTGGTGACAACGTCCTCCATGTGGCCTGTCTGGGGACACATGTGGATATTGTGAGCCGTGTCCTCAAGCTAGACAGGGTGGACATAAACAGTCGTGGTCAGTGCAGTAGGACACCTCTGATGATCGCAGCTAGGAATGGGGATAAAGAAATATTTGACTTACTTATTAATAAAGGAGCTGATGCAACACCAGAAGATGCTGACAGTAACAACATCCTTCATCTTGCTTCTGAGGGAGGGGAATCTTGATATAGTGAAGCATGTCCTCTCTCAAGGGATTGTGGACATCAACGCCAGGAACAAGCATTGTGAAACAGCAACCATGCTGGCGACAGATGGAAGTGACGTGTGCAACCTGCTTGTGTCACATGATGGCATCATGAAATAACTGAAAGGAGGACTCGTTAATTCTCCAACTGAAAATGCCCGTATAATAGAATTACTTCACTGCTTATCTGAAAAGTTGTGAGTCTTGTATTCCTCGTCATCGTGTACAGGTGACGGAGCACAACCTGTAGTATGACTGGTAGGATGATACATTTCTTGCTCGAGATGCATCCCCCACTGATATGTAGGAAACAGTTCAGTATTCGTCTTGGATGAGTAGGAATTTCAGGAAATCAAACTGAATAAGAGCTGGCAAAGTGTAACAAAAGAATAGATGCTGCTGCCCTCCTTCAGGTGACAGCATTGCTGGACAATATGACCCGCAATCACTGAAAGGTCAGTCAGTCAGCTTGCATGTCCAAACATGCATCTCATTGTATCCCATCCACCAAGACAGTCGGTTGGTGTGCACGTGAACATTTGCAGTGTCTCAACACATGGAGGCAGAACAGAGGATCTGCTGCAAGATGTTACCTGCTGTTCATATATCTTGCTTTGATATTTAATGTGTGATGGGACAAATCCGGATTGTCCACCACACCAATGCATGTTTGTTGCTGTATATCGTAGAGGATGTATTATCATTAGCCACGTTTACATGTGTGTGTGACACCACTATGTAATGTCTAGCTACCTGCCCAACTGTCTGCAAACAGTCCTGTTGTTTACACCGATACTGAATGTCATGTTTCCGGTCAGTTAATGCAATGGACGATATTTCCCTTTCTTACACGTATAGCATGAAAGCTGAGCGAATAGTTTGTGATAGTTGTCTCCCTTATACCATAACAATCCTTCGGTCACTATAAAACAGTTAAAGCGGGAACTATTAACATTCCATGAGCACAAAGAAAGTCTAAAATGTTTAAATTGCAAGAGAGATTCCATGTACAGGTGAATCCATGTTATTTGGTAACTTGCGGTCGCTAGCCCCTTTATATTGCGTTCGTAACTGATAGTGACAATTGATTGATTGATTATGATAATATTGTTATTATACAATCCTTTTGAAGACATAAATGGAAGTATGCTTAATATTAATATACGATCTGTCTCGTCACGGTATTTCTGAAATATTGCCAATTTGACTGTACATTTTTAATACTCACTCATTCCATAACCAACCCCCAATCCTAAATAAGACCACGCCCTGTTTTTATATTGACTGATAACATTTTGCATTATTTCACTGAACGGATCTTGTACCCCTGTACTTCCTGCAATCCGATTTGCTGAACTTTCAACTGATTGTGATGATTGTGATAATTTTCGGCGGCAGTACTTAAAAAATGTCAGTATGCTTGATATCAATAATATGATTTTGTCTCGTCAAGATATTTCTGAAATATTACCGATGTGACGGTGCATTTAACTCACTTACTCCATACTCCACCCCCAACCCTAAATAAGGTCATGTCCACTAAATGACCACTGTTTTCATATTGACTGGTAATGTTGTGTATTATTTCACCGAATCATAACACCGATCTCCAGCCCCTGTAATTCCAGTATTCTGATTTGCTGAATTGGTCATATGTTTTCAATTAGCAATGAGCATAAAAATTAAACCACGCCCACCTCCGAATTTCAACACATGGGACAGCCTGGGAATTCCAATACAGTCTTACATACATGTACAACATTCTCTACTTCACATGCATGTATAGAATTCATACAGTTTCATTTTTTTCAGTTCATACCTCCATGAACCGAAAACATTACACAGTCAATCTTCAAAGACATTTCATTCAGAAACCAACCAGGGCTAAAACAGATAACAGATAGCTCCCGTCCACTCCCTGCTACTGTATATATGTTGTAGCCTGGTTTCATCGTGTTGTTATCTTTATACTTATGCTGTGATATATCTGCTGAATGTGGATATGTGTGTCAGAAGAAATAAAACGTGGACTTGACATTACAATGTTTTACAAGTTTAGAAATTCCATTCAGTTGTTTGCTGGTATGTGTTTACTAAAACAAAATTCACTTCTTTGGGTTGCAAAATTCAGTCTAAAATTTGATAGAGTACCTGACTCAAACTTCATTGTACTTTCTGTATAAGCCTCCACAACAACATCACTTGTCCATCCCATCGGGCCCTTTGTCATTTCTCATTGCCACTGACTATTTAAAGGACACTTGACGCTATAGAACATTTAATAAATATTTCTTCTAATTGATTCTACGTTTCAGTTTGCATGGTGTTGTAATATCTGACCTGTGCCTTTGTCGCTCCATCTCACTACGCATAGTGAGTCACCTTGCTATTTCAGTTTATGACGTATGTGAGTTTAAGACACACATATTTTTTACATTCATTGTTCAAACTGATTGAGTGTTTACCAAATATTTCAATATGAACTTGCAAGATGTTGTTCTACGGCTGTAACTTAATTAAAACATTTACACAGATATGGTATCTTGAATCTTCATTTCAGTTTATCGCTCACAGGAGCTGTGCAGCCATGTATCATGGACATAGTGGTCCAGTCTGTATACCGTATACATGACAGTGTGTGACCAGTGCAATATCATTATACTAAAAATACAAACGTGGGGTGGCATAGTGGTCCAGTCTGTATACCCTATACATGACAGTGTGTGACCAGTGCAATATCATTATACTAAAAATACAAACGTGGGGTGGCATAGTGGTCCAGTCTGTATACCGTATACATGACAGTGTGTGACCAGTGCAATATCATTATACTAAAAATACAAACGTGGGGTGGCATAGTGGTCCAGTCTGTACACCGTATACATGACGGTGTGTGACCAGTGTAATATCATTATACTATATCTACAAACGTGGGATGACATGCTGATCGAGCCTCTATACCGTATACATGACAGTGTGTGACCAGTGCAATATCATTATACTAAAAATACAAACTAGGGGTGGCATAGTAGTCCTGTTTGTATACCGTATACATGACAGTTTTTGACCTGTGCGGAATGTCATTATACTAAAAATGCAAACGTGGGGTGGCATGGTGGTCCAGTCTGTATACCGTATACATGACAGTGTGTGACCAGTGCAATATCATTATACTAAAAATACAAACGTGGGGCGGGATAGTGGTCCAGTCTGTATACCGTATACATGACAATGTGTGACCAGTGCAATATCATTATACTATATATACAAACGTGGGATGACATAGTGGTCCAGTCTGTATACCGTATACATGACAGTGTGTGACCGGTGCAATATCACTTTACTAAAAATACAAACATTGGGTGGCATAGTTGTCCAGTCTGTATACCGTATACATGACAGTGTGTGACCAGTGCAATATCATTATACTATATATACAAACGTGGGATGACATGCTGTTCCAACCTGTATACCGTATACATGACAGTGTGTGACCAGTGCAATATCATTATAATAAAAATACAAACGTGGGGTGGCATAGTGGTCCAGTCTGTATACCGTATACATGACAGTGTGTGACCAGTGCAATATCATTATACTAAAAATACAAACGTGGGGTGGCATGGTGGTCCAGTCTGTATACCGTATACATGACAGTGTGTGACCAGTGCAATATCATTATACTAAAAAATACAAACGTGGGCGGGATAGTGGTCCAGTCTGTATACCGTATACATGACAGTGTGTGACCAGTGCAATATCATTATACTAAAAATACAAACGTGGGGCGGGATAGTGGTCCAGTCTGTATACCCTATACATGACAGTGTGTGACCAGTGTAATATCATTATACTATATCTACAAACGTGGGATGACATGCTGATCGAGCCTGTATACCCTATACATGACAGTGTGTGACCAGTGCAATATCATTATACTAAAAATGCAAACGTGGGGTGGCATAGTGGTCCAGTCTGTATACCGTATACATGACAGTGTGTGACCAGTGTAATATCATTATACTAAAAATACAAACATTGGGTGGCATGGTGGTCCAGTCTGTATACCGTATACATGACAGTGTGTGACTAGTGTAATAGCATTATACTATATATACAAACGTGGGATGACATGGTGGTCGACTCTGTATACCGTATACATGACAGTGTGTGACCAGTGTAATAGCATTATACTATATATACAAACGTGGGGTGGCATAGTGGTCCAGTCTGTATACCGTATACATGACAGTGTGTGACCAGTGCAATAGCATTATACTAAAAATACAAACGTGGGATGACATGGTGGTCGAGTCTGTATACCGTATACATGACAGTGTGTGACCAGTGCAATATCATTATACTATATATACAAACGTGGGATGACATGGTGGTCCAGTCTGTATACCGTATACATGACAGTGTGTGACCAGTGCAATATCATTATAATAAAAATACAAACGTGGGGTGGCATAGTGGTCCAGTCTGTATACCGTATACATGACAGTGTGTGACCAGTGCAATATCATTATACTAAAAATACAAACGTGGGGTGGCATGGTGGTCCAGTCTGTATACCGTATACATGACAGTGTGTGACCAGTGCAATATCATTATACTAAAAATACAAACGTGGGGCGGGATAGTGGTCCAGTCTGTATACCCTATACATGACAGCGTGTGACCTGTGCAATATCATTATACTATATCTACAAACGTGGGATGACATGCTGATCGAGCCTGTATACCCTATACATGACAGTGTGTGACCAGTGCAATATCATTATACTAAAAATGCAAACGTGGGGTGGCATAGTGGTCCAGTCTGTATACCGTATACATGACAGTGTGTGACCAGTGTAATATCATTATACTAAAAATACAAACATTGGGTGGCATAGTGGTCCAGTCTGTATACCGTATACATGACAGTGTGTGACTAGTGTAATAGCATTATACTATATATACAAACGTGGGATGACATGGTGGTCGACTCTGTATACCGTATACATGACAGTGTGTGACCAGTGTAATAGCATTATACTATATATACAAACGTGGGGTGGCATAGTGGTCCAGTCTGTATACCGTATACATGACAGTGTGTGACCAGTGCAATAGCATTATACTAAAAATACAAACGTGGGATGACATGGTGGTCGAGTCTGTATACCGTATACATGACAGTGTGTGACCAGTGTAATATCATTATACTATATATACAAACGTGGGATGACATGGTTGTCGAGTCTGTATACCGTATACATGACAGTGTGTGACCAGTGCAATATCATTATACTAAAGATACAAACGTGGGGCGGGACAGTGGTCCAGTCTGTATACCCTATACATGACAGTGTGTGACCTGTGCAATATCATTATACTATATATACAAACGTGGGATGACATGCTGCTCGAGCCTGTATACCGTATACATGACAGTGTGTGACCAGTGCAATATCATTATACTAAAAATACAAACGTGGGGTGGCATAGTGGTCCAGTCTGTATACCCTATACATGACAATTTGTGACCTGTGCAATATCATTATACTAAAAATACAAACGTGGGGTGGCATAGTGGTCCAGTCTGTATACCGTATACATGACAGTGTGTGACCAGTGTAATATCATTATACTATATATACAAACGTGGGATGACATGGTGGTCGAGTCTGTATACCGTATACATGACAGTGTGTGACCAGTGCAATATCATTATACTAAAGATACAAACGTGGGGCGGGACAGTGGTCCAGTCTGTATACCCTATACATGACAGTGTGTGACCTGTGCAATATCACTATACTATATATACAAACGTGGGATGACATGCTGCTCGAGCCTGTATACCGTATACATGACAGTGTGTGACCAGTGCAATATCATTATACTAAAAATACAAACGTGGGGTGGCATAGTGGTCCAGTCTGTATACCGTAAACATGACAATGTGTGACCTGTGCAATATCATTATACTAAAAATACAAACGTGGGGTGGCATAGTGGTCCAGTCTGTATACCGTAAACATGACAATGTGTGACCTGTGCAATATCATTATACTAAAAATACAAACGTGGGGTGGCATAGTGGTCCAGTCTGTATACCGTATACATGACAGTGTGTTACCAGTGCAATATCATTATACTAAAAATGCAAACATTGGGTGGCATAGTGGTCCAGTCTGTATACCGTATACATGACAGAGTGTGACCTGTGCAATATCATTATACTAAAAATACAAACGTGGGATGACATGGTGGTCCTGTCTGTATACCGTATACATGACAGTGTGTGACCAGCAGCAGTATTTGCCCGTTAAGTTCAGATTCTAGTACTCTTATTAATATCAATGCCATCCGGGATTTGAACCCACGATATCAGAGCCAAGCACCTAATCGCCAGCACACGAAGTCAGCCATCCAACCCATTCCGCCAAAGCGGCCTCCACAGTGAATCATTTGCGAACAAAGCGCATCACCCTTTTATGCTTAAATCGCCACCAACCTCATACCGACAATGAATGGCTTCACTGACGGTGACTACAGGGAGTATGTTTATGAAAAGTGTACTCCAGGGGTAAAGTGTGCCCTTACATACTGTACAGACATACAGAGGGACCCCACCCTACTCGTGCTGGAGGTCACAGTGACACAGGGTCGAAATCACATTGTAGTCTAATATCTTGTTTGATACTCCATGTTGATAAGGGACAATCTAATTTAGGACTATGTTGTCTAGTTTAGCCAGACATGCATGTAGCGACGTGTGCTGCACACTACTATCAGCCAAAGTCCATTTCGTGTTGTGTTGTGTAACTGCGAGTACGGCAGTGGGACATGCACTGTGTTGTATCGCCGGCAATAGCTTAGTCACTTTGTGTAAATAGATTTATAAAAAGATATCTGCCTGAAATGTAAAGTGGGTGTCTCACCATCATCAAGGTGACATTTATGACTTTTGACCTCCCCAGATATTTACCTTTGGCCATATCAACATGCAGTTGAGGAGATTTGCCATGATATTGCTTTTTGATAAACGACCCTCACCCTTCACTAGTAACCTCAGCTCCTACGTAGTGTATACATTATTTTTCATTTTTTGCTGCAAATTGCAATTTAGATAACAGAAATCAATTACAGTTTGTTTCAGTTTGTTGAGGGGCGGTGGGGTAGCCTAATGGTTAAAGCGTTGGCTCGTCACGTCGAAGACCCGGGTTCGAATCCCCACATGGGTACAATGTGTGAAGCCCATTTCTGGTCTCCCCCGCTGTGATGTTGCTGGAATATTGCTAAAAGCGGCGTAAAACCAAACTCAGTCAGTCAGTCAGTTCAGTTTGTTGAAGGCAAGTGTATACTCATGTGATGGAATATTTGCCGCTTTTTCAGGAACATGAAAATGAATATTAAACAAGGCAAAGGAATAAACTGAACACTCCTGAAGAATCATGAAGTTTTCAAGTAAGTTTGTATTTCCGTCTCCGCTACATGTCTTCATGGAAGACTATCTTGATCTAAGATATTGACATATTGATTAAAAAGGGAAACAGAGAGTCATGGGATTTGTTTGATAAGGAAACTTCCTTGCTGCAGATGTATCGAATCAATGTTAGTTACAATACCGTGTTCAGTATTAAATTATCCATTTCATGTGAAGGCGTGATGTTCAAATGCTACTTTAAATTAATGATGCATTTCATTAACACCAAACCAACTGCACACCATTTTTTCAGGTCAACAGATGATGTCCCAGAGGTTTGAACTGTGATCAGCGTTCGTGCAAATGCAGTAGTGTACACGTATACATTACACGGACGCGTGCACGCACACACACACACACACACACACACACACACACACACACATTCTTACATCTAGATGCCTACACAACACATAAACAGGCACATGCAAGAAATCAAACTTTGGATGAACATTATATGCTATAGCGTCATCCCATGTGAAAGACCTCGGGGCTGTCATCGATTCTGTTCTTAGACTGTCAAAGTCACCTCTCGAAGGTGTGCACCCTACAATTAAGAAACATCGGCAAAATTAGACTCTGTCTCACTTAAGAAGCTACGAAAACGCTGGCTTCCGGTAAAACAACGAATCGACTTTAAGCTCCTTTATCTGGAATTCCAATGCTACTCTCAAACAGCTCCACAGTACCTCTGTGATTTACTTCCATTGTACTGTCCCAGCAGAACCATTCGGTCTGAATCCAGACATCTGTTTACTGTCCCAGCAGAACCATTCAGTCTGAATCCAGACATCTGTTTACTGTCCCAGTAGTGAAACTCTCTAGTTACGGGAGGAAATTGTTCCCAGCTTATGCAATATCATTATACTATATATACAAACGTCTGGAACAATCTCCCTCTTGATGGCCGCCAATGTCAAACCTGTTCTGCCTTCAAAACATCTATCAAAACCCATCCTTTCCGCCAAGCATTCATCTGATCAGTACTCACTAAGGACTAAACATAATATCCAAGTATGAGCATAATGTCCTGAGCATAATATCCTGAGCATAATATCCTGAGCATAATATCCTGAGCATAATATCCTGAGCATAATATCAAAGTATGGAAAAAGCGCAAATACAAATCCACTGTTACTCGTATTATTGTATGGTAAGATGTAAGTATCAGCGGTGTCTGTTTCCAAGCCACGTGTCTGTGTAAATGTCAACTGTTTGATGTAAGATGTGCCATTAGACTTTACACAGTCGACATCCCAGGCATGCATGGCTCGGCAGCACATTATCGTGATCCTACATCTAACATCTAACAGTCTACACCTCACCACCTCACACGTGATCGGCACACGTTAAATCAAAGTAGCCTGAGAATTATCTTAAGGTCTGCACAACACAAATACTGTCTTAAGGTCAGCACAACATAACTATCTTAAGGTCGGCATAACAGAAGAACTATCTTAAGGTCTGCACAACAGAATACCTATACTAAGATCTGCACAACACAAGTACTGTCTTAACGTTTGCACAACACAAGTATTGTCTTGACGTTTCCACAACATAAGTATAATCTTAACGTTTGCACAACACAAGTACTGTCTTAACATCGGCACAAGACAAGTATTGTTGTAACGTCTGCACAACACAAGTATAGTCTTAACGTCTGCATCAGCACAAGAATTGTCTCAATGTCTGCACAACGATAGTACTTTCCTAACGTCTACACAACACAAGTATTGTCTTAACGTCTACACAACACAGGCATAGTCTTAACGTCTGCACAACACAAGTATTGTCTTAACGTCTGCATCAAGAGAGGGAATTGTCTTAACGTCTGCATCAACTCAAGTGTTGTCTTAACTTCTGCACAACACAAGTATTGTCTTAGCATCTTCACAACACAAGCATTGTCTTAACGTCTGCACAACACAAGTGTTGTCTTAACGCCTGCATCAACACAGGTATTGTCTTAACGTCTGCATCAACAAGTATTGTCTTAGCATCTTCACAACACAAGTATTGTCTTAACGTCTGCACCACAGAAATACTGTCTTAATATCTGTCCTTCATTAGTCCCCACACATTCTCAATAGGGTTAAGATCTGGGCTGTAGCTGGACCAGTCTAAAACTTGAACATTTCCGTCAGACAACCACTGTTGTGACTATGAGGTGACCAGGTACACGCCCGGTTTGTCGTCGTCAACAGGAAGACGAAACTGAGAACGTACACAAGAATCAGAGTATAAAGATATTAAAACAACGGTCAGGCGACAGACATCGAGCGGCGGTCTTCATCTACACAGCAAGACGGACCGGGGATAAAGTTAAAGTAAGTGTTTTTCATTTCGACAAAGTAGGAGCTAGTCTGACTAGGTATACATCCATAGATGTTCAGTGTTAGTCATGATGATGGGATTGTGTGACTGTAGCAGCCGCTATGTAGGAGAGACATCCCGCCTCATTGACATGAGGCTCAAAGAGCACAAAACGTCGGTAGAGAAATCAGATCTAAGATCGGCCCTTTCTGAACATATTGTGAACAATCCATCACATACCATTGATTGGCAAGCAACAACCATCATTGCATCCAACATCCATGTTTGGCGACGACGCAAGATTTCAGAGTCTATCAGCATCAAAAGATTAGCACCACAGATTAACAGAGATCAAGGGGTTTACCTACCTAATGCCTGGGAAATTAATTAGACTCAATGCTTCACCAATAACCTATTAATCCACTGTACAGCCTCATCCCCACCTTTAGTATCTCATGCCAGCTGTTGTATAGTGTGAGACTATCAGCCACTCTATTGTACACCAATCAGACTCATTGGCTTCTACCGATTACCCACTTTATCTATTGTAACAACACCATATCTGTTTTTGTACATTTTATTCTCTTTTATCTTATAATCTGCTGTTTATTGTATATACATGCTTAAAAACATCACCCTGGCTTCATGTACAACTGCTAAAAGCCGACGTTAAACTATTAATTTCGTTCGTTCGTTAGTTAGTATCCACCTGACGACGGGGCAAGGAATAGTCCAGAAACGTTGTGTAAACAATAAAGAAGAAGTTGACATCCATAACATCTTTTCTTATACCAGTCATAATGAGTATATGATACATTAAGCTGTGTATATTTCATTTTCAGGTAACTATGGCACTGATCGCCATCATGGTGCTGATCTGTGTGGCTGATTACACACTAGGTAAGAAGTACGAACGTTAACCATCAAATGTATTCCCCACTAGTACTCGTTAATAACGTATGATGCTGTCTCGTGCCAAAAATGACGTTCCAGTCAAACGTTTCTTCGGATATGTGAGGCTATGAAATAGCATCAGCCTATTTCTCCGTCCTGAGGACTGCTTTGACTTTCGTCTAACAAACGGGCGAGTCTGGACCCCCTGTTGGTCCACAAGATCCGAATATTGTATGTACATCTGGTATACCTTCCATATACCCATTGAGCTACAATGGTGAAATGTGAGTGTACAGTGTGGATGTCTAAGACCATGCTGTGTGTACTCTTACAATATATGCAAATATTTACAGTGAATGTATATCAGACGCTTTCACCCAAAAATTGAATTTATCAGTGAAGCCATTTTACAAAATATTGCTTATTAAGTCCTTTTCCTCTGGTCTTCAGTACAGTCTCCACTTTTCATACATCGTCGTCTCTTACGTCCTCTTTATGAAGATCTGATTGGTAGAAGGTGCCCTGAATTTCTCCATCATAGTGTTTCAGTAGCTTCCGAGAGTAGTGAATGTTTCCCCATTCTATTTCTCGTTGTATTCTCTGCTACAGATGTTACTGAGATGATTCAATCTCACTCGATCTCCAACTTTAAAATGAAATGGTTTAGTCTTTTTCACAACACAACATACTTGAATTATCCACTGGTTTGTCAGATGATCAATATGTCGTTTCCACACCCTATCGTCCTCTAGCACCACAACATATGCGTTTTGCTATCGTTCCACTCCACCATGTTCCGTCACGTCCCACGTCCTTGATCTTTGCTTGATCTCTTGGGTAGAACATGGGGAGTCCCTTCTCCTTGTGGTGGAGAAGTTTTTGATCTGTCCATTTTTTCCAAACTTTTCCTTGCAGATCTGGACGAACAAGGGTTATCCTTTCCCTAAGTTCTTTGCCCATGAATAAACCTGCTGATGTCCGTCCTGTCGCTGTGTGAGGCGTCGTGTGATATTGCAGCAGGAAGCGTGCAATACACTGTTAAATTGTCAGTTAATTCGTTTTGCTGGCTGCAAGACTGTTCTTGAACGTCTCAACCATCCCTTCTACTGCACCGTTACTAGTTGCGTGGCATGGGTCGCCTTTCACAAGTTTTACTCCGTTCATCTTCAAGATTTGATTAAATTCCTCACTTCGGAATTGTGGGCCGTTACCACTTACTACCTGGTGCGATAAGCTGTACTTGCTGAACAAGTCTCTGAGTACATTTGTTGTTGCCCCAGCCGTCGTACTTTTCATAAGTATCATTTCTGGCCACTTGGAATGAGCGTCGACAACTATGAGATAGTCATGGTTTTCTTTAGTTGCAAAGTCAATATGCATTCTCCTCCATGGATTTAGTGACCTTACCCATGGTGTAAGTGGAGCCACACTTTGAGTGCTTTGTTGACAACTCTTACACTGTTTCACAATCGATTCGGTGTCTACGTTGATGTTGCAATTGGGACACCAAGCAAAGCTGCGAGCAACTTCCTTCATTCGAACGATTCAAGGATGAGCCACGTGAACCTCGTTAAGAATGTCATCCTGATGCTTTTTTTGGAATACCTACTCTCAGTCTTAGCAATACACAGTCTTGCTCCACAGACAACTTCATCTCTCAATTAAAGTAGGGTTTGAGAGCTTCGCCTATCTCTGTTGGCCATCCTGTGCGAGTAAAATGCATCACTCGTGATAGAGTGGGATATCTCTTCGTAGTCTGAGCAATATCTGAGCTGTTGAGTCGTTTGTCTTCCACTTGGTACAGTGAATCCGTGTCATCTGCTAGAGGAAGACATGACAACGCGTCTGCCAATTCATTTTGTCATGAAGGAATGAACTGAAGATCGTAATTGAAAGTGGACAATAAGAGAGCCCATCTCTGTAGTCTTTGAGCGGCGTCGGAGCAGCTGTCTTTGGCCTAATATCCTTATCAGAGGTGATCTGTTAACATAGTGAATCTTCGTCCGTAGAGGTTGTTTCTGAATCTCTTTAGTCCCAAAATAATAGCAAGTGCCTCCTTGCCAAGCTGTCCAAAGTCTTTTGTGTTTTTGTTGAGATTCCTTGATGTATCAGCTATCGGTCGTTGTGAACAATCTGGGCAAGCGCAGCGTCAGCTCCCAAAAACAGCGGCAGTTCTGGGTCGTAGTGTGGTAACAGTCTTTCAAAGGTAATTGCATTCTTAGCATTCCTGAATGCGACCTCACAGTCGTTCAATGGATGGATGATAGTAGAAATGTTTAAAATAGACTTGGCCTGGAAGTTTAACATTCCCAACCATGATCGAAGTTCATGTAACTGGAGCTTTCTTGCTTCAACCTTTCTTTGGTGGGTTAGACTCCTTCAGCTAATATTCTCAGACCAGTGTATACTACCGAGTCCTTCATGTAGTGACACTTCTCGGCCTTGACTCGCACTCCGGATACTCTGTAGAACCTTGTCAATGTTTGAAAGGTGTTCGTTATCATCTTTCAGAAATAGACACATCGTCGATGATTGCACAAACACATCAAGTCCTGCCAAGACCTGTTCTATGAATTGCTGGACCTGAGGAGATCCTTAAAGACCACACAAGGTTCAGCACTGGGTCTAGTTTTATTTCTTATCTATGTCAGTCATCTGACAAGTTTGACACTCTTCACTTCTCATATGCTGGTGATGTGGAACTGATAAACAAATTCAATATAGTTTCTTTACTTAGTACCCTTCAGCAGATTGAAATTGCACATCTGAATAAAATCGTGGATGACTGAAAGGAAACTAAAACTAAATGACGAGAAAACACAGGTATTGTTAGTGAGAAGACAGCAATACAAGGTGAATATGGATCGAGTGAAGATTGCCTCTGCTTGCATCTGTCCCTCAAAACAAGTCAAGCATCTAGGAGTGCAGATGCAGTCTGACCCATCCATGTCCTCACAAATTGAACATCTGTGTAAGATCTGCTACCAACATCTTCGTACCATCGACACAATCGGGAAGTACATAACCAAGCAGAGTGTCTCAACAATCTTGCTCCTTCATATCTACCATCCCTGTTAACCCAGTATGTTCCATCCTGGACTCTTCGTTCTCAAAATCAGCATCTACTGGTAGTTCCCCCGGCTAGCCTCTCTTCCAACGGAAAGAAAAGTTTTCAACATGTTGCTCCACTCCTATGGAACTCTTTGCCACTCAACATAAAACTTTCTGAAACAACTGATTCTTTCAAAAAAATCTTAAGACGCTTTTCTTCACTAAAGCCTTTCGTTGAATCTTCATTCTCCCTGTACATAGGTTCTCACTGTCATGAGCATGCATTGGTGGGTGCTCTATAAATATCCCTATTCTTCTTATTATTATTAGCTGAGTTGAATTGGGCTTTAAGTCACATCGGCATTATTCCAACCATATAGCGACGAGAACAAGCCTGCATTCATAAACATTATAAGTACAATGTTGAAATGAGTTGTAGTTTACGAACATGTGTATTCATTAATATATTTTTTAAAAACAAAAAATGTCATAGCACTAAAATTCCAAAGCCAGCAATTTGTTATTCACGTTACATATTTACACTTTATGATACAGGTCAACTTCCATCAGGTAGTTAAGAATGAGATGCCCACTCACGCGGGAAAATAGATCTTTCAGATTACTCGCATCATAATGTGAATTCCTTGCAGTCGAAAAGTCCACACAGTCAAACAGAATATGCTTGATGGTGAACACTTCATCGCAAGAGACACACATGGGAGGTCCATCCCAATCCGTTTTCAGCAGATAGTCATGAGTAAATCGACTTTGGCCAATACGACATCGTCGTAAAGTTACCTCATCGCATCTTAACTGACAACCCAAGTAGGAATATAGAGAATACTACACGAGGTCTCATTACATACGAAACGAGTGTCTTTCCTATGATATATGACCGAGCGAAAGCGAAACCATAGGAGCGAGGTCAGAAGCCATAGGAAAGTCACGAGTTTCTTATAATTCGTATGTGATGAGACCGAGTGTGGTATTTTATTTATTACCCACGTTTTATATTTTATTTTATATATTACTTTACGTCACACTGTATTGACGTCACTACACCATTCTCGTCTGTCCCTTGGTAACCGACGTCACGATGCATGTCAGCTGTCATCGCCTAGTACAGCTTCCTACAGTAAACTACTCCGTAGCACCCCTTGGTTTGCAATTGCTTCACTCGGCTAACATCACTGGTGGAAGCATTGCGTTTATGTTTTTCGACGGATATAATGTCTCAGTTCGACTCACAAATAAACAGCGATACGGGAACGTTCGCATTTGTTACATTCCCACAATGCATCTAAGTTGTAGAATGAATGAATTCACGTGTTTGTTATGAATGAACAAGTAGTTCCGTCACAACGTGAGCTAACTGAGAGCTGATCGGTTATCCAATCAAATCGTGAGAATCTCAGGTCAAGTCCTTACGACACAGGTCAACGTGATACGACACTCGAGTGACGTACGAGATTAGTATGCAACTACCCATACGTTTAGTTCTTCCTACTTGGGTGTCCCACCTTATTTTGCCTGAGGTCCCGACTATAACTTTTGATAGTGGGTTTGAAATCACTGTACGGTATCAGCAGTGGCTTTTTCAAAGAAGCTTTTGCTGCAGCATTGACCTTTGTGTTACCCGGCAACCAGCAGAGGCCAGTAGAAAGATCGTTGTAAAGTTGCAAAATGTCCAGGATGATTGGGTGACTTGAACACTTTGTAGTGCTTGAAGGCAAGATTATGAATCTGTTAAAATGGTGAACTTTTGGGGATAGTTTTGTTGTTGAATATAGGTCAAAGCTGGGAAGATAGCTTTGGCTTCAGCAGCCAAAATGAAACTATTGTCGGGATTTCTAGAGTCTTGCATCCAATGCCTGTAGCACTGGCAACTTGACCATCATCCGTGGATCCGTCTGTGAAAATGGATCTATGGGTGTTATACTTTGAACGTAGCTGGTTGTATTCCTGTTGGAACACCAAAGCATTTGTTTCAGACTTTTTGAGTTTGGTGAGGGTAAGATCGACCTGTGGTTTCACCATTTGCCACGGTGGTGAGGACAGAAGTAAGTAAGGTGCAGTGATGTTGAGATCGATTTTAGCTGCAGATATGTGTGGTTCGATCCTGATTCCAAGTGGTGGAACCAGGCTTGGCAGATTAGGAAACAGGTTTTCATAGAGAGGGTTGAAAACACAATTGTATGCTGGATTTGACTCATTTGAACATAATTTAGTGATATACTGCAGTGACAGTTTAATTCGGCGTTGTTCAAGGGAAGGTTCATTGGCCTCCGCATATAGACTGTCTACCGGAGAGGTCCTAAAAGCTCCCAGACAGAGCCTCAGCCCTTGGTGGTGGAGTGGTCTATGTGGGTGTAGATGTGGTCCATGTCGGTGTAGATGTGGTCCATGTCGGTGTAGATGTGGTCCTTGTGGGTGGAGATGTGGCCCATGTGGGTGTAGATGTGGTCCATGTCGGTGTAGATGTGGCCCATGTGGGTGTAGATGTGGTCCTTGTGGGTGGAGATGTGGCCCATGTGGGTGTAGATGTGGTCCATGTCGGTGTAGATGTGGTCCATGTCGGTGTAGATGTGGCCCATGTGGGTGTAGATGTGGTCCTTGTCGGTGGAGATGTGGCCCATGTGGGTGTAGATGTGATCCATGTCGGTGTAGATGTGGTCCATGTGGGTGTAGATGTGGTCCATGTCGGTGTAGATGTGGTCTATGTAGGTGTAGATGTGGTCCTTGTGGTTGTAGATGTGGTCTATTTAGGTGTAGATGTGGTCCATGTCGGTGTAGATGTGGTCAATGTCGGTGTAGATGTGGTCCATGTCGGTGTAGATGTGGCCCTTGTCGGTGTAGATGTGGCCCTTGTCGGTGTAGATGTGGCCCTTGTCGGTGTAGATGTGGCCCATGTGGGTGTAGATGTGGTCCATGTCGGTGTAGATGTTGTCCATGTGGGTGTAGATGTGGTCCATGTCGGTGTAGATGTGGTCCATGTCGGTGTAGATGTGGCCCTTGTCGGTGTAGATGTGGCCCTTGTCGGTGTAGATGTTGTCCATGTCGGGCAGAAAATGGATGGGTTATACTTGGAACGTAACTGGTTGTGTTCCTGTTGGAACTCCAAAGGATTTGTTTCCGAGTTTTTTAGTTTGGTGATACAGGATAGCCCTCTGGGTTGTTTTTAAAGTTTAGAGGGAGATCCTTGCCTCGTAGAGTTTTACCAGCATCCAACAGTGCTTCCATGTCGGGCAGATACAGAAAGATCGCAATTACAGGTTGGAGTGCATTCGGGATTGGTCTTTCTCAAATGGCTTTCTAGGTCAACATTGAACTGCTTTCAAGAACAAGTTATCCACCCGTTGCTCCGAAAATTCAACATTGTAACAAGAAAGCTACATCCGTCGCACTCTTTCTGTGTTTTCTTGTGGTTCCGTCGTCAAATTGTAAATTGGAAGGTTGGGTTCTCTATCATGAACTTCCTTTTAAAAGGCCAGGAGCATTAGACACAAACAATAGGTAACATTGGAAAAAATAGTAGAAAGCTGAATTTTTCAGGAATGCTTCATAACGTCATTGCCATGTACAAAATACAAAGTTCTGCAAATTCTACCTTGTGACATTTTCAAAATGGCCGCCAATTTCAAGATGGCCGCCAAAATCATTCAATTGATTATGCAAACAGATATTTTGTAAATAATTATGCCATGTGATATATCAAATGAAAGCTCATCTTACAGGGATTCCACATATATTGACATCATGCCTTGTTGCATTTTCAAAATGGCCGCCAATTTCAAAATGGCCACCATTGTCCTTAAAATAATCAAAATAATCTCACGAAAATATTTCTTTTTAATTAACCATACCCTGTGATATTAAAAGAAAGCTCTTCTCACAAGTATTCTAAACATATTACTTTTAACACCGCACATACATAAGACAATTAATTATGGCATGATAACCACACATTTTATGCTTGTGCTTTTGGTACCAGACATCAAATATATATCCACTTACATTAACCGCTAGTATGAAAGCAGAGAATTGGTTGATATCCTTAGAAGCTTTTCCTTTGCTGATGAATATAGAGAGGTCCAACCCTTGTATTATGCACTTCTTTCAGGCGACAAATGTTTGGATATTGAGGGTGAGCTTGTCAATTTCATATTTGACAATGCTGATATCAATGTTAGCACTACCATTGGCTTTGGTACGTGACATGTTTTAGGTGGAATTGGTTGTGTGACGCCAGTCAGGAAAGAGCCCATTCAGATATCTATACCTCGCTCCACTCACATCATGACATCAACTGATGTAGCAGCTGAGGGCGCAAAGATCCCTGTCAAGGTATACCTCAAACTTTCTACATCGGGCCTACAGTCAAGATTGGACCAATTGAACTACCCAAACCAACTGTGCCAATTCTTTGCTTGACAAAGCCTTTGGACAATCTATGGCTAGCACGTTTTTCATTTGATATTCCACTCTTACAACATCCATCATGGAGCAGATTTATGCAGTCAACTGTAACTGAAGACAACAACGAAAGAAGCAAAATTCAGATTTTGCCATTTGTCACCCAGGACCTATTAAGGCCCGATACCATCTACTCTGCTCTAGCGTTTGTACAGTTGTTGGCTGAAAACCAACATCTTGGGATTTGTCCAGTAACATTTGACCAGCCACTCTACATTAAAGCAGCAGAAATTGTGGAATCGGCACATCCACAGCTCAACAGGGTTGTCCTTAAGTTAGGACGGTTTCATTTACTCATGTCATACATGGGTTCAATTATATATGTGATGGGTGGAAGCGGCTTGGAAGATCTTTGGGCGACTGTTTATGCACCTAATTCTGTAATCCACATGCTGACAGGCCATGCTTTTGCCCATGCACTTTGAAGTCATCTGCTGTCATCTGCGGCTATCATGTCCATCCTACTGCAATCAACAGATGTTCTTGATTCTTTGAATGTGGAAAAGCTTCGTACCATACATGGCAGTTTGTTGGGTGGCGATTGCGATATTGGCTCCCTTGACTCTCAAAACCTGGACAATATCCTACGGCTAGCTGAAACTGTTGATGATTTGAAGACTGACATCAAAGTCTCATCAAAAAGCAGGACAGGTAGACTTTGGATAGACTATTAGGAATAAGTGTCATTGATTCAGCAGTTCATTCGCGCGGAGTGCACAGGAGACTGGAATCTACATCTGCTGTCTGTCAGCAAGATGATTCCCTTATTCCATGTTGCTGGTCATCTTGCCAAATCTGCACGTCTGTATCTGGAAGAAATGAAAACCCCGAAGGACATAATGTCACCAGATCAGTTCAAGGCCTACACAGAACACGGGCACTTCACCATCCGTAGAACTAACAAATTTTGGAGTGGCAACTTCACTGACTAAGTGATCGAGCAAGTTCGTATGCGACTGCTGAAGATCTGTGGTGGCATGGCTCGTGGTCATGGTATTACTGACAGCACTTTCGCCAAATGGGTCCATGCAATGCCTCAGTGCATACCAATATGTGATGCTCTAGAGAGGTTCACAGGAGTGCATGGCCAAATATCTGAGCAACATGTTGACCTTCATTTATGTAACATCATGAGAGACAACAAGGACTATGGAACATTATTCCATTGGCTGAAAGATCATTCTCCTTTCTCCATTGAAGAGCATGGGTCGCTCATCTGCATAGGAAAGCAGTTTCTATAGGAATGAAGGCAGCTTCAGCTGTGACAGGTCAGATGTTTGCTGACATAAAGTTGAAGTGAAAAGATAAGGTGATAAGCATCAGTGAGGAAAAGAATCAAATCAAAATCAGAGGAGAGCCAGTCCAAGTAAACTCTGAGCTGCTATTCATGCGAGTCACCTGTGTGATAGAGGATAAGTCAGAGATGAAGTTGTACCTACTTCATGAATTTGCCAAGCAACCACCTGCCTTGTTTGACAAAGGCATGATGCGAAAGAATATGAAGTGTATTCTGGCTAATCAACTGAAATCACAAGTCCAAGTCCACAATGACCAGACCATCCAAAAGGAGTGCATTATGTCATTGACGGTGGCCACCTGCTACAACGTTTGCCTTGGCCCACGGATGCTACATACAACCAGATATGTGACAGCTATGTGTCCTTTGTGCTTCAACATTACGGTTCAGCATCTTCGGTGGTGTGTGAGGGATATGGCAGTGCGTGTTCCACAAAATCTGCTCAGCCGAACATATCATCTCAAATCATTTTTGAGCCAGACCTGAAAGTAACAACTTCATCTAAACCTTTTCTGAGCAACAAGAAGAACAAAGGTCGATTCACAACATTATTGAAGGGAAGACTTGCCAGGGACGGTTTAGCTGTGCAACAGAGCCCTGCTGATGCTGACTGCTTGATTGCTTCAACTGCAATTAACAAGGCCAGAGATAACCAATCACCTGTTGTTGTCGTGGGGAACGACACGGACCTGTTGGTAATGTTGATTGCACAAGCCGCAAATGACATGGATCATTACAGTAAACCATGCCCAATATATGACAGCATCTGATGTTTGTTCATGCAATAACAGGCTGTGATACAGCATCAGCCATCTACAATCAGGGTAAAAAGAAAGCTCTTGCTCTATTCCAGGAGAGGTCCAATTGGGATTGCTTGGATGTTTTCCTTCAATTTGGCAGTTCAAATGATGGCATTGCACACATTGCACAAGTTGGAGAGATGTTCATGCTTAAACTCTATGGAGCTGTAGACTCAACATCACTGGACGAACACCGCTACAACATGTACACTAGTCCATTCATCGAGCCTCTGTGTCCTCTTCAGGTTTCAAACTGGAATCACTTCCCCCAACTTCATCAGCCACTAAATTCCACGGCTACCGTGTGTACCATACGGTTCAGCAATGGCAAGGGAATGAGCTTTCACCAACAGAGTGGGGATGGCAAATCAAGGATGGGGTCCTTGTTCATATTGAGACAGATAGAGCAATTGCTCCAGAGAAAGTCTTGAAGATGATAGTGAGTGGATGCAAGTTTGAGTGCAGGAGACGGTGCAGTTGTCAAAGAGCAGGAATTGAGTGCAAATTGCTTTGCACTGGATGTCGAGGATTGCCAACCTGCCAAAATGTACTCAGTATTGAAGAATGAGATGTTGTGATTGACAAAAAGACCTTATGATACATCAGTCAAAGATTACAGTGAGATTCAAAGTTTACTAACTAAAAATGATGATATTGATAATTGTACAAGTGAATTACCATCAATTTGGTGACCACAGCTGTCTCGATTAACCAACCATGAGTAGCCATTTTGACGTCTGGTACCAAAAGCACAAGCACTAAATGTGTGGTTATCATGCCAAATTTAATTGTCTTATGTATGTGAGGTGTTAAAAGTAATATATTGAGATTCCTTGTGAGAAGGGCTTTCTTTTAATATATCACAAGGTATGGTTAATTAAAAAGAAATATTTTCGTGAGATTATTTTGATTATTTTAAGGACAATGGTGGCCATTTTGAAATTGGCGGCCATTTTGAAAATGCAACAAGGCATGATATCAATATATGTGGAATCCCTGTAAGATGAGCTTTCATTTGATATATCACATGGCATAATTATTTACAAAATATCTGTTTGCATAATCAATTGAATGATTTTGGCGGCCATCTTGAAATTGGCGGCCATTTTGAAAATGTCACAAGGTAGAATTTGCAGAACTTTGTATCTTGTACATGGCAATGATGTTCTGAAGCTTTCCTGAAAAAATCAGCTTTCTACTATTTTTTTTCCAATGTCATGTCTAATGCTCCTGGCCTATAAAGTAACTTTGTCTCAAACACGTTCAGTCTAGATGTTTCTTGATGACAATTATCTTTTTAACATGGTGTTATCACTGAACTCGAAGAGAAAAAAGTCTAAGGTTTGTGTTTAGTGGTAAACAAAGTATCATGAGCAGGGCAGGTTTGAGTTTGAGGTATCTGGATCCTGGCACGCCTAACTCTGCACAGTGATCCGCATTCGGTAAACCACAGTAGAGATTAGTATTTACAATCAGTATGCAGTGACTAAGGGGTTTCACTATATTTGCTACCATTGCAATACTGGATTTAATTCATGATATTTTGACATCAGAACAACTGGTATGATGATCCTGTAACATCATGTACTTTGTAATTAACAGGTGCGGACTGTAAGGAGCGTCAGCATTGTTCTCAGTGCAACATGGAGGGCAATTGCTTAAATGGTTGTAACAAGGGCTATTTTGGAATGAAATGCAAGTCGCAATGTAACAGCAAATGCAGATACAATACATGTAAACTAGACCCGGGAACAGGTGCAGGCAAGTGTACTGCAGGATGTGTAGCAGGATACCAAGGCACAAGTTGTAACAGACCATGTGACAGTCACGTGGTCAACTGTCGACTGTGTCCAGATGGATGTGACGGGGAGTACTGTCAGCTGGGTGATGCTTGTTTTGCCGGATGTCGAGATTCCAGGTACGGATCAGGATGCAAGACGTGCCCCAGTAACTGCAGAACCTGCAACAGGATGACAGGAGTATGTGACGAGTGTGACCCGACACATTATGGAGTCAACTGTGAGAAGACGTGTGAGAACTGTGCAGGATCCTGTGAGTCTGACTGTGAATGTGTTCCTGGCTTCTACGGGGACTTCTGTGCCGAGACTTGCAGTAAAACATGCCGCCCAAAGTCAGCCCACAAGTGTCTTCCTGCTGTGACGTCAGACAGCTGTACAGGTGAATGTCACAAACACAGCGCCACGTGTCTCCATGGCTGTGTGGATGGCTGGTTCGGCCCGAGGTGTTCTTCTCCGTGTAATCCTGGATGTCGTCATCAAAGATGTAATGCAGCAGGTTCTTGTGCTGAAGGCTGTGAACTTCATCATTTCGGGTCAGCCTGTGAACCTTGTCCTGAGAACTGCGCCAACCGAACATGTGACTCCAAAAGCGGTTCATGTGTGGATGGGTGTAGAAATGGGTTCTATGGGGAATACTGTAATGAAACATGTACTTTGTGTCCTCGTGGTGTTTGTGATCAGAACACCGGTGCTTGTGTTGAGGATTGCAGTGTCAGCGAAGGCGGAAATGAGCTTAACTGTACACGGACCTGCTCTCGGCCAGGATGCTCTACAGGCTATCGCAACAGCAGTGAGTATTTTAGTAGATGTGTAATAGTTATAATGCTTCAGGTCTCACCAGATTATCCTTCATGTGGGAGTTTTTCCGGCCAATGCTGCCCTGTCCTTAGGCTAATTGCCACTTATACGAATAATATGCTTTTGTATCACTTGTCCAAAACCTTTTGTTCTCAGTTATCACCGCGGTAATGGTTATATGGCAGTTGCAGTAAGACTATTGTCCATGTGGCAGTTACCCCAAAGACAATTGCCCTGTGGCACATATCACAACACGATTGTCCATGTGGCAGTTATCCCAATACTACTGTCCATGTTGCAATTATCCCATAACTATTGTCCATGTCGCAGTTATCCCACGACAATTGTCCATGTGGCAGTTATCCGTACACTGCTGTCCATGTGGCAGTTATCCTATCACTACTGTCCATGTGGCAGTTATCCCAACACTATTGTCCATGAAGCAGTTATCCCGAGACTACTGTCCGTGTAGCAGTTATCCCAACACTACTGTCCACGTGGCACTTATCCGAACGCTATTGTCAATGTGGCAGTTATCCCAACACTATTGTCCATGTGACAGCTACCCAAAGACTATTGCCCATGTGACAGCCACCCCAAGACTCTCCATGTAACAGTTGTCTCAAGACCATTGCTAATGCGGCAGTTACCCTATTACAATTGTTTCGTGACAATTTGCCAAATATTATGCCCCAAGACTAGTGTTCGTATGGTCGTTGGCTCACGACAGTGCTCCTGTACCACTTCGCGAAAGATTCATGTCCATTGTATGTTTGTTTACCAGCTCTTCCGATGTGGCCTCATATCAGCATAACTACTCTGACGGTCGTTCTGGGTGCAGTAGGCTTTTTCCTTCTGGTTGCAAGTACTGTTTGCTGTTTCTGTTTCCGCAAAAACACGTGTGCACAAAGGTCAGTACAGTCGCATTCCCTGTGATTCAAGGGCGATAAATCTAAAGAACGTTTGACTCATAACTTGTACATCGGTCATCATTAGCACAGAAAGAGAATGTTATGCTAATGCTTTACACGTTAATTACATACAATGTTAACGAAAGAAAGAGACGAAATGAAACATTGGAGTCGGAACTGAAAGGTTTAAATATATCACCACTCGTTGATAAAAGTGAGACATGTTTACTCACTTTTATCATCTTGTAGTGATATATATGATATCAAAAAGACACGAGGGTGTGATTATATTTATTATCCAGTGTCATACTTAATTTATCTTTCAAGTGATAGTAACAACGAAACTTCACCTGTAACATTTGAAGACTTGCATATGAATACTAGTAGTGCTGACGTTTATTGCTTTAAAATCTGCAATGCATAAGATTCACCATTTCATAGTGGCATATTTAGTAACTTTTATGTTTAGAACAACTTAAACAGGGGTATTTCATTAAAGTGTTAATATACATTTATGTTAAGTCAATAAAAAAAAGATGATATCAGGTAAATATGGATACATTATAAATTCATCGCCGTACTGGGAAGAGAAGGCCCCATTTTTGATTGAAATGTCATATTTTATTTTTTAAAAATGTCATATATATGGTATTTCATAGACTATTTCTTTCAAGAATATTTCTTTCAGAGTTTTTTAAAATAAAGTTATGTTTAGATACGTATTCTTAATACTGCATGAGTAAGTGTGTCTGTTTACTGCAATGATGATGTGATTTATACTTTGATGTAGAGTACCAAACCAAACCGTATGTTTTGATCATTTACATCATTGCAGAAACAACATAAACTGCTATCAACTTTATTTCATTTTAAGCAATTCGCTTTTTGTATAAATAACACCTTGTAGTAATCTGTATTGAAAAGTTTTATGTCTTGCAATTATTTTCTGTATGCTGGAAATATATATATTTTCCAATCAAAGTCTGTTTCGGGAAATAACAGCTGCCATTTATTACATTGGAAATATGATTATCATAAAAAATCCTGCAGCCTTTAGTTGTTTTTAGTAAATAGATCTGGCATTGGTTAACATTCAAATGATACTGGTACTAAATGACAGTAGTTATAACAGCAATCTTTTAAGAGTGGGGTAATACATGCAGTAAACATCTATGATCTAAAAAAGTACCTTTGATACCAAATATTTCTTTAAAAGATTATATTGATAATATTCCAGTTTCATCACAAATATCCCTAATATATTATAGTCCCTTTATCTGCCCCATTTTTATGTAGTTTAATGAACTGTTGAAATTGTGATTAAACCAAATGGTTGGGATAGAATTTCATTGATGTATTTGGGTGAATATAATGGGTATATAAAATAATAGTTGCCATGCTTTTAGCACATCATGGCAAAAAGGATTTTCAATCTTAACGTAAGTTTCAGAATTTTCTCTAAAATTAAATATGTCTTTGAAAAGTATATTCCATTGATTATTCTTATCACATCTTTGAAATACCGTCTTAAAGTCTATAAATGTTTTATATCAATCATTCACAAACCTCCTTCTTCATAGTTGTTTTTTTTAAATTACATTTCTCTTTATTATATCGTTCTTGTCATTCCAAAAGGTTTTCTCAAGAAAATTGATACATTCTGCTGGTAGGTTGGGCAAGGAATTGAAAATATGAACCAATTTGGAGATTGCTAGAATTTTTGTTGCTGTTATTTTACCATAAATGTCTTTTTCTCCAAGTTGCAAGAGTATAATTTCCTCCCATCCCTTTCTGGTGTAGATTACCCATAAGTCTTCAAGATCTGTTGTAAATTTAATTCCTATTAAATTCACCAATTACCCATTCAATTTTCAGACCATTGCGCATTTTTTCAATAGATTTAGTTCTTTATACATTCCAGGTTGCTTTTGATTAATCGAAACCTGACATTTTGTGGAATATATTAATTGTCAATAGCAAAATACAAACTCTCTTCAGTTCTATCAAGAAAAAAATCAGTATCATCAGCATAATGATCCAGTTTATATTCATTATCATTGATGACCATATCTTTAATGTTTTCATTATGTCTTATCATGCAGCCAAGAATCTGAGCAACAAAAGGGAAAAGATAAGGGGATAGAGGGTCTGCCTGTCTACATCCCCTTTCAGTTGCAAAAAAAGTCAGATAGATTACCATTTTGGATAACACAAGACATTGTTTCATAAGTTCATATATTTATCCACCTTATCATTTCAGGGCTAAATTTATGTAAAACTATGTTGATAAACTCATTTGAAACAGTGTCAGACGCTTTTTCAAACCAGGAATGTTTTGTTTCTTTGTTTCAAACATTATATCATATAACAGTCTTGTATTTTCACTGATAGCCCTACCCGGTATAAAACCAGTTTGGTTATAGTGAATAAGTTCACCTAAAGTAATTTTTAATCTATGTGCAATGCAGGAGCTGATAAATAGCATTATGTAAAGAGATTGGCCTCCAGTTTTTAAGTAATGTTCTATCTTTTGTTGCATTTTGGAATACAGGTGAGAACACCCCTTTTCATTTTCAAAGACATTTAATTTTTTGTTGATATATCTTTAATAAATCGATAGGTACACATATTTATTCCTTCCCCAAAAACAAATCAATAGAAAATCGATCAATCAGTTGGCTTTTATTATTCTTCATACTGCAAAAAGCTTTGCTAATTTCTTCCAAACTGATTTCACTTTCAAGATAGTCTCTCAGTGTTTTATTTAAAGTGGGAGCGTTAATATCTTTCAAAAAGTCCCATTTCTTATACTTTTCATGAGAAGCATAGACATTTTTCATAAACTAGTTTCACTTCATTCAGTATTGATTTGCTGTCAATAATTTCATACTTACCATAAGTTATTTACTTATTGACTGATTTCTTTGTGAAATTTCGATTTTCCAGATGGCAGAAATATTTTGAAGGTTTTTCTCCTTCTTCATACCCAAGAATTCGGTTTCGGATTTGCATTCCTTTCATTTCCTCATTTTAACTTCTTCCATTTTTTTGTTATAGGGGCGGTGGGGTAGCCTAGTGGTTAAAGCGTGCCTCGTCACGCCGAAGACCAAGGTTCGAATCCCCACATGGGTACAATATGTGAAGCCCATTTGTGGTGTCCCCCGCTGTGATGTTGCTGGAATATTGCTAAAAGCGGCGTAAAACCAAACTCACTCAGTCAGTCAGTTTTTTCTTATATTTTGATAGTTTACTCAAAAGTTCATCAACGATTTGAAGTTTTTTTCTATTAGTATATTCGACCATGTTTTATTTTTAATTCCAGTTCTTCTGTCTTTTTTGCTTTTGTTTTCTTTGTGTAGGATGAAAAAGATATCGTTAGAAATTGTAATTGAAATTTAAAGCATTTATGTAAAAACTGCCATCCACTCAAAACTAGCTTATGAGACTCATACATTTAAAACTTATGAAATATAAAAAGCGTATTACAAAATGAAATATTTAATAAACAATATAAATAATAATAGATTAGTGAAAATATGCAACCACAGTGTATAAAAAGTGAAGCATATATATTATCTAAGAGTATGACATTATATAATACGGTAAATTTTGCTTAAAGGTCACATGCAACCAAAAAATCAAAAATAATTAAAACACAATTATCACTTCTTCATGACATATAATATACATTGCTGATTATGTAAAAACACATAAACAAAATTATAAGCGTACAATTGCAAACGAAAAGTGCAATATTTTGTACTTGGGTGTACTTCCCAAGAAACGAAGCAGCCGGGATACCGAACCCAGTCAGAGGAGATGAGTGAGCACTCAAATGTAACGGCTGGTTCATTTGCAGATTCCCTCACGGCTCATTGCGTGTGTATATATAGAGATGTTGGGTTTTGTAAATACATGCTCATTTTTTGTGTATAAGATTTTGCAATCAACAGACATCATAACATGTCATGTGTACAAGTATCACCCCTGCCACACTCGGGCCATAAATCAATGCGTTTTGTTTATGGAATATAGCCTGATAGGTCTTAAGTTCAAATTGCATGTGGTCAGTGATCAAAGTTGTGTACTGAATATGGTTATCTCCCAATTGACAGACACCCAGTTGACAGACACTGAACTAGAAGGTTAATTAGGGTACCACCTACAGGTATAATGGAACAGTCCACTGTCTAGTGAGTAGAGCAGGGTGAGCCTGAAACAGGTTCGCTACTGAGAAGTTTGATTGTGTGTAAATAGAACTTTGTTGTGTTTAAATGATAAATGATTTGTCTTCTCAAATTGATTTTACTATCAATTACTATCAAATATACAAACAGCTTTGTCATTGAGAGGTTTGGTTGTGTTTATTGATAGAAAAGACCCCTTCTAATAATAGCATGTACAACAGAAGTTAACTGAGAAAACGTTTTGTTGGAGAGATATAGATATGTACATATTTGAAAACATTCTGATTTGCAGTAAATGAAACACCTGCATTGCCATGTAAGATACGATTAATACCAATCAGTGTTCTAATTTTAACAATACTTTCTAAAGATTGTAACAGTTTATGTCTTTGAGTAGTATACAATTGACATTCAAAGAAGTAATGAAAAAACATTCTCACATCCATGGCCACATTGACATGATGTGTCATATTGTAAATATTTATTCTTAATAAATCGTAATAAAGTGCCACTTGTCATGTATCTCAATATTGTGTGCAAAACATTTAACTTCTTTATTCCATATGAATAATATTTAGGTTCACATTTGTCTATTTGATTTATATGATACAAGAGTGTCGCAATTTCTAATAGCAAAGCTAATGTTTTCAATATGATGATGCCGACTCCCGTTAGACTAGAAGGTTAAACCGAAATGTGTATGAAAATAAACTGTTTATATATTGCAGCAATAAAAATTCAAATTACTGTTTTTTCGTCCATCTCTCAAAATAAATAATATAGCTTCAATTTGTTCCTGTGTTTTTATTTGGACTATTCCATTATAATGTGTAGGTAACAGGTAGTAGACACTCTGTTCACTGAACCGTAAATGTTGTTGTTTTAAGGTGTCTGCGAACTGGCTGTCTGCGTAATGGGAGGACACCCTGAATATTGTCATTAGCAGACAGGTAGGCAGACACATAGGTGTCAATAAAACAGACATTGAGTTTTGTCTGTTGTCTGTGACAACAACATATCTATATCACAGTTAGAGATTCTGTCAACGCTAAATAATGACACTGCTTTTAAGTATCAGACTGAGAAAGTGACGCGGTAAGAAGAACGTGTGGTGAAAGAGACAAATGAAGTTATATAAACAGTTAAATCGTTAATATACTGTCATAATATTATAAAAAGCTGGCGCCTGTGAAATATCAACAAAACATTTGAAAAATAGCTCACACCAAAGACTCCACCGGCTTTTCACCGGACAACCCACTTCTAAGCTGCGCGAACCTACTTCACTGCGCATGTGCTATGAGCGCAGCCCAGCGCAGCTGTTGAAACCACATTTCCCCCTAGTGCTGGGGGGAAATTGGTGAATCTTTTGAACTCCGATTTCGCGCGGTTTTTTTTCATCGCGTTATTTTTCAACTTTATCAGTTGAATTTGCATTTTTGATGATTTGTTTCAGTAAGTCCATACCGAAAGGTATCAGAATCTGCAAAGTTGTGTTTTACGTTCCATGTGACCTTTAAACTACTTATAGAAAGTATATGTTGTTAGAGTAGGCGCGTGTAAATTGCGTCTTAGAAACATTTTTTGTTATATTATTGGCTAACATATGTACAAAATAGATGTTAGCAAAATTCAATAATTTATTAAACAAAGTATTTTTATCATTTATAAAAATATCATTAAAAGTATAATAGGAGACTTACAGATCATATGTAAGATAACATACAATTTGCATTCACACAAGAAATGAATTTCATTTTCAACATTCTAACAAAAGGGGCAAGTTCTCAAACTGAATTGATAAGTGTAAGGGGCTTACAGTGACCGGTTTCGATACCAGCGGGAGAAGCTACAACGGAGTCGCGTTAGAGTCTTTCGTTTCTGGTGAGATATGATTTACTTAACATAAAATTCCGTTTTGGGTCTTTTTCATGCAGCCTATATGTTCCTAATTTATTTATTTATTTATTTATTTGTTTATTTGTTTGTTTGTCTGTTTGATTCTCAACTTCACTGAAAATATCACACTTCTTATTGAGCGAGGACTAGATACAAATTTGATATGCCGAGTTCATTGCATAACGTCTCCACTGTACGGGCCAGTGATTTCTTTCTGTGTTTTTAACATTCAAGCAGTTGTTCAGGCACCGACGTGAATTGGCAGTTCTAGTTAATCTGATGTAAGCACGTACATCTATTCTCTGTTTGGTAAGACATGAAATCCATCCCAACTCCCCTTCCACAGCCATGTTAGATGTATTCCGTTGCACACCAAGAAAGGAACGGTCGGTTCTGTTCTATATTAAATTTATAAGACGGGATGAATAAAGTCCCTATAGTGGCGCACCATACATAAGAATAGGTTCAAATGTTGCATTTATAATTTAAATTTTTGTACTTCCTTAGCTCCTACTAAAAAGTAAATGACAGACAGAGAGACAAGTATTTTTTCAGTAAAAGGCCACAGGCCCATCATACATTCATTTGCATATGATGTAGATAGTTTAGTGCACATGCTGTGTAAGAGGAACCTATTTATTATGCGCTGAAGTACATGATCCAGAAAATACTGACATCTCTTATGATATAATCATTATGTGTTTTCATAATGTAAATAAAATTGGCCTTTCGGTCAAAATCACTCAAATATTTCTGAATATATCTTAACCTTAAATCAGAAAAACGTTCACACTTAAGGAGTACATGGAATTCATCTTCAATAACACTTTTGTCATCCAATTTACAAAATAAACATAATCTCTCATTGTAATTAACTTTATTGTATCTTCCAGTTTCAACAGCTAATTTAAAATTACGACATCTAAATTTAGAGAGTGCAGATCTGAGATGTAAAGGAATATCAGAATTTAAATGCCTTTCCACATTTACAAAAATGTCTTAATTTGGGAGTAATAAAAACATTTATTTGGATTTTAAATTGAAGTGGACCAACATTGTTTAAAATTATCTGAAAGTCTCTACTTATACAAGGGTATGAAATAATCAGCATTGCCAACATCCTCAGTGATCCATGCATCGCCAAAACCATACTTAAATATAATATTTTTGACACAAGTTGCTCAAGTAGTGCGGCCAACATCATCTAAGGACTTCAGCATAATAGAACAATGTTTTGGCAGTGTAATATAAGGCATATACAATAGGTGACACCAGTATTTTTTTATTACTTTAGTCATATAAGTAATTTGTAGGGGAAGTCTGCCACAATCAGCAAGAGCCATGTTATTACAGGTAGCTTTACCAACTTTCAAGAAAACATTTACAAAATTTTACCTGAACAGACTCAATGATGCTACAATTGTTAGTTACCACCTTCCTCTTCCATTACAGAAAACAACTTATTAATAAATATGATAAACAGCTGTGGGCTTAACACACAACCCTGACGGGTACCTATATTACATGTAAAACACTTAGGTAAACACTTTGAGGTTCTAACACAAGCAGATAAACTGCTGTACATTGATGATATTATATTATAAAATTTACCAGAAATACCAACTTCAGCTAAAGAGAACATCATGTCTTATTGTATCAAAAGCCCTTGGGAAATCAATAAAACCTACCTTTCTCTTTACCAGAATATTCCAAATATAGGAACATGTTTTACAAATTGAATCAATATGAGATATACCCCTATATAAAAAGTAAATGCGAAGTTTTAGATCCCAAAGGAGTGCATTGCCACCAGTTCAAGAAGGTCAGTACCTGTTTCAGGAGCGCATTTATAGAAGAGTGATTTTGTGTCGTTATAAATTGAAGCATACAAATGGAAGTAAGTGTCAATATAGTTTGTTGTTAGCAGGCAATGGGAGGTCCCCTCCTTGGATAGTATTGATGACCTTTGAGACGGGGAGTTGTTGGTTCATTCACCCAAAAATATGACTATTATAGAGTTTTTAGAATCCAGGGTACAAAGGAGGAATGTACATTTATGTCTTCTGGTTTCCATCTCAAGTCAAATCCTGAGAGTACTGATGTTTGGTTTGGACCAAAGTCTTCCTCAGTTAACGTAATGTGACATGTGTGTCATTTAGTGACAACTACTATAATCAGGCTCTGAAGTGAAATATACCACAGTGTTCCAAATAGCATTCATATTTCTGGGGCAGAGCATGTATTAAGAGAATGAGTCGTTGTCAAAAGCTAAAGAACCTCTTTGCGCTTTCTCCTTTTTATATGACGTAACTTGGCATGAAGTATGACGATAATATGATATTACATAGATATGCTATTGGGGGATAAATGTTTAGAAAAATAGAAATCAGAAATGATTTATTTGAAAAAGAGTCTGTTAAAACGATAAGTTGTCATTGACGCTATGACGCATTTTTAACAACGGGCATACAAGACACACGCTACATGTGTTTTAATTCTTCTATTCAAACAGGTCAACTCAAGGTGCAGAACCTGGTACCCAGAACAGTGTATTAGAGCAGGCAGACCCCAATTACATGGACTACCAAGAATATCAGAAGTACTGGGAAATCAGAGAAGATGAAGCAGAACTGGTCGACGGGATTCACAATCAGAACCAAGACGGCACAAGCGATATCAGTGATGACGCACTGCCTGTGTTAGCAGATTACTTTCCGGGAGATGTCAAAGTAGGGGCTGGAGATGTCAACGTAATGGCTGGAGATGTCAACGTAAAGGCTGTGGAAGGCGATGTTGACGCCAAAGGTACCAACAGTGGTCTGAGGGTCAGTTCAGTCTCTGACGACGACCGCTACACACACCTCACGCGGGACGTTCCTGTTGCTGATCCGAGGAAAGTCTCCTCGTATATATCTCCACTTGAGGACTAATGTTTTATGTGCATTTCGATCCATAAAATATCAAAGCTAGAAGTAAAGACTGGTCACTTTGAAGATGGTGACTTTGGTGACATTGTAACAGACTGTCAAAGACAACAACTCATACTCACACCTCATGAGGAAGGTGTTCATTGCTGTGACCAATCGTCACATGTGATGATACATTGTAAACTCACACGCAAAGGAAACGTCTAGCATAAAGTATATATGTACTAATTTTTTAACAGTATAGAATACAAACACCAACAGCGTCAGATATACAGAAATATGAGCAAGACCAGTTCATTGGCAACAAAAACAGATGACGTCATTACATTGTGTGACAGCAAAAGAGTTCCGCAGATTCTAGTCAACTGCCAATTCCGGCCCAAATCATGACACTAGGTCCACCCCATGCATCCCTTTCCAAAACATTTCTGTCAGCAAAACGATCTCCTTGACGTCGCCAAACTCTGACCCTTCCATCTGCATGTGACACACAAAACCGACTCTCATCACAGAATATGACCCTGTGCCCACTGAAGTCGTGCTTGTCGATGCCGTTGTTGGAGGACAGGACGACGGCGACATCGTAGGTTGTTGGAACGCACACGTCGGATGACAGTGTCACGGCTGATGCGTCGATTATGCGTTCCTTTGGTGTCTCGAGCAACCTGGATTGCTGTCAGGAAAGGATCTCGCTGGTGTTGACGTGTTGTGTCGATCTTGTCGAGGGTTGGTGACCCTAGGTTGGCCGCTTCGGGGAAGGTCATCTGTAGTCTGCGTTGTGTTGTATCGATGCTGGAGACGGTAGATCGTGGTTATGTTGACATTAAAGTGACGGGCAACGTCTTGGACAGACTCTCCAGTGCGATAGCCGGGTTCCTCTCAAGTTGATTTAAATATTGTTGAACAAACTTTGTAGCAAAGATTTTGGCTCAGTTTTATACCCACTGAAGAAAGAGATAACTCGTGCATGTTTGATTGCATGGGCAAAACGTGCATGATGCCCACATCGCCATTGAAACTGTGCGTTCTGGCGATTCGTTTTTTTTTCTTCTGTTCCCACACTAGCTTCATATTTACAAAAGCTGTGTTGCCACTCAGCCTGCAAAAAAAAAAAAAATTCAATGGGCGACATCTTCTCCGGAGCTGATCCTGCTAATGTCATAGGCGAGCAGCTAGCTCTCTGTGCATTCTTTTGCTGAGTGCTGCATGAGCTTCATGGTGCAGCTGGGCTCTCTGAACACCAGCCATTACATGTCTATGTCCATGAGTAGTCAAACTGGGAGTAGTCACATTGGGACTAGTCATAATAGGAAGATACCTAAAAATCAAGTCTGACCCTGACAAACCGGTGATTATTAATATGCCCACCATCCCTCGCAGACCGAATGTTTGTTGCTAACACACACACACACACACACGCGCGCACGCACGCACGCACGCACACGCGCGCACACACACACACACGCGCGCACGCACGCACGCACGCACACGCGCGCACACACACACACACACGGTTGAAAATATGTGTGTAACTTGGGTTGGTCTGTTCAGTTTCCTGCACTCGGAAAAATAGCTCGCTGAGGCGGTAATTTGTTTTATATATGTAAGGTCATATTATGCAAACATGCCTTTGTAATAGCTGTTGACGACTGTGTGTGCTAACTCTTCGCGTAAGTAACGTGTAGGAATATGTAAACTTGTGTGTTTTGTGGTTGACTCGCTTACTACCAGAATTCTGATCAAAGAAATAGTTTTCTGCCACTGATGACCTAACTCTATGACTGCCACTTGTGCTCACATATTTGCTGTTGAAGCCAAGCAGCAAAACATGAGTTGCTGCTTATAATTTCTAACATGAACCAATTGACAATGTTATTAACATTCTCCCACCCACACACCCCACCTTACCCCCACCCCTCCCTCCATTATCATTTTGTATGTATTTTTTCCTATTACACATACATCTAGGTAAAAGTAACAAGTGAATCATACCGTAAAGAGTCGAGTATAAAATTGTACCCCTCGGACATACATAATGTTGCAGAACACACTTACATGCAATCGGGGCTCACTCACGAAACATTTGAAGTACATTTTCGTTGTAAGGAACGGTTGCAATATTTTGTATGCTTCTTTCACTTTTGTCAACTATTGTACGATAAACAACACGCCAAAGAAATAGTGTGGAGGCACTAGTTTTACTGGTTTCTTTCGACTAGGAAGAAAACTGCAATGCGTGATCTACATTTCGTTTCATTGCTACTGTATATATTTTGCATCAACCAGTCTTATCAGTCTTATCTCGTCAACCTCAAGTTGTCTCCCCTGTTTCACAAAGTAGGATCAGTTGTTCACGACATGTCAGGACAAGGAGAGTAATTATATACACCAGGCTTCCTTTTGTGAGTTAGTTTTAGTTTTACCTTTCATTAAGTATACAGTATCTATATATCCCTGGTACCATTTAACATTGTAGACATTCCGTGGGCTTTCCAAGGATCAAATGATCAGTAAATTATATATAACCGTGCCCTTTACCCTAGAGGCGGACTCACACGAATCGAGTCATATCGTCCGAGTGATTACAAACAAACGGCACAAACCGGCAGCTCGGATACGCGTCGATTGTGTAGCGAGTGTGTTGAGCCTGTTTTAGTTAGCCGACAAGTTGGATATGGCGCTGCCAATCAGATTGCGTAACACGACTTCGACTTCGTCTGCTTCAAAGAAACCACGCCTCGATTTTTCTCACCTGTTTATCTTCAATTCGAAGTTCTTTAATGAGATGGCTGTATGCTCCGTGAATGACGCGACGGAGAATCCATTCTTTCGTCAAACAACTTCTCATTTTCTTCGCTTTGGCATGCTCAAAGGCATAGGTCTTGGTCAGTCCTAATAAGCTTAGAAATTACTCACAATTTGCTGCCTGATCGTGTAAAACAAAACAAGGACAGACTATTACCATTGTAATGAACACTTTGTCCGTGGTCAGAGTATTTGGCTGTTAGAAACACTATTGCGAAAAGGTGTGTGTGTGTGTGTGTGTGTGTGTGTTGTGCACTTGTGCGTGCGCGTGCGCTTCTCTGTGTGTGTGTGAGGGAGAGGGGGGAGAAAGAAAACTCTTTTTGTAATGATTCTGTTGAAACCTTATGGCATGTATATTGGGAATGTGATGAAACCAACACTTAATTTGACAAAATCTTTGGCTTTTTAGGTAAGAACCCATTATTGAACCACATAATCTTATCTTCTAAGAGATATATTTACACTTGCTCTTTGACATAAACAATTCCAAAAGTTGATAATTACTGAAGGATATTGAAAGACATATTTACCACGGAAGCATTCATCTCCAGAAGAAATGATATTGTTGAAAACTTTTTAGCCAAATGGTTTTCTCCTCCTATCCTTGAACTTAACCCTGAATGACTATTGTGCACATATTACTGTACTCATCATGGTACTCATCACAGAGGGGTGCACTAGTGCAGTAAAATCGGTCATGAGGCCAGACAGTGTTATGATACCCAACAAGAGTAGTTAAGACAAAACAAGATCAAAAGTGATACCCATGGCCACAAGCACTACTTGTCAGAGAGACAGGGGGTGGTGACGTTGCCTAGTGGTTAAAGCGTTCGTTCGTCCCCTCGGGTTCAATTCCCGACATGGGTACAATGTGTGAAGCCCATGTCGGGTGTCCCCTGCCGTTATATTGCTGGAATATTGTTAAATGTGGCATAAAAGTAAACTCACTCACTGACTCACTCACTGTCGGAGAGACAATCCCGTGGCATTTCGCTAATCATCCAAACTAGAACACACTACCTTGGACTGTGGTGCAGATTTCTGTGTGATAAAAGATGAGACATGTGCTCAATTAAGAGGTTCCTTAAATGAAAAGTTTGAAAAATTATTGTGATAGCTAACAATGAATAGGTTAGTGTTATCGGCACAAGTTATTTTCGTCTCACAATAGCCTGGTATTGAGACATACATTTTGTGGAAAGTTGTGGTTGGTCTTAAACCTGAGCCTTACCAGCCTGACTGTGCCAGTATCACCTGAACCCTCTTTGCTGCATTTTTCATCTTAATCTGTAAAACATAATAATAATGCACTTGAATAGCATCTAATTTCCAACCGGTGGCAGCTTAGTGCTGCTTCACAAAGTTTGAAATAAGATAAACAGAGTTATTGGTTGAAGAGATAAGTCTTTAAGTCGCGGTGGAATGACTCAACAGAGTCTGCAGATTTGAGAGATGTTGGGAGGCTGTTACACAGAGTTGGAGCAACAACTTAAAAGGCCAGGCTAGCTAGGTTTGTCCTCGTGAAGGGTACACAGAGCTGGAGTTGATCAGATGATCAGATGATGCGAGCAGGGAGATAGGGACTGAGGAGGGCCTTCAGATAGGCTGGAGCAGTGTCACACTGGAGAGCAGAAAAGCAGATAGTAAGGCTCTCGAAGGATATTCGCTGTTAGATGGGTAGCCAGTGCAGGTCTCTGGGAATTGGAGTGATGTGCTCATGTAGTAGAGTGCAGGTACTTTGTTTTGAACTCTCTGGACATGTGAGATAATGCCGGGTCCAGAGAGCAGAGAGTTGCAATTTTCCAAACGGACGAGACGTAAGAAAGAATCAACGTTTTGCAGGTATCATAATCCAAATATTTTCGGATTCTACCGATGGTGTGGAGGCTGCAATTGGCGGTTCTTACTGTTTTGAGTGCCTGTGCTTTTCCTGACATGCATCTGTCCATTTCAACTCTAAGATTCTTAACTGAGGATAAAGGAAGCACAGAAGATGTTCCCACCAGTAATCTGGTACTGTCAACTTTGTTCATCTGTTGAGGCGTTCATATCACTGCTTTAGAAAATTAGCGTTACTCCTGTATGCACTGTATCTGGATTTTTTTATGCTTTATGCCAATGTACAACTGCTGATCATCTGCATAGCTGTGGAAGTTGAGTGAATGCTGACGAATTATACTTCCTAGAGGCTGCATGTACATCGAAAAGAGGACAGGACCCAGCACAGATGCTTGTGGAACTCCACACTTCAGGTCCTTGTGATCAGAAAAGACTCAGTTAAATGTGTACGCTCATAAATCTCTTGTGCCTGCTACGAAAAGGGTGTGCTTGAGGAGGGATAACAAAACGCAATGTTCCACAGAGTCAAAACCGCAGACAGATCCAGCAGCACCAGCAAATCAACTTCCTGTTTGTCCAAAGATAGCAGGACGACAAGCAGTTTCTGTTGAATGGGATTTTCTGTAGGCAGACTGAAAAGGTTCCTTGATATCATTTGGGGAATTAGAGGCTTATGGAATGGGTGTAGTTTCATTGAATGGTTTCGCAGTTATCTTAGAAATAGGGGACAAAAAGGAGTTATATATACAGATGCTCAATCATCAGATTTAAAACATATCGGCAGGGGTGCCCCAGGGATCAGTCTTAGGGCCGCTAATGTTCTTAGTTTAGATCAATGATATTGTAGATGGCATCAACAGCAATATTAGACCACGTTCTGATGACACATCAGTGGATATACTTGTGGAAGATCCAGACAAAGCAGCAAGAATTTTTAATGAATTTATGATTGGTCCAATATGGGACAAGTTAAGTTTAATCCAACAAAAACTGAAACGATTATATTCTTCCCCAAAGTAAATCCCTCTGCATGTTCACTCATAGAACATTTAGGTGTTTATCTTCAAAAAGACTGTTATTGGATAAAACAAATTGAAGAAATGGTGGTAAAGGTTGTAAGTCCTGGTATGATAAACTGTTTAAGAAGCTTTAAATATAGATAAATTAGACAAACGTTGGAAAGAATGTACATTGTATACCTATTACGTACTTCCACACTTCGATTATTGTTGCAACATGTGGAACAACTGTACGAAAGAGAGGCCTATTTCTATAAAATTTACAATTAGAGCGGGGAGGAACTAGTGGGAGGAACTAGTCATAAAGAAACTACAATGGAGACCATTAGTTAAGCGTAGACAAACGAAGAAACTTGCTTTATTCTACAAATGAATAATAACCTTACTCCAAACCACTTTTCTAATTTAATTCCAAAACATATTTTAAGTTCTTACAATCTGAGAATACCGATAGTATTCACAGAAATCGTTGCCATACAGAGTCGTAAACACACCCCTTTTAGAAACAGAATACGTTTACGGAACAATTTACCAACCGACAAAACACGATTACAGACCAAACAAGGAAAACGTCTCTTTGATAAAAAAACTTTGGATCTAGATTTTGTCAAATAATCCATGCTCGCCTAAGGTGGGTTGTAGTGACTGGATCGCTCATTGTTTTGATAGACATATTCAAATAATCAGAATCGTGCATGCTGGTATCCATGGGAAGATTCTCTTCATTACTTTTTTTCTTGCCCTTGTTATGTTAGGATCAGATAAATATTTATACAATGATTTTGAATTAAATTCAATTTTTCAAGGTAATCAAACTTCAATCAACACAATTAATCAGCTTATTCTTGACTCCGTTCATAACTGACTGTCTTTCCTATTATAATCCATTTCATGCCTTTGTGGAAATAATTGCTTCTGTACATTGTTTGAAATTGATTGTTTATTGCAATGTGTTATTTTTGATGGAGTGGTACTTCCCTAAGCCGTTGGCTTGTTGTGCCAATCCATATTGATCTTGTGTGTTTAGTTCGTGAATAAAATATGTGTATATAAAAGAAAACCAAAAAAAACAACACTTGGGTGTTGTGATCTGTTACAACACCTTATCGAAATACCAGTTAAACAGCTTCCTAATAGGGTTCAATTCCCCACGTGGGCACAATGTGTGAATCCCATTTCTGGTATTCCCCACGGTGATGTTGCTGAAATATTGCTAAAAGCAGCGTAAAACCAAACTCACTCACTTAACCTCCTATTAGTTTGTAAACACTAGTCTTAACAGAAAGAAGCCATGGAACGTATGGTATAAGATATCCTTGACTAGGGCGCCATGTCTGCTTCCCCGGCTGAATGTTTGCACACTTTTGGATTCCCGCCCGTTACCTACCACACTTATTGGTACAGATAATCCCTGTTACTTCACCTCAGTGGACCTTAAAATGGCTTCTACCAAGTTGAGATTGATCATCCAGACTCTCAACCCTACACCACGTTTGGTTATATCAGTTTCGGTGCTTACCTGTGAGACTTAAGAATAGTCCGGAGACATTTCAGAGATTGATTGAGGCAGTTTTGACAGTTATCTTGGAAAAGTTGTCTCTTATTTTTGGATGTTAGTATATTTAGTCATACCTGTGACGACCATCCACAGCACATCAGAAAAAAAAGTGATCGCCTCCAAGCTGCTAACTGCCAAGAAAGTGTTCAGTCTCAGATTATGTACCTAGGACATATTGTAAGTTCAACAGGTAATTTGCCAGATCCACACGCAACTATAGCTGTTTCAAGATATCCCACACCAAAATGCTTGAAGAATTTTGTTACGGTTAACTAAATTGCCGTGACAAAAGGTTTAAGAATCCCCCTTGAACCAGCAAAATGTTACACAGACAAGTCTAAAGTATTTAATAACATGTTGAGCAAACAATGAGCAAGCTACAATGAATCACAATACAGATTTCTAGTACAATGCAAAATTTAGTCACAAATCTAAAGTATCGGGTCACATTTATAAGATATCAGTTCAACATGAGCCTTGATATTTAGGTAGAGCAGATATTCTGAATGAAGGTAGTTCATAATGATAGCAGTCAGGCACGCAGTTGACGAAGGCAGACAACAATGGTAGGCAACTCCAGTGATATGAAAAGTCCCGTGTAATTCCGTGTGTTAGTACGTGTGTCAGTCCCTGTGGCACAACACAACAACCAGCCTTTATATATACTGACACAAATTCTTGAACATTCGGGTAGACCGTGGCTGTATCATTATTCTCTCAGAATTAGCGATAAGCAGAAGTCAACAAGTTAATAAAAAACATTGTCAAAGGCAGGTAACTCTGTAGCACTATTTCAAAAGGCGTGCCGCTAAATTACTACGGCTATTGAACATACATGATGCAAAATGTGACCCACAACCCACACTCAAAACTTTAAACATTGTGACCCTTAATAACAATACCCTAATGAATGTGATTACAAATTACAAAGAACACACTCTCGTAACAATTTGAGAACCATTTTAGGTTTGTCTGGTTTATACCGCAAATTTATTCCTGGATATGCAGAGACTGTGGCGCCGTTATGTGAACTTACCAAGAAAGGTGTTGATTTCCACTGGACTTCAGATTGTCCAGCTGCTATGGACAAACATAAACGATCACTCATCATTCGCCGGTACGTGCTTACCCCATGCCATCAGTTCCAAATGCTGTGTATACAGACGCAGGTTCATTCTCTATAGGTGGTGTTCTCTGTCAGACACAAAATGGAGACGATCGTGCGATTTCATATATTTGTCATATCCTAAGAAAAATAAAGGAATCAGAGAGAAAGAATTCTTGACAATGGTGTATTCTGTGTAGTTATTTGAGATACTCTGAGTTGTAGGCAGTTTTGCCAGGTGGACTGCCATGTTGCAGTCATGCAGTTTTGGTATCAAATATGATAATGCTGATGGCGTATACTATAACCGGAAACTACTGACATACTTTAATGTGGAATGCATCGCACAGGGCAGCGTGTCTCATGAATATCCCAGTCCCCAGACAATTACTTCAGTTCTATCATAACGTGTCTGTCTAGTGGAATTTCACCGGAGGATAACAAGGTGCGCCAGAAGACATCCTTGGCCAGTTCCGAGTACTTCCTACAAGATGTGTTATATCACGTGTCAACACATAAGGACACAAGTCCTCGTCTCGAAGACCATCGGTGCAAATTACAGTTCCAGTGGCTCTTTTTGCGATGAACACCAGATAAAATCGTATCTACTTCAAGCAGATATGACCCATATATATATGGAAACTGTTCTGTTGTCTTTCGCCATTTTTGTCCTATAAGCAAACACCTTGTGTCAATACGTATTTGCAGTGATCCATCTATGTTTTTTACTTTCATTCCCCGTGGAATCTCTCAGTATGAAGTAAACTGTGTTACGTCTGCGGTGTTGCCATCAACATTTCATGGTCTATATTTTGTACCTGGATAATAGCAGTGTGGTACATAATTATTATTTTCATAATGCACACGCCGTGTTAGGTTTACCAGATTGATTCTCGTGGGTGCACCATTTCGACCGACATGTATGGCAGAACAATGTTACTAAGGATACGCCAGATGCCATGGAAGAAAATCTTAAGAGCGTCATGCGCAATAAAATGGATCTTGAGAAGCTTATTTTATTGCAAAATATAAACCAATCTTGCTGTGCTCTGATGTGCTGTGCTATTGCAGGGTAGTCACCATAGCAGTATACACAATAATACCTGTTCAACAAAATCACAATAGAAAACATAATGAAAACAGTAGTATGTATTTTAAATATCAAATTGAACATGCAGAGTTCTCATCTTTTTCAGACAGAGTCAGTGACGATGCTGAAGGATTTTCTGCTTGTTATAATAATTGGTGAGTTATGTGTTGTTCATAAATATATACAGGGGTTATCGTGTTGATTGATTGGTTGGTCGGTTGGTCGTTTGGTTGATATGCCGGTTAAATGCTAAGATCGCGCCAACAGTTTGAACACCGTGAATATTTCTCTGTTTCAGCAATCGAAGTAAAGGGTGAGGCGTGTCCCTTGGGTACATATGGTGAAACCTGTAACAAAAACTGCAGTACTAACTGTGCCCCTTCTGCTTCTGACAAGGCCGTCTACTGTCACAAACTGACTGGAAAATGTTCGGAAGGATGCAATAGAGGCTGGCATGGGGACCAGTGTAATCTGGGGTGTAGCAAGAACTGCCTCAACGATGTCTGTGAAGTACAAGCTGGAACTTGCATAAAATGTAAAACGAACTATTCAGGGGATTATTGTGAGACATACAAAGGTATGTAGACTGAAGTATATGTATTTTGTGTGTGGCTTTATTGATAACATGTGCATTATTATTTGATCACCAAATGGTGTCTGGCATATGAAGCCACTCTACAGTGATAACTGTACGTCACATGTTTCTAGTCATATGAACGAGGTATATTCACTTCTATGCAGTGCTACTTTGTAACCTCGAGACAATCGAGTTAGTAAACAGCCTATTTAACAATGGGGTTATTGTTACGTCACGACCCCAAAGTTGAATCTAATGCAGTAGGCTCAAAACCGGCAACAACCAACAAAGCGATGTGATATAATTAACAACTTTATTCTAAAATTAACAACGTTTACAAGTTATTTCAAAGGTATTAACACGGCAGGACAAAGGCCAACTTCAGAGGCAGTCTAGTACAAACAACTATATTCATGGCAATAAGGATAGTAATAATCCCCTCACTGCAGGAACAGTCCAAGATAGGATGTCTATCCAAGGTAATAAGGCAATAAGGACAGAGATAGTAATATTCACTTTTTTGTATTAATTTATAGAAAGCTGCCGAAACGAAAGTTCACAGCAGACAGCACATGGGATTGCCTCAACAACACTGCCTGCGATATTTGTTCCGGTGTTCATCATCCTGATCGGCATCATTATTGCTCTAATTGTGTACATACTTAGAACAAGGTATGAACATATTACTTAGCAGCCAAAGAAACGTCAGTTTGGAATTTTCATTCGTAGAAACGGATAACTGTAAACTCATTTAATGTTTTGACTATATATTTTTGACAACATCTCCAACTTTACCTTAGCAAAGACATTCCTTCCCAAACTCAGAATTGAACCCAGGAAATGGTCTCAAAAATGCAACCTGATCTCGGAGATGGTACGTTGTTCTCCATGTTTTTCATGCAACTCATGCTGCACGTGCTGTTCACAAGGACCAGGGACCGGAAACATTCCATTACAACGTCAACAGGATGCGCGCCCCAAACCCTGAGTTTAGTTTTAAGCAATATTCACATATCACGGCGGGGAACACCAGAAATGGATGCCGCGACTCATGTGGGGAATCGACGGGTCTTCGGCGTGAGAGCCAACGCTTTAACACTACGGCGCTTAGAGGAACCAGGCGCTTGAAGATGGCCACACTGCACAAGCCGTTGCCAATCACTTCCAGGTCACCGTCGGACCATCTACAGGCTGCAGCAACCTTTCCGGGCCACCAACACCACAACAGATCGCCCCCGTACTGGCAGACCAAGGATGACCACAAGACGACAAGACCGCCATGTTGTACGACAGCATGTACAGAATCCCTTCATGCAGGCATCCGAAACACACGAAAGACCGATCAGTACTGATAAAGTACGCTGACGTCTTAACAGCGGGAACCTCCATTGCCGTAGACCTTACCGTGGACCTATTCTCACCCCTCGTCATCGGCGTGAACGTCTACAGTTTGCCCTGCAACACCAAAACTGGCGATACAGGCAATGGAGAACTGTTCTGTTCACAGATGAGAGTCGGTACTGCGTATCAACTGCAGATGGCAGAACAAGAATATGGCGACGACATGGCCAGCGTTACTCAGACCAATGTGTTATGGGAAGAGACTCATGGGGAGGTGCAAGCATCACCAGAGAGTGGGTCCTGTGGTGTTCCAGAACCTTGGTCCAGGGAGAGGAGGCGGCATCACAGCGGTGCGCTACATCGACCAAGCTCTCAGACCCCACGCCATACCACATTTCGCACGTCACTGGAACAACATTTTCCAGCATGATAACGCCCGGGCCCATACTGCCAGAGCTACGCGGGACTTCCTGCAGCAAAACGGTGTCAACATTATGCAGTAGCCAGCCCTTAGTCCTGATTTAAACCCAACTGAACATCTTTGGGATGATAGCAATTCAGAGGAGACTGAATAATGTCATACTAGGCCGAACACAGCCGATTTATTGCGCCAGGCCTTTCTCAGAGTGTGGTTCCAGGTGCCAATGGCCTTCATCAATCGATTGGTGCACTCCATGCATAAAAGCTGTGCTGCAGTTATTGCCGCTCGTGGTGGTCGCGCTAGATACTGAAGTCAAGGGTCTGAATGGACTGCAAACGTTCACGTAATTCATTGATGTGTCAAGATAGTGTACTGCATTTGATCCGCTTATTATGTCCATTTCTGTAATGATTTGATTACAGTGCCAATCTAATTTTGAATTCGTACTGACGGTTCTTTTTGCTGCTGAGTGTATTTCACATGTTCATCTAAAAAGTCGTCATCATCATCATCATCAGCAGCAGCAGCACTATATTATCACTTCACCGTGTTCATCAAAGAAGTTGTTTTCGAATGAAGAGATGATTAATTCTCCTGCTTAAACCTAGCGTAACAGTAACCACACTGTGTGTGTTATATCCCCAGATTGATACCATACACCATGGTTTTAAGTGGGTGCATACTGTGTGTGTTGTATCTCCACCTTGATACCATACACCCTGGCTTTAAGTGGGTCCACTCTCCGCGTGTGATATATCAAGCTTGATACCATACACCTTGGCTTTTAGTTGGTCCACTCTCCGCGGGTTATATCTTCAGCTTGATACCATACACCTTGGCTTTAAGTGGATCCACTCTTCGCGTGTTATATATCAAGCTTGATACCATACACCAAGGCTATAAGTGGATCCACTCTCCGCGAGTTATATATCAAGCTTGATACCATGAACACTGTGGCTATCTGCACCTTGATACCATACACCTTGGCTTAAGTGGGTCCACTCTCCGCGTGTTATATATCAAGCTTGATACCATACACACTGCCTTTAGGTGTGTGAACACTGTGTGTGTTATATCTGCACCTTGATACCATACACCTTGGCTTTAAGTGGGTCCGCTGTCTGCGTGTTATATCTGCACCTTGATACCATACACCATGGCTTTAAGTGGGTCCACTCTCCGCGTGTTATATATCCAGTTTGATACCATACACCCTGTCTTTAAGTCGGTCCACTCTTCGTGTGTTATATATCCAGCTTGATACCATACACCCTGGTTTTATGTGGGTCCACTCTCCGTGTGTTATATATCCAGCTTGATATCATACACCCTGTCTTTAGGTGTGTGAACACTGTCTGTGTTATATCTGCACCTTGATACCATACACCATGGCTTTAAGTGGGTCCACTCTCCGCGTGTTATATATCCAGCTTGATACCAAACACACTGGCTATAAGTGTGTCCTCTCTCCGTGTGTTATATATCCAGCTTGATACCAAACCATACTATAACCCTGTGTCTATTAAGATACCATGTGTCCTCTCTCCGTGTGTTATATATCAAGCTTGATACCATACACCATGGCTTTAAGGGGGTCCACTCTCCGCGTGTTTTATATCAAGCTTGATACCATACACCCTGGCTATAAGTGGGTCCACTCTCCGCGTGTTATATATCAAGCTTGATACCATACACCCTGGCTTTAAGTGGGTCCACTCTCCGCGTGTTATATATCAAGCTTGATACCATACACCCTGGCTTTAAGTGGGTCCACTCTCCGCGTGTTATATATCAAGCTTGATACCATACACCCTGGCTTTAAGTGGGTCCACTCTCCGCGTGTTATATATCAAGCTTGATACCATACACCCATGGCTTTAAGTGGGTCCAGTCTCCGCGTGTTATATATCAAGCTTGATACCATACACCCTGGCTTTAAGTGGGTCCACTCTCCGTGTGTTATATATCAAGCTTGATACCATACACCATGGCTTTAAGTGCGTCCAGTCTATGCGTGTTATATATCAAGCTTGATACCATACACCCTGGCTTTAAGTGGGTCCACTCTCCGTGTGTTATATATCAAGCTTGATACCATACACCATACACCCTGGCTTTAGCATACACCCTGGCTTAAGTGGGTCCACACTGTGTGTGTTATATCTCAAACCTTGATACCATACACCCCTGTTTTTAAGTGGGTCCACTCTCCGCGTTATATATATATACCATCAAGCTTGATACCATACACCCTGGCTTGATACCATAAGTGTGTGTCCCAGTCTGCGTGTTATATATCAAGCTTGATACCATACACCCTGGCTTTAAGTGGGTCCACTCTCCGCGTGTTATATATCAAGCTTGATACCATACACCATGGCTTTAAGTGGGTCCACTCTCCGCGTGTTATATATCAAGCTTGATACCATACACCCTGGCTTTAAGTGTGTGCACACTGTGTGTGTTATATCTCCACACTGTAATGTCCGCGTGTTATATCTCCACCTTGATACAATACACCTTGGCTTTAAGTGGGTCCACTCTCCGCGTGTTAGATATCAACCTTGATACAATACACCATGGCTTTAAGTGTGTCCAAACTGTGTGTTTTGTATCTCCAGCTTGATACCATACACCCTGGCTTAAAGTGTGTGTACTCTGTGTGTTTTTCTCAAGCTTGATACCATACACCCTGTCTTTAAGTGTGTGCACACACTGTGTGTGTGTTATATATCAAGCTTGATACCATACACCCTTGCTTTAAGTGGGTGAACACTGTGTGAGAGGTTAGAACCCATGCGTGAATTATAGTTGTGTGGTAAGTGTCAGTGACTTAGTTGATGCCTGTCATCGTTTCCCAATTGTGTAAATCCATGCTCATGTTGTGTTCCACATGCGATCATTAAGAAACTGCTTATAAACCTAGAACATTGGTGAATGTGAACTTACAAATGAACAAACAAACCTGACATTTGGCTTCTCGGTTAGTACTGATTGTTGTTCTGTTGCAGATCTAAGGGTCGTAAAGGAGCAATGAAACAGGGTAAGGTATTAGCAACAGATTAATTTTATGGCTTTTGACCATTTTACTTATAAGTAAAGTTTAAGTTGTTCGGCGTTCAAACTTAAAAACAAGACAGTTATGTACATGTGTGATGTTCCTGAGTAGTAACTGACTATCTCCTTACTGCTTTGTGATTTAACCCCCTGGCTGCCGAGGGTTTTTTTCAGGCGCACATTTTCATAAGCTTTGTAAAGTGAACGTTGTGCGAGAATTGCGCTCGCGTGGTCCTAGATCTACGTACGGCTATAAAATTACACAGAAATGTAGAATATTAAATTTCCAATCCGTTTGTGTAATATAAGTGCAACTACCTCGGCGGTTTGAGAAATAGACCTTGCTAAATGTTGTCAAATTTTTTGCTATGCGTTAAAAATAGTAAATTTCTCCGCTTTTTATCGCGCACCGATAAAAGCACTGTGCTACGAATTTTTTTTATTTTGGCATCTTTACGGAAAGTGTGAGCAAAGAAAATACAGCCTGATATCTGAACGACAAAAGTGTATATGAGTTGGCTTTATGTGCTTATGCATAACGTTATACGCTCAACATTACTCGCAATAAATGTCAAAAATGGATTTTCTTCTACGACGTCAAACGACGACAGAGAGGTCATACGAGTATAATAATAAGGGGTCATAACTCCGTTATGCTTAACACTAGGTCAATGTAACTCAGATCAAATGGAGAGTATTTGTTGTGGATACGGACGCTATATTTTTGTTATCTTTTTTTACGGTGAACCAAACTATTCCAATTCAAAGTTCCCCAATAAGAGCGGATACGCTTTGGTAGTTTCACAATTTATAAGAAAAGATGACAACGTACTACATGTGAAAGCACGTAATAGCGATTTGGATGGCCCTATCCGATATATAAGTTAGTTCTTGGATTCCTATATTCTCCTGTTTGTGTAGATGTATTTTGACTAATTTTGCATCGTTATTACCACAATAGCCATATCTTCAAATGTAATGAAATTGCTGAAAATAATGCAACATTATGTATTTGGCGACGTCGGAAAAAGATGACATTGGTATGCTGATTAGTATATATCTCACCTAATTTCCATTAATTGTGTGAAAGGTCTCGGCTTCTTTGTGAGAATAAACACTCTTTAGACAAAACATAAAATGACTGTTTTTTCCATTTAAATAATGTCCTGAATATATCAACAATTAGACATTTTGACTGTGTATCTTATCATGAGCAACACGCGCACCTGTTTGGCATCAATTTAACGTAAATGAAAAATAATATTTCACAACACCCGAATATTTTGTTTAGGATAAGAAATGTTCTTTATTTATGATTCTGTAGCTATTTCTCTATATAAGTATGCAATGGAAGATGCAAAAAAATAGCTTTTTATATATGGATCTAGTTCATACTTTGTATTTTCGTATAAATATAGTTAGAGTTTGATATCCTGTCATCACAATATTTTTAAATCGAATATGAATTGATTATATTATCGAAAACAATGATAGTGAATCATAAACGTTTCCGACAAATGCGCACCTGGACAATCATTATATAAAATTATTTTCTCTATAAAACGACACAAAAATGTGCAAAGAACAAGACAATTCCTTTAAATGTGTGTGCATATACATTTCATAACATACATTAAGTCATTTTCATTATCAGTTTTACTCATAAGGTTTAACCAAATGGCCGTTCATTAACCTGTTCATGTGCAACTGCAAATGCATTGAATATTGTACATCACAGGAACTAAAGTAATTGCAGTTGTGGCTACGTTTAATCTTCTAACACTTGTGTAATGGTTTAGATTATGGTGTACTGCACTAAATGTGTCAATCTTATGTAAATATTATTCAAACAATCAATAACTTTGAAAGAATAAAACACCGTAAACCCTACATGCACGTAAGATATGATTTTGAACAAGGCTGAATTTAGATACTGAGGTCAGTTTCAGGAATAAGCATCTGAACTATCCGCAAAATATACACCATAATACTGACAGTGTAATCGGAAGGATTGGGGGATTGCGTTAACTCTTGTTCAACCGACCTTCACCTCAAAGAAATTGCCTAATATGTACAACAATGTTAACGTGTGACATCACTACCGATGACCTATTTCTTACAAAATGGCGGCTTTGTTGACAAGGATACACAGGATTTTGTGAGGACCCTTCCATTGATTCAGTGATCGTTTGTACATAAATATGACATGTAAGTAATCAGATGATTCTGACTATCTGTGTATTGTTATATGTTTCTATCGTTTTCACTGTAAGTAAGAGAACAAGCCAGAAATGCTGATAATTACACTTGTCGTTCTGCGTGATTTTGCGTCAGTCATGGCGTCACGCTGCACGGAAACTTTGACAATTTCTTATGAATTATCAAATCATTGCATTGTATCTATTCATAATTTCCTATTTCGTACTACGATACTCTTTCCATGCACATTCCAAAGGTATTGAGTCATTGAAAGCAATGAATAGACGGATGAATGTTGGAAAATTTCAGAAAATGCTACGCAGTGTAAAATCGGAATTTGTCTTTGTTTACTTTTCGAACCAGCGCAGTCTTTCGAGCACAGCGTTCGTTTTCACACCCAATATGTTTTGTCTCATTTTATCTGGACAGTTGGTATTGGTGACACAGATCAGTTGCAATTAGATTCTAAAATGTATGGGGAATTCAGTGATGCATTTTTGGAAGCTGAATATGAAATATACGTGATGTAATAGGCTTCTCAATACCGGCCTTCGCGAAACGTGATTTTGAAAACACTATCCAATATGGCGGAAAGCGCTCTAGGGCATTCGTGTAAGTGTATTTTCGACAACATCCTAACCGATTCTAGATTCATTGGCAACGTTTCAGAATTATCATTAGCGATTTCATGTAAAAGTGATATCAGTGTTCATTAATATGTTATTTTTAAATTCAATACTCCCAGTAATGATCCGATTTTCACATTTCAAAACATACAGCAAATAACGCTGTGAATCGCGATTTAGTACTGTGGCAAAAATGGCGACATTTTCGATGAAGCCTATTTTGAAAGGTCATTTTCAGCACTAGAGCTTTGTCTAAAATAATAGTGGATGGTATCAAGAAACAGGAAATTTCCCGCAGAATGCGAAACTGTGAAGTGTATTTGTGTGCGGGATATTTTGATTTTATTGGACTTGAAATTGAGGGTTGAAGGGGAAGGACATGACATCCAGGGGGTTAATAACAAATTTGTCCTGAAGCTCGTGTCATCACAGATAACCACAATGGACCTGGTCACATACGATCTAACAGAAGAATACTGAATTTTTGTTAATTAACATTAATCGAAGAAGAAAAACATGTATAGATTGCCTCTTCTTTATTGCAAGACATGCGCAATTCCGGTGGAGATGACACTACCGTTATCAAGCAGTGGTTCAGAACATTATGCACAAGGAAAATATATACAACAAGGATATTTGGGTTTATACAACTGAAGAGGTTGATGTTCGGTGTGATAAAATTACTGATTGTTGTTGTTACAGATAAGAGTTCTAAGCCTATGCTTGTCCTAAGAGGCGACTAACGGAATCGGTTGGTTGACATAGGTGATCGTTTCCCAACTGCGTAGATCGATGTTCATGCTGATCACTGGTTTGTCTGGTCCAGACTCGTTTTTTACAGACCGCCGCCATATAGCGTAATATTGCCTCGTAAAATCAAACTCACTCACCCACTCACTCAGTTATGGAGACAGGTGGACAAAGCGTAGAGAAGGGTTATTCTTGATTGGGCTTGATTAGATGATGGTTTGCTGTGGGGTTTTAATAACATTGACCTGTGTTGATTGTCGGGTTAGGACTTTCTCATTCTATTTTTTGTAGGGGGCATTTACCAGTCAATACCATATGTACCCTCAAAACTATCATTCATGGTTGTCATTAACAATGCCAACAGTACCATTTTCGAAGACTTCCCCCCATCTGCATCACGGACCTTGCTCCAATATGACGCTCCGTGGGTTAACCATGAATTGATTGATCTCAACTCGCCAACTGAAATCTGTAGAGATTTCAAAGTTGAGGTGACGGAGAGGTTAAATCGGTTTATAGGATTTAACGACTTTGAGACAGCTGAAACAGAGACATGATTCCATATCTAAACGTTGTTCTAAATATGGCCCTGAAGTTGTTAATTCACGTTTCCCCGACACACCTTCTCATTTTCAGTCTCGGGCCATGAGGGCGAAAATGAAAGGCTTACCTCTGTGGAAAGTAGCAGCACAGCTGAAAGTAAGCTTTCTAAGTTCTCTTGACTCTGAAATCACTATTTCTATCAGTATCTATTGTTTAGTTGGTAGTAAGGATATACGAAATAAGCAAGTTTTTTTATTCAATATCTCATAAAGTAGTATTCTGACCGTGTGGGTACTCCAGCTCTAAGCAACACCCCAGTTTTGATGTGTGTCATCACATCAGTGTAGAACATCTATGACTAAGCAAATTACGTGACACTGTTTTTCTGGTTTGTTTACCGACAATGTCGCATGGCAGATGTGTTCTTTTCTGTTACAGATGATACTCGTCCTCAGACTCCGGACACTGACCTCATTGTGGCCTGCAAAAAGGGGAATCTACAGGCAGTCCATAATATCCTGAATCAGAGCAAGATTGACATCAACAGGAAAGGACAAAATGGTCTCACACCATTGATGTGGGCAGCAAGGAAGGGGCACATAGGCGTCGTTGACTTGCTTGTCGGAAATGGAGCTGAAGTGAATCTCGAGGACGATGCCGGTAACGACATCCTTCTCTGGGCCTGTTATGGAGGACATGTTGCAATGGTGAAACATGTCGTCTCAAAGAAGATGGTGAACATCAACAGAAAAGGGCTGGATGGGAGAACTCCACTCATGTGGTCAGCTCGGCAGGGGAAACTAGCCATGTTTAATTTACTTGTAAGTGCTGCAGGGACACTTCCAGCAGAAGTGGACAGAGATGGAAACAGCATTCTTCATCTCGCCTGTAGGGGTGGGAGTGTGAAGATTGTGGACTACATCCTCTCGCAAGGTGTTTACATCGATGAAAGAGGAGAATCGCAGAGGACACCATTGATGGTGTCAGCATACAACGGACACAAAGAGCTACTTGACTGGCTTGAGAGTAAAGGCGCTGATGTGGCACTAACTGATGATGATGACAACAACGTTCTCCATGTGGCCTGTCTGGGTGGGCATGTGGATATTGTTAGACGTGTCCTCAAGCTGGGCAAGGTGGACATAAACAGTCTCGGTCAATGTAGTAGGACACCTCTGATGATGGCAGCCAGGATGGGGGATAAGGAAATATTTGACTTACTTGTGGAAACAGGAGCTGATGCAACACCAATGGATGCTGATAGAAACACCATCCTACATCTTGCCTCTACGGGAGGGAATCTTGATATAGTAAAGTATGCCCTCGGGATGGAGAATGTGGACATCAATGCCAGGAACAAGCGTAATGAAACAGCGACCATGCGTGCGACAAGTGGAAATGAAGTGTGCAACGTGCTTGTGTCACGTGGTGGCTTCATACAGTAACTGAAAGAGAAGAACCGGTTAATTCTCCAGCTGAAAATGCCCATATGACGGAATTGTTCCGCTTATCAGAAATCTTGAGAGCCTTCCTCATAATCACTTATAGGATGCAGATCAAATGAAGAGAAAACCAAGACGTTCCCATGACGTGCAGACATTACAGATGGGAATATTCAGTTGCAAGTGATTCGAGTCCATGATAGTCACACCTTCGGCTCAAACACTGTACAGACATCCGCCTCGCTGTCCACAGATCAGCAATTGTGAAAAAAGGAAGTAGATGTAGTATGACTGGTATGTTCTGTTTTGATCCTAGCGGGGAGGTGGGGTAGCCTGATGGTTAAAGCGTTGGCTCGTCACGCCGAAGACCCGGGTTCGATTCCCCACATGGGTACAATGTGTGAAACTCATTTCTGGTGTCCCCCGCCGTGATATTGCTGGAATATTGCTAAAAGCGGCGTAAAACCAAACTCACTCACTCACTCACTTTGATCCTAGCATTCTGGAGACTACCTTCTGTTCTTGTGAAAATGCACCAGATGATTAACACCTCTTGTTCTGAAGGCATCGCACGCTGATATTAAAGGAACAGTCTTCAAACTTACAAAGAGCTACCAAGGTGTTACAAAAGAATAGCTGCTGCTGTCAGCCGGCGTCAGGAACAGCAGGAGCTCTTCCTTCAGACGACAGCATTGCTGGACCATCTGACCTGTGTTCACTGAAAGGTCAGTCAGTCAGCTTGTACGTCCAAACATGCACCTCATCGTGTCCCATCCACCAAGACAGTCGGTGGTGTGCACGTGAACATTTACAATGTCTCCACTCACAGAGACAGGACACAGCAGTGGCTTCAAGATTCTCACTGCTGTCATGTATCATGTTTTAATATTAAATGTGTGATGGACAAATCAGGGCTGTCCGCCACACCAGTGCTTGCGATGTTCCGTTACCGATGATGTAGATAGTAGATAGCATTAACTATATTTACATGTGTCTATCAAACCACTGTGTAATGTCTAGTTAGCTATCGAAATGACTGCAAACAAAACTGTTGTTGACGCCGATACTAATGTGAACCACAGGGTCGTGCTTCCAGACAGTTAATACATTGGAGGACATTCCCACTTCTTGCACGTATAGCATGAAGGCTGAGCGAATAGCTTGTGATAGTTGTCTCCCTTAATTAAACCCCCACCCCCTACTTTCCACACTATGGAGAGCCGGGCAATTCAATATTACAGTCAAACATCCGATGTACAACCTTTTCTACTTCCCATATGCACTTCATACTGTTTGCACGTCAGTTTTTTTTGTTTTTTTTTTGTTTTTTTTCATATTTAAACCTACATGGACGAAAACACTACACAGTCAATCGTTAAATAAATATCATTCAGGAACAAACCAGAATGTATTTAGATTGTAACCTGGTTTCATCATGTTGTTATTTTTATACTTATGCTGTGATATATCTGCTTAATGTGGGTATGTGTGTCAGAATAATCAAAACTTGGACTTCACATAGCAATGAATGTTTTACAGAGTTTTACAAGTTTACAAACTCCGCTCAGTTATTTTCTCATATCTTTTTTACTAAAAGAAATTTTAGTTTCTGGCCCAAGTTTGATTGTACTTTCTTCCCACGCCTCTGCAACATCGCTTGTCATCGCTTCCCATCGGGCCCTTTTACATTACTCCTTGCCATTGACGATTTAGGACATGTTGGGCTTTAAGGAGAACGAAACATGTACATTATGTTTGTTCTGATTGATTACACGTTTCGACTTGCATGGTGCTGTATGTAATGTGTGACCTGCCACTGTGCTTCTCCATCCCACTACAGATACAGAGTCGACTTGCATGGTGCTGTATGTAATGTGTGACCTGCCACTGTGCTGCTCCATCCCACTACAGATACAGAATCGACTTGCATGGTGCTGTATGTAATGTCTGACCTGCCACTGTGCTGCTCCATCCCACTACAGATACAGAATCGACTTGCATGGTGCTGTATGTAATGTGTGACCTGCCCATGTGCTGCTCCATCCCACTACAGATACAGAATCGACTTGCATGGTGCTGTATGGAATGTCTGACCTGCAACTGTGCTGCTCCATCCCACTACAGATACAGAGTCGACTTGCATGGTGTTGTATGTAATGTGTGACCTGCCACTGTGCTGCTCCATCCCACTACAGATACAGAGACGACTTGCATGGTGCTGTATGTAATGTCTGACCTGCCACTGTGCTGCTCCATCCCACTACAGATACAGAGTCGACTTGCATGGTGCTGTATGGAATGTATGACCTGCCACTGTGCTGCTCAATCCCACTACAGATACAGAACCGACTTGCATGGTGCTGTATGTAATGTGTGACCTGCCACTGTGCTGCTCCATCCCACTACAGATACAGAATCGACTTGCATGGTGCTGTATGTAATGTGTGACCTGCCACTGTGCTGCTCCATCCCACTACAGATACAGAGTCGACTTGCATGGTGCTGTATGGAATGTATGACCTGCCACTGTGCTGCTCAATCCCACTACAGATACAGAGTCGACTTGCATGGTGCTGTATGGAATGTCTGACCTGCAACTGTGCTGCTCCATCCCACTACAGATACAGAATCGACTTGCTACTTATGACCCCTAGGGGGTTAACACACACACGCTATTTGTATTCACTGTTCAAATTGATTGCATGTTTTAACAAATATTTCTGCAAGATGTTGTTCTACGGCTGTAGCTTAAATATAACATTTTACAGATATCGTATCTTGATTCTTCATTTCAGTATATTGCCAACAGGGAATTGATAGATAATCTTCATTTCCTCCAACTGAATGAAGATTACAATATACAGTTAATGTATAATTTACGTCAAATGATTAACATGGATTAGTGATATAGTTACGAATGTTCACACACATTCAAGGGTTTTAGCGAGTATCGCCATTTGTTTACAAAATGGCTTACATTAATTATTTCTTCTGCCCTCACATCACTTTCTCGTTGTATAATACATTCTGTTGGACATCCACCAAGTAAACCAAGCAAGAATACCATCATCATCTTCCTCCCTTAACGTAACAAGTCTACCTACATCCAGAATCTCACATATGGTGTTGACGAGTACATTTCGGTCGGCCATATTGATCGTACATGACATAAACACGTGCTTTACAATATCATTGGCGACAGTTGTATAATAACATTCTCTTGAAACAATTTCAGCTGATCCATGGAGTACAAGTCTTGCAATATCAGGTAATTCTTCTTCGAGGCTTGCTTCCAGAGATATTGTTAATTAATAGATCTAATGTTCACATTTCTTGGCAGACTAAGTCTTGAATTAAGATAAACATAAAATATATTGTCTCGATGAGACTTAATAGCCTCATGTACGGCTTGGACCAGCATTTCTTATTGCTAAAATGACAATAATTGATATAGTTAACAAGTATATCGCTTAGGTTATACTTAACAAGTTGCAGCATATCATATATCGGGGATTTTCTATTATATACGTTACATGTAGGACTATCTGTATACATAAATTGACACAGGGAAACAGTTTATACCTCGTATTACATAACTTTCCTAATATGTTGAGGGCTCTTTTATCTATGTGATACTGTAGTGTCACGATACGGATACAATCCAATACAACAATACTGGGAGTGCGCTTGTGTAGTCCCTGAACGTTTTAACAAAATTGGTGCTGTACAACTTCAAGCATTTCATAGTCTTTAAGAGCACGTTTACCCCATACGTTACATTCATAGAGGCCCTTTCCCAGAAACGTGCTGCAGATATAGGTTTAAGACCATCAAAACCCATTATTAGGATTAGTGAACATGTACCTTATCATCTGTAAAATAGCTGACCTGTATGCATAAAATATCACGTTTACTTGTTGAACTGTGGTGCGATTTACATATCGTTTTGCATAATGGTGTCGATTGTGACAATGTGTACACATCAAAGGGATATGTGGCTGGCTCTCCTTCAGGCCTGGATGACAGGAGACGTACAACTGGCTGAATCAAGGAACATCAGACATCTGTAAGGAAAACAGACTCCAAATCAGCCATTTCCGACCACACCCAAGCCCACCCGAACCATACCATACTTTGGAACAAAATTAGCATCCACATTAGAAGCCAACCGGTCAGATTACAAGATAAGAAAACTCTTAGAAGCAATCAGCATCAAACGACTCAACCCGGCAATCAATAGAGATCACGGTTATTACCTCCCCACGGCTTACAATCAACTAATCAAGCCTAATCAACAATAACCCATTCTTTGTCTACTGGCTTCAATCATTTGTTATCACAACAAGTCCCCTGTCAACAACCCGTACATCAACCTCTTCTATTGTAATAACGCAATACCCGCAATGTCTATATTTCTCCTTATGCAAATGTGTATCATTTGCTTGATAACGGTGTTAGGATCTACACCGAAACGTCGCAACTACTACTGCAACAAAGAAGTGTCTATCCCCAAAAAGTGTTCCACTTCATCATACCAGCTTCTCAATGCCACGTAAGGAAGATATCCGGTGTTCGACCCCCCTGTGGGTGCAATGTGGGAAGCATGTTCCTGGTGTGCCACTCCGTGATATTGCGAGACTATTGCTGAAAGTGGCGTAACACTGTTTATTACCCACGTGGTCAACGTATGGGTAGTTGCATACTAATCTCGTACGTCACACGTGTCGTATCGCGTTGACCTGTGTCGTAACGACTTGACCTGAGATTCTAACGATTTGATTGGATAACCGATGACCTCTCAATTAGGTCACATTCTGACGTAACTATTTTTCATTCTTAACAAACACGTGAATTCATTCATTCTACAACTTAAATGCATTGTGGGAATGTAAACATCGCGAACGTTGCCGTGTCGCTATTTAATTGTGAGTCGAACTGAGACATTATATCCTTCGAAAAACATAAACGCAATGTTTCCACCAGTGATGTTAGCCGAATGAAGCAACTGCAAACCAAGAAACGGGGTGCTACGGAGTAGTTTACTGTAGGAGGCTGTACGAGGCGATGACAACTGACATGCATCGTGACGTCGGTTACCAAGGCAGTGACGTCATTACAGTGTGACGTCATGCAAGTATTGTACTACAGTATAAAACTCTTCCGCAACCTCTTTATGAAACCGGTTTCGGTTTGAAACCAAAATATTAACAAAAAAACGCTATTTTGTCAATTTAATGCATGTAAGACGTGGGTAATAAATAAAATACCACACTCGGTCTCATTACATACGAATTATACGAAACTCGTGACCTTCCTATGTTATCTGACCTCGCTTTCGCTCGGTCAGATACCATAGGAAGGACACTCGTTTCGTATAATTCGTATGTAATGAGACCTCGTGTAGTATTCTCTATATATAATACTCACACAGTTCACGTGCATTATAAATATATTCGTTTCACATCAACGGTGTGTGTCTGTTTCTCCGAAAGGCCTGGATGACTGGAGACGTACACCGATTGCTAAAGGAGGGTAAATAGGCAAATGTAAATAGTTGTTTACTTTCACTCTGATATGCCCTTGCTTATTATCCCATGAAGAAATGTATTTTGTAATTCATCCTTAAGAAAAACACATTTCTGTACAACATACCTAAAATATAAATATGAGCCAAGCCAGGTTATTCTCTGCATTCTTTGGTTGTCAGTTTTTGCGGTGCTGGTTTGTTTGCGTTCGGGATTACATCATGCAGGAACTAAAGGTGTGACGTCACACTCAGAAATAATTCCATGCCTGAGTTAAATCAACACAAATATGTGTGAATAACTGTGGAGTGTCCAAGGGTGTATACTGATGAGGGAGTGAGGATGTGATCACATCTGTGACACTGGGAACCATCACACCTCACCTTTAGGGTACTCACAACACCAGGTACTGTGGTAAAACCACGCGTTTCCTTCAGTACATCCACGCTGCAAAGAACAAAACTAACAAAGAGTTTTGTATGCATGTACACATGGAAAACGTAGCACAACACCTATGATATTTAACAGATTCAGTTGGCCTAGAGAGCAACATCTTTTCTAAAACTTGCACCACTTGATTGTCTGGTTTGTGTAGATTGACTTATGGCAGGACCACTACTTGAAGGCATCTTTCGACTCCCGACGTGAGTACAATGTGTGAAGCCTTTCCGGATGTCCCACTTGAAGAGGACTTAAAACCATATATATAGTACTCTCTCAGTTTACGTGCATTATCAGTCTAAGTAAACTTAGTCTCAGTATTATTCGTTATACTCCTCTACTGAGACTAGGCTTACTTAGACTGCCTGCATTATATTTGTGAGTTGTCAGTTTGGCTGTACATGTGTCACCTTGTGAGATGTGGTTGAAGGAGTAGTCTCCCTTGTACTGTGCTTGTCCCGACAGTGAGCCACGCTGCCATGGTGATGTCGGTATGACTGCACTAACTGTGACTTTTGTGGAGTGCACCCGGGACTGCATTGTGAGCAGTCTGTGCATGGCACTGACGGAGTAGTCTCCCTTGTGTCGGTCAGCACTCATGCACTCACTACAATGACAGTGTTGAGGAGACATCGATCAGACTGCAGGTCTGTGGCGACTACCTGAACCTGGTGTAGTTGTCTCCCTTCTGCTGCACACATGGAGCAATGATCAGTGTAATATCATTATACTATATACACAAACGTGGGATGACATGGTGGTCGTGTCTGTATACCGTATACATAAAAGTGTGACCAGTGTAATATCATTTCTCTATATATACAAACGTGGGATGACATGGTGGTCAAGTCTGTATACCGTATACATGACAGTGTGTGACCAGTGTAATATCATTTCTCTATATATACAAACGTGGGATGACATGGTGGTCAAGTCTGTATACCGTATACATGACAGTGTGTGACCAGTGTAATATCATTATACTATATATATTAACGTGGGATGACATGGTGGTCGAGTCTGTATACCGTATACATGACAGTGTGTGACCAGTGTAATATCATTATGCTATATATATAAACGTTGGATGACATGGTGGTCCAGTCTGTATACCGTATACATGACAGTGTGTGTCCAGTGTAATATCATTATACTATATATACAAACGTGGGATGACATGGTGGTCGAGTCTGTATACCGTATACATGACAGTGTGTGACCAGTGTAATATCATTATACTATATATACAAACGTGGGATGACATGGTGGTCGAGTCTGTATACCGTATACATGACAGTGTGTGACCAGTGTAATATCATTATACTATATATACAAACGTGGGATGACATGGTGGTCGAGTCTGTATACCGTATACATGACAGTGTGTGACCAGTGTAATATCATCATACTATATGTACAAACGTATATGTTCCTATGAAAGTGCTATTTTTTGATACCACTGATAATTGTAATCAGTATTGCACATGGATCCAGAAAACATAAACATGGTTGCATTTTGTCTGATGATTATAAGTGTCATTCTGGGATAACTGAACGTCGGTACCAATAATCGAGCTGCCACACCAATGTGCGAAAACATATTTTAATCAAATGTGTGTGGTGATTTGTTAGCAACTTTACTCAAAATCTGCTAGGTTGATTTCAAATATACTTACTTAATGTCTTCGCGGTATGTCAAATGAATTAGACGTTGAAGAATGTATGTTAAAGTACAACAATAATGTTCAGTACAGGGGAATATGAATAGTGTCTCAAAACGTTATTAATGGATTTGAATGAAACTTGGTGGTTATGTTGGGTGTGACACAAGGGCTATTTGCGTACGATTTGGTCAAAGTACATTGAAGTATACGATGGCGGGGGTTACATAGCTGAACTTGACATAAATCGGCAGGTTGCTGAAATGGCTTTGGACGAACTTTTTGAAACTCGATGGGTTGATAGAAACACACGCGTTGCATTCCTGGAATTCACACTGTACAATGCAAACAAAAACTTGTTCTGGTGTATGAGAATCCTGACCGAGTTCCCCGAGAATGGCGGTGTCCTTGAATTTACAAATGTATTTCCGTTCAGAAGCTTCAACCATATCGGAACATTTGGAAGTACATTCTTGTCTGCGAAGTCTTCTTCATCTTCACGATGTTCTGGCTGGTGAAAGAACGATGGTGCTTCTTTAAGAGCTTTAAGAACGTCGTGGAGCCGACCAGTGTTGTCATTTCCTTCATTGTTGTTGTCCTGTACTTCATTCGTGTCACTTACATCAATGACGCCATGACCTTGTTCAAAGTAGAAACGAAGTGGTGTCGGTAGCCTAAAAGATTGAAGGATTTTGTTAAGTCACAGCTCACATCCTGACAGAATCAAGGGAGAAAATAAGTGCTGCCGGTTGTCTAGTACTGAGCAATGGTATGGAATATTGTCCTAATTTGCCCTCACCGCTAGATTATGGGCGGACACTGGAAGGTGGTCACTACATTCCTGTCACATCAAACCTACCTCCAGCTCCTGCATCCATCATAGAACCTGTTCATGTAGGAAGAACAACATGAAATTGTCCTGGATGGTGATGTAACTGATGATGTTGATAGTGATTAAATTAATGCATAAATAATGCAAGTTACTTAACATTGCTAAATCCTTGTGAAAGTTGAAATATATATACTAGTACAGATTATATATTGCACTTGTAATTTGTAGTTAGCTGTTCACTATAATATGATTTGTCACTCTTGTATTCATATATTCGGTTTTTATTAACTGCATGTTAGGTTTTATGTTATTTGTCATTAATTACCCAGACACGAATGTCAGTGTACCAGTTCTGACTGTACTTGTAGGCCTGATTTGACACTTGTGCATGACTATATGACTATAGTCACATTAACCTCATCTGGATACTGTTATTACTACATAAGTATGTCATGGCAGTATATATAATGAACTGGGAGAATACATTAATTGAATAAATAGTTTCCATTAAGATAGGCAAATGCTTACAGTGTTGGTGTCCGATGAAGGAAAGAAAATATTTCATTAATATATATGATTATGGCATATTTAATGTGCCCAAATTTAAAATAGAAGCATATTATATGGATATTTCTACATCATGCATCATAAGATACCTTTTGATATTAAACATGACCGTGTTGTGCTACATTTATGAAAATGTTTTTGTGTCGAATTTGGTGTCGAAAGCAGTTTTGGGAACTCATGTTCAGTCACCCCCAAAATGACACTTACAGTAAACAGAAAAAATGGAACCATGTTTTTGTTCTGAATCCATATACAATAGTGACTACAATCAATGGGATTACAATACTGAATACAATTACAATACCCACGGAATTACACAAGGCCTTGTTCTATTTCACAGTGATCATGTGTGGATCATGTACGAACAAAACGCATCTCTATTTTAGGCTTGAATCACTACCAACTTCATACCGACAATGAATGGCTTCACTGGCGGTGACTATAGGGAGTATCCGTATGAATAGCGTACACCAGGGGTAACGTGTAGCATTACATACTGTACAGACATACAATAGGACCCTGTCCTTCTTAACTTGGAGGTTACAGTGACACACGGGGTCGAAATGACAGTGTAGTCTAGCATTTTGTTTGATATTCCAAACAGGGAAAGTCTTTTCATACAGATTGTAAAAAGTAGTCACTACACCGGGTTTTGAATAATTTTAACAAATAAACATCATAAAGGCAATAGTGAAAACATGCATCAGTACACGTCTGGATACTTTCATGCTCCACAACCTGTCGTCCGTCTACATAACAGGAAGAGTATTGAGAACATGTGACTTGCGACTGAACAAAATAATTGCTATCAGCATGCAAGACTATTGTCCCTAGACCTGTAAATCCTCATTAAATCACCAATGGAAGAGCTACAGACATTCACACAGGGTTATGTCAGCTGACAGTTTAGCCAGACATGCATGTAGCGACCTGTGCTGCACACCACTATCAGCCGCAGTCCATGTTGTGTTGTGTTGAGTGTTGTGCTGTGTAACTGCGAGCACTGCAGTGGGGGGTGTTCTGTGTTGTATCGCCTGCAGCAGCTAAGTCACTATTTGTTAATACCTTTACTATCTAGCTGAAATATGTACTGGGTGTCTCACTTTCATCAAGGCGGCGCTAATGACTTTTGACCTCCCCAGATGTTAAAATTTCTCCATATCAACATGCAGATGTGGAGATTTGCCAAAACCTTCCATTATAAATGAACGACGAACATCGCTCTCTTGTAAACCCAACGTCTTAATTAGTGAATTCATTATTGTTCATTTTTGCAGTCAATTGCAGTTTAAATATTTTACCTCAGTTGCATGTACAGTCGTAGGTAAATGTGTACTCATGTTATTAAATATTTCCGCTATTTGAGGAAAGTGATAATGAATATTCAAACCTATTATCTGCCACATGTCCACATGACTATTATGATGTAACATATGGACATTAATTCAAAAGGAAATAGAAAGCCACTGGTCTCGTTGATGGGGAAACGCACTTGGTGCAGATATAACTGAAAAATCAACGGTGAAAAAATACCATATACCATCAATCTCACTCGTTGATTCAGCGCTCTCTCGCTCTCTCTCTCTCTCTCTCTCTCTCTCTCTCTCTCTCTCTCTCTCTCTCTCTCTCTCTCTCTCTCTCTCTCTCTCTCTCTCTCTCTCTCTCTCTCTCTCTCTCTCTCTCTCTCTCTCTCTCTCTCTCTCTCTCTCTCTCTCTCTCTCTCTCTCTCTCTCTCTCTCTAGCCCTCTCTCCCTCTCGACTCTGTCTCCTCCCTCTGTCTCTCTCTCTGTCTCTCTCTCTCTCTCTCAACAAACTCTCTCTCCTCTCTCTCTCCCTCCCTCTCCCTCTCTCTCTCTCTCTCTCTCTCTCTCTCTAATTATCGGTCTTTTTAGCGATGTGCATTTACAAAGAACCCCACCCCACCCCTTTACAACTATTACTAAAGCCCTCCGATGTTTTCCTCCCTTGACTCAACAAACGTTATTGAAGGTTATCGTCTTAGTATCCACTTCCGTGATACAATTCATAAATTGTTTGTCCTGATTAGAAGTGGTGTCAACGCAAGGTTTAAAAGATAGTGTTCATGAGATCCAAAGTGCACTGTCCATACATAACGGTTACATTGCATTTCAACATATTTCATACAACAGACATAAAGGCACCCATGAAACAAGAGACCCAACAGTTACCATGCTATGTGTTTCCTGCTCCTACTGTCGTGTATGGATGTGTGCAGGAGCAAGTTACTAAATGTTTCGTCAACAAGGAGAAGATACAAAGAAGGGGTCTCCCTGTAACTTGATTCAGCGTATTGTACATCAACATATCACGGTCAGCATGAAACGTGTAGTGATGCTGATATAGAAACCTTCAACAAAATTGTTATCGATATGATTTTAAGATCATGCCTATTTACACGATATGTGTGAGCGCTTGCAAAGTACAAATTGACTGTGTTTTTATATCCAAACCAAGTGCTTCTGTGTATTCGGGAGGAACTGAAAAGGCGCATAAAAAACCAAAGTGTATATATGAGTGTACCTTTGTCAGAATTCTTCACGTAAAAATGATCGTTGACTCAAAACTATTGCATTTGTCTTGAATGTTTCATTAATTAAAAAAACCACTGTCATTATCATTAGTGCCTTTTCCATTCATAATGAGTGTAAGTGAAATCGGGGGTTATTTATATTTTCGTGTGTAACTGAGTAATTCAAACAAAAACATAAGAAAACTATAAAGCACCTAAACCCGACAGTCACACATGTCCGACCTTGTCTTGTTCGTTTTCACTTGATAACCATGGCCTCAGTCACACTTGAATTACTTCCAATCAATCCAATCCATCAGATTCATTCATTACTCCATCAGATTCATTTATAGTAATTATAGATAGAGTCACTACAGATGTTATGCAGTAGAGCTCTACAGATTTACTATCTACGACAAATCACACATCATGGTCCTTATGGGTATGAAGCACCCTCTTATAACAGCATTTTAATGGAAAATGTGAAGTGTGGACAACTGAAATCAGTTTAAACCATTTTACCCATATCTACACCGATACTGGGCGTCCCGGCTGTGCTATCAGTGTGCCACGTGTGACCTGTGTTGTGACACTGTGATTATGAATGTACAGGCTGTGCTATCAGTGTGGCATGTGTGACCTGTGTTGTGGCACTGTGATTATGAATGTACAGGCTGTGCTATCAGTGTGCCATGTATGACCTGTGTTGTGACACTGTGATTATGAATGTACAGGCTGTGCTATCAGTGTGCCATGTATGACCTGTGTTGTGACACTGTGATTATGAATGTACAGGCTGTGCTATCAGTGTGTCACGTGTGACCTGTGTTGTGACACTGTGATTATGAATGTACAGGCTGTGTTGTGGCACTGTGATTATGAATGTACAGGCTGTGCTATCAGTGTGCCACGTGTGACCTGTGTTGTGACACTGTGATTATGAATGTACAGGCTGTGCTATCAGTGTGCCATGTGTGACCTGTGGTGTGACACTGTGATTATGAATGTACAGGCTGTGCTATCAGTGTGCCACGTGTGACCTGTGTTGTGACACTGTGATTATGAATGTACAGGCTGTGCTATCAGTGTGCCATGTGTGACCTGTGTTGTGGCACTGTGATTATGAATGTACAGGCTGTGTTGTGGCACTGTGATTATGAATGTACAGGCTGTGTTGTGGCACTGTGATTATGAATGTACAGGCTGTGCTATCAGTGTGCCATGTGTGACCTGTGGTGTGGCACTGTGATTATGAATGTACAGGCTGTGCTATCAGTGTGCCATGTGTGACCTGTGGTGTGGCACTGTGATTATGAATGTACAGGCTGTGCTATCAGTGTGTCATGTGTGACCTGTGGTGTGGCACTGTGATTATGAATGTACAGGCGTCCCGGCTGTGCTATCAGTGTGCCATGTGTGACCTGTGTTGTGGCACTGTGATTATGAATATACAGGCGACTGCAGGATCAGAAGACACGCGGAAACATTCCCATCGCACACCAGGATATGGCTGGGTGAGTTACCACATGAAGGATTGGCAGCATGTTTCGATTTGCCCTTTGCACGAACGAACCGTGTTTAATATTTCTTATTTAAGTACACATGTATTAAGTATTGGTTAATTACTTTTATAAGAGCACTAACTAATAAAGTAAAACTCATAATTAAAAAAACACAATGTACTGAACCAAATGTAGAACCATGCTTGAAATTGAATCCCACAATGAATATAGAGCGTGCATTATGTGAAAATAGATGTGTGTCATACTGTTATTATTCAGGTAACAGTACAGACGATAAAACGTGGTGTTGTTGGATTACGGCGTCCTTCCATTTGAAAAAAAATACTTGACGCTTCATTACCCCAACCAAACTTCACACTAATAAAACTGTTAAAACAGAAGAAGTCAGTAACAAATGTGACTCCCTTGAGCAGGCATGGCGGCAACACAACGTCTCCTCATGGACAAAAGAACCGGAACACTCTAACCGGAAGTCGTCGTCATTGAACAACGAGCTCAGGTTCTTGCAAAGGTTTGACGTTGATTCATCAGCTGGTGCATTCGTCTTCCCACCGCAGCCCATGCACACCTCCAGTACCTTATATTATCAGACCATTCTGTTCATATGAATGTATCGTTGATACCTGTACCTGTTATTCATTATGTAATTATGTTTTGAAGTGTGTCTTTGAGTGTGTCCTTGTGTGTCCATGTTGAAACGGCCTTTGCAAAGACTTCACACACGTGGCATGTGTTTGTTGACTATACCGACCGGACATTCACTATATTGCTACATGTGTTACAAATCCTTTAATGATCGTACCTGAGGGAAATATACTGAGTGGTAAAAGAAACTTCACTGTGTGATGTTTCTGACAGTACCATAATCAGGGCACTATAAATGAACAAGAGACTGCCTGATGCTTGTGAACACGTGGTTGGGGATTCTGCGCCATTGCTCTTGCAAGGCAGCGCCAAGTTCCTGCAAATTCTGAGGTTGGTTCCTAAGACCACGAAGCTTTCTCCCAAGTGCATCCCAAACGTGCTCTATTGGATTAAGGTCAGGGGACCTCGATGGCCAGTCAATGACGTTGATTCCAGCGTCTTGAAGGAAATTTCGTGCCAACATCGCGGTTTGCGGCCGAGCATTATCATGCTGGAACTGTAGACCTGGGCCATGAGCCGCAATGTAAGGAACGAGTTCAGGGGGTGAGCACCTGGTCGCGGTAAGCAGCAGCTGTCAGGTTTCCACGGATGACCAGAAGTCGGGAACGGTTGTTCCCTCAGAAAGCTACCCACACCATGCAACTTCCGCCCCCGAATCTGTCGACTTCCTGTACACAACATTGGACATACCGTTCACGACGTCGTCTCCAGACTCTATGCCTGCCGTCCGCGAATCTGAGGGTAAACCTGGATTCATCGGTAACTACGACTCGATTCCAGTCTCTCTGGGTCCACCGGAGGGACCCACAGCAGACGTTGACGTTGATGAAACGGCGTCAATATTGGCCCACGATGGACGTTGGAGAGCCCGCAACCGATTTTGAATGGTCTGTGAGGACAGCCGACCTCTAAACATCTCAGCCCTGGTTCGTGTAGCCGGCAGAAATCTGTCACGTAGCTATAGGTGACGTAGGACGATTTGACGGTCTTCTGCTCGTGACGTCACACGTGGACGACCCGACCTTGGGCGATCAGAAGTGGTGCCAGTTTGTTGTAGACGACCTCGCAAGTCATACACAGTACGACGGCTGCATCCCATTGCTCTTGCGACGTCAATAACTGATCTTCCCGCTTGCAACATGTTCACGTTGCACATTTGACAATCGTGGCATTTCAAGTACCGTTAGAACTGTAGTTTAAAAGTGTTTATTCAATTCTTGAGGCCAATGCAAACACGTGCATATGAAGAAAACTTCGAGGCGAAGATCATGTGATCGACTGCACGTGCAAAACCTGATTTGGCACTAACGTCATTTGCACGACGAATGGATGGGTTTGAGTGGGCTTTGCTAACGTTATCTAGAGTCGAAAGATAGGGATCCCATTTCGGATACACAGATGTATCATCAGAGACAAAATTATTCATTATTTTTCAAATTACATTTTGTGAAGTTTCTTTTTTGACTCAGTATAGTTATAATACCCCAGTTGGTTGTCGCCGTCACGATCAGCTGTATTTCGAGATAAATGTTGATAGGAATGTAGTAAAAACATGTTTCCAGTTAATTGTTTACATGTGTTGTATACATAAACGAACATTGTAACCAGTGTGCGAAATTGTTTCCAAATTTTGCTGGTCAGTCGGGCTAGCTGTGCCTGAAAGTTACTAGCCCACAAAATAGTTCAGTAGTCCGTAATTTGAATGCAGACACGGGTTTCATAATTAAGCTGCTGATATGATGAACATTTTTATCAGGCCATAGTCTTGCATGATTTAAAAGTGTGTTATAACTTAACAAGTTGGAGAGAGTGGCATATTTACAAGTGTGTTATAACTTAACAAGTTGGAGAGAGTGGCATATTTACAAATAAATGACCCCATGAACATTCACTAGATAGTCGGGCCAGTGACTGTGGAGATTCACTGGCCCGACTGGATTTTTACTAGCCACAGGCTAACATCTCTGTGATAATTCTTTTGTGTGTTGCCATTCGAAATAAGCTTTAGCCATGGATAACTTTAGCCATCATGGCGACGGGTTTCAGACATTCGGCAAACAGAAGCGACAAAACCCTTTCCACATTCATAAGAAATGTCTGCTAAAAGCGGAGTCGATTGTACATCGACTATATCATGAGCATATATTTGTTTCAGCAGTATTACTGCTGTATGATGTTGTTTTTAAACAAATCGAGTCTGGACCAGACAATCCAAAGTTCGTGTTCAAATTTGGAAACCATCTTCCTTAAATGTCCATGTTTTGCATATAGATATTCTCTTTTGTATAATTTATGCGTACAATATCTTATTTTGGAGAAAAAAGGAGTAAATGTGTCATTTAACAATTATTATTAAGCCCCCCAGAAGGGTGCACATCATTGAAGGTCCCCAAGTCATAGTTGTAAGAAACTCTGTTTTTTAGGGATTACACGACCTAAACAGCACAAATGTTCGTCCTAAATGATTAATGTCAGACATCGGAATGGTACTCAAGTTTGAAAATATACGACTCGAACACAGAATTATTATGAAACACTATGATTAATGTGTATTGTTTGCAGAATTTATTGTGTACATGGTGTTGTCAGCATTATTGAGGAAGAAGATTTTGCCTAATAATGGCTCAGACTCTGACAAGGATAGTGAAGGAGGTGATGGGTCAACTATTGACAATATGACAGGTTGAATTTTAATTTTGAATGAATTAAGAAGATCTACCAAGAACTAGCTGAAATTAAATTTGTAATAATGTTAGTATCTTAAGAGAGGCAATTAGCATGAATTTTCAAGGAAGATGTCACTGTTCTTTACAGATATACTCAATAAAACCTCGGGACCTTCGCCCCCTGTTAGGGTGCAGAAGCAGATTTTGCAATTTCTAAAACAACTATACAAATACATTAAAAAACAGCACTCAATTATTTTCGTGAAAACCAAATAGCAAAACTATACTAGAAAATTGGCAATATTAAAAAATGGGATTAATGGGTTACAGCTGACGTGTACACGAAAGAAAACATTTTTTCTTATGTTAAATAAATCGGAAATTTAAAATTAGTTGATATCAGTATTTGAAAATATGCACTCATTTTTTTCACATTGAAGGTTGAACGCTCTATATACGTAACTGCTACGCTATGCTATTATAAGGCCTTTGTCCACCTAGCTGAACAGGTCTGAATTACCACCCTTCATTGTGACGTAATTGGTGCAAATTTATTTAGAATGGTCTCGTGTCTAGTCTGAAAGCTAAAGGTATCTGCAGTGAATTTAATCACATGAAAACGTACGTGCTGAATACAAAATATGCATTATAATTGAAAGTATAAGCTACAAGATAAACTGATTGTGTATATTTCCATTCATAAACCTCACCTCAAAGAAAATAACACATATGTATAACAATGCTGATGTTCGTATGACATCACTATCGATAAGCGACTTTCACAAAGTAGAGTGGTCACAGAATATTAGGAAGGAACCATTCAGGGACCGTATATGCATAATTATCTTACCTCACATAAATATCGTTTTCTGATTTGCTGAGCGCTCTTCTATTATTTCCAGTGTACCCAGCTTACAAGCGAGTAACATTTTCTGTTACCCGCTGGGCATGCCGAACTATGGGAATTCATTTGGTACTTAGTGTTAGTAATTCTTTATCTCGAATAATTGAGTCACGCATGGTGTACGGAAATTACCGTTGTTTTGCGAATGCAAGTCGATGGAAGGGAGATGACTCTAAAAAAAAATTTCTTGTCTGTTGTCGGTATCGGCTAATTGCCTAACTCTGATACTCATTATAATGCCGATACCCGTGCTTCAAACAGTTTAGAATTAACATTGTGATGTTCGGTAAGATAAATACAGTGCTCACAGGTCCCCCGGGGCCCATGGGTTGATGTACCCTCCATGTTTGTTTATGTTCCCTGAACCCGAACACAACATAGATGGTACATCAACCCATGACCCCCCTCGAGACCAGTGAACACCGTATAATGTGACATGTAAGTTATCAACAAAATCTCTGTTGGTTTCTTTTCGTTTTCATTGTAATCAAAGTTAATAGTAAAAAAATATTAGAAGTACTGTTAACGTTGTTCCTGAGTTACCCATGGCGTCACGCTTGGTGGAAATACTTTTAAATTGTGGGGACTGTACCAAATCACTGAATACATTTATTTTTAGTTCCTTATAATTCTTGCTACGAGACTCTTACTGCTGAATATTCCAAAACGAAGGAACAATATCTATCACAATAGGCACTAAGTGTAAAATCAGAACCTTCCTTTGCTTACATTTGATACAAATGATGTTTCCCTTGAATTTACCTTTACACTAGATATTGCTGACAAAGTCTCTGGTCAATTTATTGTAAAATCCATGCATGAAATTCAGGTATTGATGTAAGGAACCTGAGTTTGAATTAAACAGGATGTAATATGCGTAACATAACTGACATACGTGTCAGGTGAATTTATAAATACTCGGCAATATTGATGGAAGTTCATTTCAGCGTTCGTGTTTGCAAAGTTGACGATTGATTTAGTAGGAAAATCCTAGAATAAAGTCACATTCATCTAATGCATGTACGTTTTTGGATTTGCTGAAAGAGTTTCTGGAAGTACAATGAACTCGAGTTTAATATTAGACAATTTGGTTTCACTGTATGCAGAAATAACAACGTTGCAACATTCACATTACCGCACACGAAGTCAACAGGAGGCCGGACAAAATGAGGGTTAAAACAATAGCCTGCGCATCGAGACACAAGACCCACACACCCTTACACTACGGGAAAGGGGTACTGCTGCTGTGGCTATGCAACTACTACATACACTCTTTTTGTGTTGAAACACGGCAAAACAAATGGATGTGTTCTCTACTAAACGTGCTGCGTGCAAGGTGGAACAAGTTCCCAATGAGGTTCCGAGCTTCACATACGCTGAGCTAGTCATCAGCAGCAGGAAGACGAAACGGAAAACCTGAAAACCTGAATCAGTGTTTAAAGTTATTAAAGCAACGATCAGGCGACATACACGATGCGGCGATCGTGGACTACACACAGGGCAGGAATTTAAGAGTACCGTGTATTTTATGTTGATACTGCAGGACCTGCTTTTACCAGGTTTATTTCGTTCTTGGTGTTAAATATTATATGTCCGTAATGGTTCGATGTTTTATCACAATGAGTTTATTTTACATCTATGGGTGTATAGAGTGTATATCTCGTTTTCAGGTAACTATGAAACTGTTTTTCATCATCATGTTGATCTGTATGGCTGACTCCACTCAAGGTAAGAAAGACGAAAGTAAATGTGACTATGTTAGGCTATGAAACAGCATTGAAAGTCATAACTTCTCTACGGGTGTAGAGCCTCTGTCTTCGTGCTTATGTCGACACCTCTACTGAAACAAACCAGGGATTCTGGGCCCATCAACAGATTTACTTGCTGACGCGCTGCTGGTCCAGCGTTACGCGTATGTTGTTTGTACACCTTCCATATATGCACTGTGAGTGTCTCTGACATACGATGTCGAAGGTCAGAGTGTGTGTACTAAGAAAGACTATGTGTAGTATGTGCTTTCCGTGATCTGATTAGAATATGGGTATGATTTTTTTTGAACAATCAAACGTACAACAATTGAACCTTCCAAATAGACAGTTTATCGCGATGCAATTACCCAAATGTGTTGCACCTGGCTCATACCGAAACCACTGACGTCATGAAACTGTACACAGAGTTCAACTCACTAACTACGGTGTTTACATCTTTATTTGTGTGCGCATGTAGTTGTCTTCTGGGACTATTCTATTTACTGTTAATGTTAACAGCGATCCAGGTTATATGTTACGTAGCATTACCAGATCTGTTTACTTGACAGGTGCAGAATGTATAGAGGGACAGCGTTGTTCTGGCTGCGATGAGAGGGGCAATTGCTTACACAGTTGTGAGAGAGGCTATTTTGGAATGAAATGCAAGTCCCATTGCAGCAGCACATGCAGATATAAAACATGCCAGCTAGATCCAGGTAAAGGTACAAGCAAGTGTACTGATGGCTGTGTACCAGGATACCAAGGCGTACGTTGTGAGAGACCATGTGACAGTCACGTGGCCAACTGTAAACTGTGTCCAGGTGGATGTGACGGGGAGTACTGTCAGCTGGGTGATGCTTGTTTTGCCGGATGTCGAGATTCCAGGTACGGATCAGGATGCAAGACGTGTCACAGTAACTGCAGAACCTGCAACAGGATGACAGGAGTATGTGACGAGTGTGACCCGACACATTATGGAGTAAACTGTGAGAAGACGTGTGAGAACTGTGCAGGATCCTGTGAGGCTGGCTGTGAATGTGTTCCTGGCTTCTACGGGGACTTCTGTGCCGAGACGTGCAGCAAAACATGCCGCCCCAAGTCAGCCCACAAGTGTCTTCCTGCTGTGACGTCAGACAGATGTACAGGTGAATGTCACAAACACAGCGCCACGTGTCTCCATGGCTGTGTGGATGGCTGGTTCGGCCCGAGGTGTTCTTCTCCGTGTAATCCTGGATGCCGCCATCAAAGATGTAATGCAGCAGGTTCCTGTGCTGAAGGCTGCGAACTTCATCATTTCGGGTCAGCCTGTGAACCTTGTCCTGAGAACTGCGCCAACCGAACATGTGACCAGAGCACTGGTGCCTGTGTGACGGATTGCAGTCCCAGCGAAGAAGGAAGTGAGTCTAATTGTACATCCACCTGCACCCCTCCAGGATGTTCTTCAGCATATCGTAATGCGAGTAAGTATTTCTTTAATCACAAATAGGTATTTTTAAACTTACCTTATCTCACGTCTTGTACTCGCTCTTCAATTCGACCTCCTGAGTGGAAACGAACTGCAAATAAAACTTCTTGGCCTCACTTGCCCATACACCCGTGCACCCCATGCTTCCCCCCGTGCAACCCATGCTGCCTGTGCACCGCCTGGGCACCCTCCTGGGAAGCGATCAGCACGCAACACCTCCTGCTCACGCGACCAGCTTAGCTTAATCATTACCCTTGAAGATCGGGTTAGAATATTGATCTCCAGTAACCCATGCTTGTCGTAAGAGGCTGCGAACGGGATCGGGTTGTCAGGCTCGCTGACTTGGTTGACACATGTCATTGGTTCCCAGTTGCGTATTTCGATGCTCATGCTGTTGATCCCTGGTTTGTCCGGTTCAGACTTGATTTTTTACGGACCGGTGCCATATAGCTGGAATATTAATGAGTGCAGCGTAAAACTACATTCACCCTCTCACTACCTTAATCGTTATCTTTCTTGTCGCACAATGGTGTGGTTGAATACTGCAATGTCTCAGTTTTTGTACGTTACTCTTCTACTAATTCATCATGGGCAAAAACGATAACCAATCTAGGAACAGAATGTTTTCTGCAGCGAACCCCAACACTTTGTTTGTGGACTGTATTGATTTCTGCAATTGGGATCAGCACTGCGATCAGTGCAGACACATTCTTTTTCATTTTTATTTCGGTACACCTGGGTTAGATGTTCGTTCGAAACTATATATGAAGCAAAACAAAATGCATATGGTTACATGTTCAGGTGTCAGGTAGTCATGTATCAATGTCTAAGAAAAATTAATACCATTGTGCCATTACGTGGTACATTTATGGTACATACGTAAGTATTTTCTTCACTAATATCATCATTACCTGGTAATGATGATATTAGTGAAAATACTTACGTCTGTATCATAGGTTCAGTTAATGGTAGCTGGCCTATCCATATGTATCAAATGATGCCATTTCTTATTGAAAGTGTTGGCTTTCAGATTAATATTTGCAATTTTTATTTTTCAATATACATTGTGTCCTTCAGTTTTTACAAACGAGTCAACGCAAAGCTTTTTTGAGTTAATACTGTTATTGTGAATGACATTTTTAACAATCAAAATCAAGTGATTTTGTAATACAAAGCATCTGGGTAGTCCAACCTCCTTTGATAGTTCACATCTGTTCTGTTCATAAATTATGCTACCTGCTTCCAGAATCTATTAATATGTGTACATTCATAATAAATTGGATGAATAATTTCATTTTCTATTTCACAAAAAAACATGTATTTTTGTCTATTAGTTTCATTTTTTTTGTTTCCTTTCTTGTGTTTATTGCTCATTGTAAGAATTCATATTGAAAATCGGCTTTTTATTTTAAAACAAGTTTGGGTTTTTGTACTGATGATTAAGCCATAGAGGTTCATCGAGGATATTCTAGGATAGAGGTTCGTATGGGGTACTATGATTTTGCAAATAATAGTGTTTCAAAGTATCTTTCCAGAAAGGATTGTCAGTTAGAAATTCTCTTTCGATACTAGCACCTACTAAGAATAAATTTGAGATCGGAAAATTCAGGAGTCTAGTCTCTTTTTTTGTATATCGTCGCAGAAATGGTATTTTTAGTGCTGAGATAAAGTTATCAATATCCTCCATCCTTAATCCTCCATCCTCATAGTCTCTTATTAAAGTAGTTCTCTTGAAATTATCCTCCTTACCATCCCAAATAAAGTTGAACAGGATCTATTGATATTATTTACAAATTCATTTGGTCGAGTTGGTAAGGCTGAGAATATATGAACTAATGTGGATAGTATCAATGATTTTATTATAATAATTTTACCTATTAAGGTCAGCTTTCTTTTCTTATAGTTTGCCAGAAGATTACTTATTGTTTTTAGTCTTCTTCTGGTATTTATGACCCAGAGATTGTCCAGCTTTGGACTTAAAGTAATTCCAAATACTTCGAAGTCAGAGTTTATCCAATTTAATTTTCTATCTTCACATAGTGTTGCATTAGAGTTTGCCTTGATCCTAGCCATATTGCTTTGGTCTTCTCAGTATTCACCTTAAGTCCACAGATTTGATGAAAAGTGTCCACCAGTGTATCTAGAGCACTCTTCACGCTATACTCAGATCCATCCAGGAAAGGTTCAATGTTGTCACCATATTGATCTAGGTTATGTTCTTTGTTATTTATTTCTATTCCTTTTATGTGGACATTATTTCTGATCATAATTCCAAGTACCTCTGCAACAAAAAGAAAGAGATATGGGGACACTGGATCGCCCTGACGACAACCCCGTCCGTTTTGAAAACACGAGGACACAACGTCATTGGGAATTATACATGAGTTAGCGTTGTTGCTGAGGATTCTTATCAATTTTATCATTTTTGGCCCCAAACCGATTTTTTTTTACACTTTGAGTATTAATTGTTTTGAAACAGTATCAGATGCTTTTTGAAAATCTATTACAATTAACAGGCCTGGTCTATCCTCATTTTTCAGCTCATATATTATGTCATACAGGTTTCTAATATTACCAGTAATACATCGCCCATGAATCCTGTTTGATTTCAATCAACGAGGTACTGAAGTGTTGTTTTATTTTAATCTACTGGTGATACATATTCTGGACCTTTCACAGAATCAGACTAATTGATTCGTCCAATCAACAGTCGTCGTCTCGTTTCGCCTCTGGTTCGCCGTTTCGCCAGTCTTCTAGGGATCGCTACCATTCGTCAGGTCGTTAGGAGGCTATCCCATCAATCATGCTCCCGGATCATGGCCATTCATCGAATAGATTGCATTCGGGGAGCCAGTCCCACTCGTCGAACCGCTTCCATTCGGCGAGTCAAACCCATTCGGCGGATCAAACCTATTCAGCGAACCTTTCCCATTCAACGACCCATCTACTACTTCCCATATTTCAATGATGCTGTCTTTCACGGACCTTAGGCCATCTATTGACACCTCTTTTGATGACCATGTCTCTTCTGGTTAGGCCTTACATTGTTTCCGAGTCGTGGGACCGATCTCAGGACAACCCGCCTGCCTCTGGCCCGACTTTGACATGATGGTGCGGTCGATATAAGCTGCATGGCTGCAGATGCACTCATCAACTCGTTCATTCAGCGAGCACCCTCTCTCTCTCTCTCTCTCTCTCTCTCTCTCTCTCTCTCTCTCTCTCTCTCTCTCTCTCTCTCTCTCTCTCTCTCTCTCTCTCTCTCTCTCTCTCTCTCTCTCTCTCTCTCTCTCTCTCTCTCTCTCCGATGTTTTTCCTCCCTTGACTCAACAAACGTTATTGAAGGTTATCTACTGAGTATCCACTTCCGTGATACAATTCATAAATAGTTTGTCCTGGTTAGAGTGGTGTCAGCACAAGGTTCAAAAGTTATTGTTCATGAGGTCCAAAGTGCACTGTCCATACATAACGGCTACATTGCATTTTGATCCCTTTTCATCATATATCATACAATAGGGCACCTTAACAGTACATAAATGTGATGATACGCTGGCTAAATGTGAATTAACAGGATAACGGACAGACATAAAGGCACTCATGAAACAAGAGACCCAACAGTTACCATGCTATGTGCTTCCTGCTCCTACTGTCGTGTATGGATGTGTGCAGGAGCAAGTTACAAAATGTTTCGTCAACAAGGAGAAGATACAAGAAAGGGTCTCCTTATGACTCCCAACCCAACTTCCTAATTAGTGAATACATTACTGTTCATTTCGACAGCCAACTCTCTCGATCGTGCATTATACCCCTAAATATGACACGATATTGGAAATGAGTACAAACTTCTGTGAAACTTGACTGAAGATAAGATTTATGATCTTACAATAACAAGGTGTCACTATGTATACGATGGAGAGGATTTTGTTGCTTTTAATCACCATCAAATGCTGATGGTTCCATGAAAGACTAGCAATGATTCGTTGTCTCCAGACTTGGTTTCATGTGTATGTTTTGTTTTGTCAGCTCTGCCGGAGGTGCATCATACGAGCTCAGCCACCCTGATATGGGTTGTGTGTACAGCAGTCCTTTTCGTCCTGGTTGCAAGTTCCGTATGCTGCGTCTGTTTCCGTAAAGGGCCGTGTGTACAAAGGTAAGTTTAGCTGCATTATGCATTACAGTCGTCGGAGAGACTGTTCTTACCCAGGGTGTTTAATATATGTGTGAGTGAGTGAGGACATGTTACGTGTTAAGCACGTATTTGCAGAGAAACAAGAACAATGTCTATTCAATGAAGGCAGATCAAGAACAGGTACCTCCCAACTCCTTTGGTTTTGGCGGCACAAAGGATATGCTACGTGCTACACGTTTGAGCGAAAGTTTGTTTGATGAACCTAAAATGTACTCAATAATATTTCAGCCATATCGCACAGCTTGACCACGCGGTCCATTTTGAGAATACAAAAGACAAGATCTTACTCACCGGTCTAGGGGAGGGTATTAACCAAATTCAACATTCCGTTTTCAATGTGAAAAAGTAATGCAAAAATGATGAAAAACAAAATAAATCGTTTTTGCAAATAAGTTAAATGTCAAGCACTCGCAGAATAAAGAAGTTGTATATCCATAAAAGAATGTCCTCATTCTTCCTCTCCTCAAGTTCTAGAAATGTCAATCAAAGTGTCAAGTGTTACATGTATAATTGTTAACACAATTCAAGCAAGTCGTTGCATTTAAACAAACTTGTATTTTGAAGCCTGATGACAAAAACATCTGTGACATGCTGGACTTCCTCATAGGTAACTTCTATGCTCATTTGGGCAGGAAGCTGACATCCCCCTCCGCACTTAGTAGATAGGAACATCCAAACCTTTTATATAATCATAAGAAATCTCTGCTGAAAGCAAAGCCTATGGTACATATACTATATCCCGAGCATGTGTTCATAAGTCACTATATATTACATTAGAGTACGGAAGCCGTGTGATCCATGTAAAGCCACAAAGAAAGTTTTCAAAAGCTTTTATGCAGAGAATTGTAACTATTTGGCGTATTAATAACACATATTATGTTCGTTGCAATTAGCTATTTTGACTTAAACCATAGGTTCCCGGTTTTGTTGCAGCTAAACCGTTGACTAACATTTGCATATGTTGACGAAGGGAGCCATTGGTGGGGAAGGATAGGCTCGCCTTCCACTGGTTTCACCTGTTTTCATCACTATTTGAGATTGATTAATGAACACATGCTCATGATACAGTCCGAACTGTACAATCGACTTGTTTTTGTAGATTTTGTTATGCCTAGCATTGTAAAGTTACTAAAACCTTCAGTAACCTAAAATTTGAAAATATTTGTAAATTGAAACCTTCATCTTTCTACATATTTATGTATCTTCTCGACTTTAAGGCCAGGATTCACTTTTAGAAAGGGCATGTTCATGCTCAGCGCACAGTTTGGTTGTTGTCGTGACTGTTTGGGAATGTGATACTTACACACCTAGCTTCTGGATTTCAACATCACGCAATGATTAATCAGCTGTCGGATGATAATAACGCTTTTTGCAAACCTGGATAGGTAAATGTTGCAAACGAAGCCATTAGACCTTGTAATGTTCATCAAATACAATGTCATCTCACTGAAGACTTTATAGACAGGATTTGAATGAACCTGTCGTCAACGTGTGACGAAACAACAAGACAACTATACTCAAATGGTGTTCTTTTACGGAACTGATACACTAAAGGTTCAGACAATTTGTGAATTGAGACCAATTATTGTCAAAACACTTAGCAAGGGCGTTCAAGCAACACAATACGACGTCGTCTAGCTAAATGTAGACTGCATCTGAGGTTTGAAGATAAGGACTGGGCCCCGTTTCACAAAGCTATCTTAGCGCTAGGACTGTCGTAAGTCTATGCTACAGTATGGGAGTTACGATCACCTTAGCGCTACGATCGCTTTGTGAAACGGGACCCAGGACACTATACTGAGAACAGCAGGATGCTCTATGGATGACACCTTCTGTATTACATTATGAACCCGTGAAGATCGGGGTTAGAATTGATCTTCAGTAACCTATGATTGTCGTAAGAGGCCACTAACGGGGTCGGGTGGTCAGGCTCGCCGTCTTCGTTAACACATGTTAACAATATGTTAACAAAGCCACAATAACTCGGTGCGCCTAATGGCTGCAAGAGTTGTATACTCCCCAGGGAGTTGAGATTGATAATATGATGTGCCGTTGAGACTGACATCCAATGATCGAGGGAAAAAATACAATCGCCTTGAGCATGCACTAGTGCGTGGATATGTGCGCTATATAAATATTCTTTAATAAAATAAAATAAACATGTCATCGTATCCCAGTTGCGTAGATAGATGCTCATACTGTTGATCACTGAATTGTCTGGAAGAGTGCAACGTTAAATAACAAACAAACAAGACACTTAATGTCGGAATATGCAGATATCTATGCTTCGTATGTTTGTAAGCATTACCTTTCTTCAAACCAATACATGAAACCAGAAATGAAAATATGCAGACCATGTGTTCTGACACTAACAGTCAGTTTAACTAAGTGTTATATTACTTCTAGTTACAGTCTGATGTCATTGCAAAACAACAAACATGAGTTTTGAGCAGGAAACTTTGACCACATATTGAGCAAAGTTTCTTTGAACCTACACGCAAAACAACTTAAAAGTGATTGATGTAATTTATTGTGTGTGTACATACACATTTGTATTTTTTTGTAAAACGAAACATGGATTTTTGAGCAGAGGAAATGTTTCTGGCATATGGACCTTAATGGTCTAAAATTAGAGGTTTCGGGGAAATACTCTTGTTTTTCAGTGTGTACCCATAAAAAAACATCTTGTAAGTATCTCCGGCCGCAGCGCGGACAGATTCGTGACAGACTTATTTTAGAACTGGAAAGGGAAGGATAAATCAATATTCTATCCGACTGTTTGTCGATCGTCATTCCTGTTCAAATGTTTTTGGACTTTTTTCGGATTTGAAATGATAAATTTCCATTTATATAAATCCGTGTGCTTCATTATAACAGCACTGGGAAAAATGTAATTTGTCACTGTCGTTATGAGTCGCCATCATTTAGCAGGAATACTGCCAAAAGAAGGCATTAAACAACAGGCAAACAAGACACATCATCGTTACATGTGGCTTCTATAACGTTCTGTTTTATCTCTTTTATTCAAACAGGTCAACCCATGCTGAAACTGGAACAAACAACACAGACGCCACTTACATGCACTACCAGGAAATGGACAAGTACTGGGAAATCAGAGAAAATGAAGCGGAAGTGGGCGAAGGGATACCGAATCAGAACCACGACAGTACAAGCGATGTCAGCGATGACGCACTGCCTGTGTTAGCAGATTACTTTCCGGGAGATGTCAACGTAGAGGCTGGAGATGGCGACATTGAAGCAGGCGATGGTGACAAGAAGCAGGCGATGGTGACATTGAAGCAGACGATGGTGACATTGAAGAAGGCGATGGTGACAATGGAGCAGGAAATGTCGGTGATTCAGTTTCCGACTCCTACACACACCTCACGCGGGACGTTCCCACTCCTGACCTAAGAACAGTCGTTACATATTTATCACCACTTGAGGACAATTAGTCGATATCCATTTCCCCCCAGTGTATGCCAAAGCTGGAAGCACGGGGTGATAACACTGAAGCCCATGTTTATTACACTGAAGTAGAGGATGGAGACACAAGTAGAGAACAGAGACACTGAAGTAGAGGATGGAGACACAAGTAGAGGATAGAGCCAGCCACTGAAGTAGAGGATCACACAAGTCAGTGACTGCCCAACATCCCACATACACAGTATATATGTTTGTTGTTTACCGCTGCACCCAACTATTAGGCAATCTGTAAATATCAAGTCTGGACCAGACAAACCAGTGATTGTCATTATGCCCAACATTCCAAGGGGACTGTACACTTGTTGTTTAACGCTGCACGCAACTATATTGCACTGCTACAGTAAAGCAATCTGTAAATATGAAGTTAATCATTTAATAAAGACTTCCCACTCGTAAAAGTGCTTTCGTCTTATGCTTTGTGGTGGTATGTTTTTAAGTATGGGACTAATCCTTGATTGAATTGAAAATAACTGTCAATATTGTTGGAATTGATCGTTTTATGTTCTGTTGTAAAGTGCATTGTGGTCTATACAAATGGTCTGTTATGATGTATCTAGCATAGATGTAAAGACTCACTAATACCATGATTTTTCATAAGAAGATACATGCGCTATAAAGACAAGTCAGGTACATTGAAATATTTGGATAACGATTTCATTCGCGTGTGAAGGTTTAACACTGATTCTGCTAGTTTCTGTATGGATGACTGTGGCTTCCTGACGGTATCGATCAGAAAGGTCATTGTGGAGCTGTGGAGCTAAACAAAAGGTGCCTGGATCGATGAATGCGGTGTCTTTCATAACTTGCAGGCTCTTTCAGTATTGTCACAACCCTAGTGTGCAGTACACAACCCTGTGCACTTAAAAGAACCCACTCATCCGACGGTAGGTGACCAAATGGTGGACACACGAACACGTGCAGACACCTAGTTGCCTAGTTACCGTGCAGTATCATTGGACAAAATACTGTGAATATATGTCCCAGTCCACCTAGATGCAAATGGGTACCTTGTGGGGATGAGGCTGTGTGATAATTCGCTGCGCCTAAGAGGCTACATGAGTTGAATACTCCCCAGGGAGTTGAGATGGTTAAAAGAATGCCAGAAACAAAAGACATCCGTTGATCAAGGGAACACTCAAGCGCCTTGATCATGTACTAGTTGCGTGGATATGTGCACTATATAAATATTTGATCATCATCAATTGTACTGTGGCAAGCATAATGGACATTATAAGTTGTTCACTGGTCACGAGGGGGACATGGGTTGATGTACATCTGTGTTTGTTTATGTTCCCTGAGCACCTCTATGTTAATTTTGGACTGTTGAAGCACGGGTATCGGATTAAATAGGAGTACCAGAGTTAGGCAGTTACCCAATACCACATGACATAGAATCCAGCAGACCACAAGAAAAACAAATTTGGGGTTATCGACCTTCCATCGACTTGCATTTCCGTACATCATACAGGAGTCAGTTATTCGAGATAAAGAATTACTAACACGAAGTACCAAATGATTTCCCACAGTTCGGCATTCCCAGCGGGTATCATAAAATGTTACGCGCTTGTAAGAGGGATACATTGCAAATAATAGACGAGCGCTCAGCCAATCAGAAACTGAGGTAAGATAATTCTTACTGTTGATATTTGAGATTCATTGTGTTTCCATTTTCCGTTTGTAAAACCATGCACTGTTGCAGTACAGGCGTTTTATTGTTCAGTACACTGTACATTAATTGATGGTGTGGTTCAGATAACAGAAGCAAAATCCTTGTTGTTCATACGACATAAGCCTGAACCTTATAAAAGTACTCATATTTAAAGTCCTGATTGTCTAAATTTACAATTAATAACATCAAAATGCTCTCTTTGCATCTTTTCGACATGGAAACATGGTAAAGTGAGGAAAGAACCTTTCATCCGTGTTCTGACATAACTATGAACTGTGAGCTCACCTGCTCATGACCATGGAATCAGATGCCGGGATGCTGACATAATGACTATAAACCTGAAACAAGTTCAGGCTGCAACCTGGCTTGAACCCTGTTACTCCGTGTTTTGCAATGTTAACCTAAGCAGTACAAGTGTTTCATTCCTTATAATGAACCCACTTGCAGAGAAGTGTTAATATTCAACTTTAACTGAGATCCGACAATACACAAACTGTTCAAAGAGTACACAATCGGCTTCTGAAACATATTTGTATAAATAATCTTACAAGCAGGATTAACACTTTAGCACTGCACAATGCTGGTATCAGTTCAGCGTGTAACAACCATTGTTCAGTGTAAACTCATTCACTTGTATAGAGGAGTTTGGTCTACCGAGTTCATCGTCCATGATCAGAACAATATTGTCTAGTTGCATACTGCATGTTGCATGTGGAAACTTTCCACATAAATCGTAGTGTATGAATATATAGAAAAGTAGACATATATATCTGAAAAAATAGTTTTCATTAGACTCTAATTCGTACTTCTAAAGAAGGTAAAATGTCCTTCCCTCAAGAACTTTGAGAAGGGTGATGGAAGTTAGTTATAACAATTTGGCTTTCATGTATGGAAATGAAGATGGGAAGTAATTCTACTCTTGTTAATAAATGAGGAAATCTTTTCAACGGCACTTAACATGTTTTGTTTCTTTCTTCGTCAATGAACTTAAGTAACGTATTTGAATACAATGTTGGTGTGAACTGTCTCATTTATTATAAAGTTGCCAATTACTGGTGGCCATTTCCGTTTACATTATCAGCCACTCATCACAAAACCCACATCTAAACGTTGTGGGACTTCGGGCAATAATTGTATTCAGAGCATGCAGATGTTGTATTGGTTTCTAGTTCCTGCTCTTTGACACCCAATGCACATGTATCGTGTCGGTAAATCAAGTGTATTGTGCTTGTACATTGCAATGACACTCAGTGTACGTTAAGTTTATTTCGCATCCGGTACTTTACTGCCTCTTACAGGAACCGATGCTTTTCTCAAAATGCGAATTTGAGGGACTTGACTATCCATTTCAGTTCTATAACGACACGTCCTTGGGGAGGAAAGGTCAAGGTGATGATTGTCGTAGTAGAACGCTCCCAATCACACAATATGGAAAAGACATTATTTTCGTTTAGGTGTTTGCTGATTCAGTCTGATAGTTTACCACGCTAACGGAGAAAAAGCCACTCACTGCCTTGCTAGTTGTAATGTTTGTGTTGTTTTCTTTGTTCTTCTCTTCATGTTACGTTCCTGCTTGACAGGTACAAGAACCTGTATCGAAACACCGCACTCACAAAGTAAGAGAAGGTGTTGTCCAGAACATGTTCACCATTGTTCTACCCAACTTCCAAAATGTCACACAAAGATGTACCCACGGTCTTTTTCTGCAATAATGGAGCACACAACTTTAACAACAACTTCCGGTTTATTGCATAGAGCGAGGTCGACGTTTTAAGCTGTATAACGGTGTAATAATCTACATCGAAACGTCTTTCCATGCAATTAACAAGAAGTTTGTTATCCATGAAGGATATGCCTCATTATTGACCCGCCAACTTCTAGAATGACGATCAAAGAAATAGTTTTCTGCCACTGATGACGTAACTCTATGACTGCTACCTGTGATCACGTATTTGCTGTTGAAACTAAGCAGCATTACATGATTTGCTACTTATAATTTCTTAAATGAATTAATTTCCAGTGTCATTAAAGTTCTTACCTCTCATTTGTCATTCTATATGCAGTGTTTTCTACCACGCATACACCTTGGTAGACTTAAGAAGTGAAGTAAAGAGTCGCGTATAACACTCATTCTCAAAATAAGTGCACAATTACTAAAATTTCACGTCGCCTCCATATACAATACATTTTCCGGTAAAGACTTGATTAAAACGTTACAATATATGATTGATTTAATTTAAAATCGTAGTGGCAACATAATAATTAACCTTAGTGTCACACTTTGCAGTCCATATTTGTGAAAAATGCCCCAGCTAAGAAAGAACTTGTCAAAATAGGAATGTCTCCAACAGGAGATGGTATATCGACTCTGTTTGTGAGATGACATGCTGGGTTGTGGAAGCGGAAACAAGTGTCTAATGACAGCACGGGATCTATTTAGACAACTTTTAAGAAGTCATACAGTTTAGCGTTCTCTTAAACTTCATCAACAAAAATTAAATTTTATATGTTGCTGTTTTTATGTATTTTACGTTATGGACTAAAATTCAGCTGAAATTCAATTCTAACTTGTAGTGAACATCTGTATTATCGCGTAGTTAGTTTATTTAATTGTGGAATAAAAGAAAAACAGAAACGTTTCATATCATAGGGGGTGTCTTTACATACTTGAGTTTAACAACTTTCTATTAAGATATAATCGTATGGTTAAGGATGTATTTTACGTTATGGTATTTCTGGCAAAATGGAGAAAATAAACACGCGCAAATCAAACTGTGGGTTGGTTATGGTTAGGTGCTAACGATGCCAGCAAATGGAGAAATCTACAAAGCTATGCCAAATATGTCGTGTGCTACCAGTGAACATCGTCATAGTATTTTACGTTATGTATTATACGTTATGTTTATGACGTAATACATTTATTGTCTATACATGATCAGCTATATACATTAATTTAAATCCAGGGTGATAAATTATCAAATATAGGTTGTAACATACATACGTGGATTAGCGCACTTGTATTACGATAGTACGATACGATGCTCATGTGATGAACGATGGTATAACGTAAAATGAACCTGTATATTTGAGGAAATCTTTAAAGCTGTGTAAACGTTACATTTGCAATGTGCCGTTACTGACAATAAGTGTTATCGGTTTGAAGTTACTTAGGTGTAGTTTATGCTGAAAGATAGTCGTGTGTGTAAGGTCAAACGTATCTTCCACGAACATAATGTTTTTCATAACATAAAATACAAGATTCATAACGTAATATACAATTGAAACCTACTTCCATCCGTATTAGGTATAATACTACGGACGATGTTTAGGACAGTGACTTTTTATTTCTAAGAGTCTATGAATATATATTCTTCATTATAAATGAATACAATTTGAAAAGTATACACATTTTATTGTTTAAACTACAGTTATCAATAATAAAAAAAATCATAATTTACAATTTTGGACCATGATAGCAAGAAATTAGGGTTTGAAATGGATGTTAAAAATTCATAAACGTTTACAAACACTTGACCTTTGCACAATGCAACTTACAACCTCTTATTCCAACTTTAGAATTTTTCAAAATACATATTTGCAATTGTGCACTTACATTGAGAATGAGTGATAAGAGTGTTCCTTTGGACATAACTATTGCTGTATATTACAGAACCATGCAGGTGCTGACTGATGAAACATTTGGAGCCTCCCCGGACTTCACGTACTTAAGCCATTTCGTTATTTAGCCCGGGCTTGATAACGGGAAAAGAATAACGTTTTAAAGCCCATGGGCGTAAATTAGATCATGAAAATGGAGTGATTTCCTTCCCGGATGATTGCTGAATCGTGTTTACATGGACAGTTTCAATCGCTATTGCACCCTTACTGCTGTAAGGGGATTTCATATTTACAAAATCGTTTTGGTCGTTTTTTTCCTTTTAAGCCCTGGGCTTAAATTCAAGTCAAATGTTATCTTGTCAAAACAGGCAAAATCCACAATTAAGCTGGTAATTAAGCCCAGGTAATTAAGCCCAACGTGCAGTCCCAGTATTATCGTTGTAAGAATAGTTTCAATATTTTATGTAAGTTTTGGTGACTTTGTCTGAGTGAGTTAGTCGGGCTGCTATATTGCCAAGTCAGTCAGTCTCCCTGTTTCACAATACCGAAAGTAGCTGAAGGATTTCATGATCGTTTGCTCACGACAAGACGAGGAGAGGAATTAATCACAACAGTAGTTTTGTGAGTTAGTTTTGGTTTTGTTTTCATTAAACCATACAAACCCATATCCATGTGAGAATAATAGTGTCCTTATAATGCGATACCAATGTAACCTTACCGATACTATCTACATGAAAGAGTATGTTTAAGTTTATTTTCGGAATCAGATATTCTGGACTATGGATGATATTAAACGAATATTTTAAACTCTTTCTTTGCGAATTAATGTAAAGTAGGTATCTTCCACATTCTCCATATATCATATTATTTGGAAACAAAAAACTTTTGGCATACCAGCAGGTGAATTCTGTCTAAACATTCAAATCTTTGGTAACCCCACACTTGGGATCCATACAATAGAATTGGCTGTATTTGGGTATGAAATGATTTGATAAGGTGTAATAACACCAAGTTTATGCGAAACCGACAGCATTTTAAGTAAAGCTCGTTTTCCGCGCAGTGATAAGTCAGAAACACATTTGTCCATATTTAGTGTTGAATAAAACATTATACCAAGATACTTATAACCTTTAACTACGTTGTCCATTTTAAGTACCATCTTTCCTTAAATATTAAAGGGGCCCCTTCCCGAAGACTATCATATCTGTAATCTAACCTGATCTTCACCGTTTAACAACACTGATCTTCAATAGGACAGTTTCCACGAACCAGTCAGAAATGACACACAAGCTTTAGGGAGAGGCGTCATGATATATGTTAGTAAATGTGCCTTCAAAAGGGTGGTAGATCTAAAAATATTCATAACAACACTATTTCGACATTATAATGCTATTTCTTCCACAAAAACCTTTAATATTCTGTGTTGTATACAGACCAGAGCATACAATTATATATATTGACAACATGTAGAAACAGCTCAAAATACATCAGGTAAGAGTATGATATAAATGAAACGTTGCTGTCTTGTAAAACATACATATACTCGGACCTAAGTTACGTAAACAAATTCATCGCTCTTCTAAGAGTTATTTATTTCTTTGGTATGTCATGTCAAATCGCAGACATATAAAAAGTATTCATCTTTAGGCAGTATCTTCTGGAACATTTTCGAAACTAGTATGACCCTGCCGCCATTGCATCGTGCACGAATCAAAACTTACTTCGCCAAGAGTAGTCCTGCGACAACTATAAAGTCATTTGCATATTTTCTGTCCTAAAAATATAACAGGAAGTGGCATGAAAAGTGTATGGCACGTTTTAAGGATGCAACAAATATTTTGTTACATTACTGTTACTTTGTATCCAAATGAATAGAAGTTTCGGATGTTTTGGTAAAAACATTCTCTTCCCACTTGTCATATCTTCCTACGAACCTCTGTTCTAGTACGGCCATATTTTATATTCTCTTAAAATCCCCTAGCGGCAAAAGATCGCACCACGAATTATCTCCCTTCTTTGTAGCCAATCAGAACACGTGTTACATCGACTTAGATTCAACTTGACCAACACAGGCAAATGTGGGGCTACAAATATCCCCGTCTGCCGGGGACTTGTGTTGATGTTAAGCACACGAGACGTTTAATGGCTAGCTTGTCCGTTGTCAACGAGGGCGATGGAGACGCCACTGATCCGCCATAACATGACTGGAGTTCTGTCTAGAAGAAACGTTTGCGCATCGCGCAGGGGAATAGGTTTATTTTTTATCGAAGCATACGGAAATTACCGAGGCCTTGCGAATGATCACTTTTACGGAAACAACGTCACTGATTGCACAACTAAATCTGATTGTAACCAATCACGAATCCTGAACACTCGCACCATGAAAGGACCGTATTAGAACAGAGGTTCGTAGGAAGATATGACAAGTAACCTCCTGTGGGAAGAGAAATGAGTAAACAAATGATATATTACTAATGGTACTGGAATTCTAAATAATCATTAATATTAAAACTGTTTAGATACGTCACTTTGTCTTAAAGACACTATGTCACACCATAGGCGGATCCAGGGTGTGTGTGTGTGTGCAGGGTGCCCCCCCCCTTGTGCTGAAAGTTTGTTAAATGACCATTGAAACTCGGGTGAAATTAAAGTGTGCACCCTCTCAATAGTGTGCACCCCCCACTTTCTCAAAACAGCTGGATCCGCCCCTGCACACCACATGTCTCTAAAAAAGAAATGATGCATTTCTCCCAATAAAACTAACTATCGGCCCTAAGGGGAAGCTACCATATAATTAATTCCAAACAAACTTACGTATTTAGATTACAATATAAAATGTAAAAGTTTAAATGAATTAATGCCATTCAATTATTTCAAGCGAAGCCCATAGAGTAGTGTCCCTTAGAGTGCTCTCTTTATGAATATCGTATAGCTCCTGTAGACACAGAAAACAATTCGGCAAACACCGACAACACCGCTTGCGGCAGTTTTCGATGTAATGGAGCAATTGTTTACAATCCATATATGGCAAGTGTTCTCTGTTTGGAAGCTATTCGCCTCGAAGTATCAATTATCGATTACAGGCAAGTCGTAAGGGATGATAGGTCTTTACTGCATCAACAGGAAGCTAAAGTGAGTGCATATGCCCCAATATGTATAATATAGGCCAAAATCTTGTCGAAAATGTGTGACATATAGAGTCTTTAAAGGGCACTATATAAATATCCTATAATACAAAAAAGATAATTCAAGGGAACTTGATTGACATGTACGTCAGATGCCGTGGAAGGTAATCTCAACAGAAAATGTTTACGTCACATCGGCAATATTTCAACCATATCTTGACGACAATTTGCATGTAAGTACTAAATATATTAGGAATAAGAAACCTCTTATCGATTGACAGTAGAATATCTAGATTATCACAGGTATAAGTTAAAACTAGTTGATGACATTTAAAAAGAATAAATTAACAAACGACTAAACATTGTAAAAGTCGGCTGTAGATCGCCAGTACCTAAAGATAGATCACCATACTAGGGACCATGAGTAGTGTGCAACGTTACCCTGGCGCCTTTTTTCAAGATGGCGGCACATCCGGTCCCCGTGGCGCCGCCATCTTGGATCCGGTCACTTCCGGTCAGGGGAGATCACTCGCGTTCCGGTTCCGGTGGGTGCGTACGCATCGCGATGACGTCACGTCCGGTTCCGGTGGTGATTGCGCGCATGACGATGACGTCATCTCCGGGCCAAGATGGCGACGCGTTTCAAGATGGCGTCCCCGGTGAGATTTCGCGGGATCGCGTGGATTCTCGCAGGATCTCGCGAGCGTAGACGCCTTTCAAGATGGCGGAACGGACGAGCGGCGGATGGGACGGAGAGGGAAGGGAAGGAGAGGAAAGGAGAGGAAAAGGAGGGAGGGAGGGAGAGGGGGTGAGGCGGACGATGGCGTGGCTAGAAGAAGTGTGTGTGTGTGGGTGGTTAAAAGCTTTGGATGTAGCCTTCTTTCGAGCGAGGTGGGTGGCCCTGAAAGGGCCGTTGGTATCAGTGTGGGTGAGAGATCACCGAGGTATCTATTGTGGTGATGGTGGTGCACTGGAGGCAGTGCTGCTGGAATCGTCCATGGGTTCCACAAACTCCAAGATGCGTTAAGTAGAGAGTGCATGCTGTCTATGTGGTCTTGAACGAGGAGGACCCTATCATGGAGTAGAGCCAGTAGATGTTGGCTTTCACGTTTACTCACTCTCTTTGGCGGTTCACTTGGCTGGTGGGTGGATGCCGGACGTTTCTGGGCCTTGTTAGATCAGTTCATACTCTTATGGTCCTCTTTACCACAGTGACGACAGGGATGTGGACAGGCGTAACTGAGATGACCTTCGTTTTTCCACAGTTGTAGCAGGTGTTGTTATCGTGCTTGTTGTTGTCCTTGGTCTTCTTGGGACATACGTAATGGCGATGCCCCTTGAGCACCACACTCGGTACAGGACACCTTGGGACAGTGTAGATAACTGTGGTCATCTGTTTCGCACAGGCGGCAACGGAAGGAGACGGAGGCGGGAGACGACTGCATGCTTCCAGTTTCAGTGAGCAACTGATAGGGAGAGCTGGAAAATCTCGAATTTATATAGCTGGGGTTGATGACGTCACTTTGACGCATCTGGTTCGCACCGGTTGCATCCGGTTCGCACTTTCACTCCGATCCTGACTCATCAGGTCGATAGGCTAGTGTGACGTCATGGGTATGTCATCATTCCTATAAATAACATATGAGGTCATGGTGCACTGCCACGCTTAGGACGGCCTATTGTGACGTCATAGGGTGACGTAACCTATATAAACCAGGCTCAGCGTGGGTCTTACCAGTTCTCACCATGCCGTCACCACGAATGAACGAAGATGAGCTTGAAGAGGAGCCTGTGCCGTACCAGTTGGAGCAGACGACCCAAAAAAACAACCAAAAATTCCGGACTGATACTCAGCGCTACAACCTGACGTTCAATCCAGTTTGGCTGCAGCGTCAACAGACCTCCCCGTCGTTCCTCAGAGAACAGTTTGATGCAGTGTTAACAGATTTGAGAGACGATGTGGGCGGACAGGATGGTGATCGTGTGGGATTGGCCCTGGAACACTCCAGCCTTGATACACCCATCCGAATCACGTTTCAGCGGATGGGTGACCTCCAGGGGGAACAACACATCATGGCCGAAGTGGAAAAAGTACAGCTGTAAAGCAACCACGACTTTACATATCGATGACACCATGGACATATACTTACTGCATGTAGAGGATCCTGATCGTATCGGTGAGGGACACGGCCGGCCAAGGCACCTCATCGGCTTAAACACTTTCCTGGAAAAGAAACAATGCATCAACCAAATCAAGAATGAGGATCAGCTCTGCTTTGCCCCGTGCCCTGGTCGTGGCCAGTCACCATGAACACAAACCCGATCCTGTGACCAAAGAATGGGCCAAGGAATGGAAATACCTCTGTGACCATCGTAAACCAGCACAGTTGAAAGCCGCCAAGGGCTGGTTTCGCCAACTCAAGATCCCCAAAGGTCCGTGTACAGGACATCCCACGTGGAGTTGTTCAGTCAACGTTTGGCACCTTACTATCAGCTCAAAGTCTACTCCCAAGATATGATGAATCGACTCCTGTACAAGAGTGAAGTGCCTCAACCCACCAAGATCCTTCACTTGTATCATCACCATCAGCATTACGATGTCATTACATCCATGACTGCCTTCACAGGGTATAGTTACTACTGTGAAACTTGTGACCAAGGATACGACCACGCTGAAGATCATCGCTGCACCCGAGAATTTCAATGCCACTGGTGCCAATGTCTTGGATACTGTGGCGACGTGGACAATGAAGGACTCTCCTGTCTCCAATGTGGCGGATGGTTCCGAAACCCTACCTGTTTTCAACGCCATAGGACGGCCTCCGCCAAGCATCATCCCAGCACCTGCTCCACCATCCACGTGTCATCGATGTCTGGCCAAAGTCAATGTGAGGAAAATCCAGGGCATGGCCAACCACCAGTGTGGCACGAATCGTGACTGTAAGATCTGCAAAGAACCCTTGAAACCCAACCACCAGTGCTACATGTCCGTCATCGAACCACCGAAACAAAATGAAGACGGTGAAAACAAGGATGAAGACAAAGAACGACAACAGCGTCAGTTCATCTTCTATGACTTTGAATGTACTCAAGATCAAAGGAACTCATGTTCCCAACTGTGTGTGGTGCATCTAGGATGCGGAAATGTATTTCCGAGGCCTCGGATCAACTGTGTGACAAGTGTCCCTGGCGTAAGGAAGGAGAAGGGGCCTAGCCGCATCAAAGTGTTTCGAGGGATCTACGACCTTGAAGGACATGGGCGACTGGCTGATGGTCCTGGCAGAAAAGAAAGAGAAGCAGAAGAAGAAACGTAAGGCACCCCAGCAGCAGCCGTCGGGCCGTGCCTCCAAACAACCCAAACTGTCATCACCAGAAGCCGATGATGATGATGTAGAACAATAAGACGAGGACAAAGAACAAGACGACGAAGATGACATTTCTCCTACCATTGACGATGACGACGTTTTGGTCATTGCTCACAAGTACCGTGGGTATGATGGACACTTGCTCCAACAGTACTTCCATCAACATCTCGTGAAAGCACCCTAGGGTCACACTTCGAGGGAATCACATCTTGCAGATGACCGTGGGATGCCTTGTTTTCAAGGATTCACTCAACTTCCTCACGATGGCTCTGAAGCAGTTTCCAAAACATTTGCATTGACGGAACTCAAGAAAGGCTACTTCCCTCACTTCTTCAACACCGAAGCTCACCAAGGCTATGTGGGTCCTTATCCTCCCGTGTCTACCTACGATCCTGACAGCGTGTTTCCTGCCGAACGTAAAGCTTTCTTGGCCTGGTACGATGCACGGGTGGCTGAAAAGGACTGTCTTTGATCTGATGAGGAATTGTTGACCTACTGTCAGAGTGGATGTGGACATTTTGCGTCGAGGCTGTGCTGCATTCCGCAACATATTCATCCAACAGAACAACGTGGACCCTTTCTATGAAGCGGTGACTCTACCCATGGCTTGCATGCTCACCTTCCGAAAACAGTTTTGGAACCCGCACCATCGCCATCCTACCTACTCAAGGTTATCACCCCCCAGCGTCGCTACTCGCTTCAGTGTCTCCACTGGCTCAACTGGGTCATGCATCAACACCCTGTTGTCCACATTCAACATGCTCGGAATGGTGGAGAAGTGGGCTTTGACTGTGCTGACGGTAGCCGCTATATGGTGGATGGCTACGATGCCAAGACACACACCGTGTACGAATACTTTGGGCTGTTTCTGGCATGGATGTACTCGCTGTTACAAGACGGGCCGATGTGAACACCATGCTAGTTTGGGTTCAACCCTTGGGAACGATACCATCATACCATGTACCGACTGGGTGTTAGCGTCAACATCCCTACATCGACCAAGTGGTGACCCCTCTGGGAATGCGATTTTCTGAAACAACAGAAAGACAATGGCGACCTGAGAGCCTTCCTGACCCCACTGCAAGGACCCCATGCCTACATGTCTGACCCGTTGGATCCTAGAGATGCTTTCTTTGGAGGTCATACCAACGCCACCAAACTGTACTATAAAGCCAAAGGAGATGAAGAAATTAAATATGTGGACGTTTGCTCGCTGTACCCTTACATCTGCAAGTATGGTACTTTTCCCGGGGACATCCTGAGATCAAAGATCATCCTCCCGTGTCTGACTTGTTTGAGCTCCACGGTCTGATCCAGTGCCGAGTCTTGCCACCCACCGACCTCTATCATCCTGTTCTTCCCACAAGTGTCAAGGCAAACTGCTCTTCCCTCTGTACCGTACATGATGGTGCTGAAGAGCAGTTGGATGCTTCCTGCCCCCCACGGGGATGAAGACCGGGCATGGATCGGTACCTACGTCAGCAAAGAGCTTCAGTTTGCTGTTGAATAGTGTGGCTATCAGGTGCTTCTACATCTTTGAGAGGCTTGGCACTTTGACACGCTCGCCACCTACGACCCTGACACTCAAGAGGGAGGACTGTTTCGCTGTGTGAGCAATTTCTTCAAGATCAAGCAAGAGGCCAGTGGATACCCAGAAGGCTGTCCAGACCCACACGCCTGCATCAACGAGATACAGCGAAAAAGAGGGTGTCACCTTGGATCCTGCTCACATTCGCAAAACCCAGGACTACGTGCTTTAGCCAAAGCCTGCCTGAACAATCACTGGGGCAAGTTTGGTCAACGCGTTGGGTTTTGCCAAGACGGAATATATCAGTTCCCCTGAGAGGTACTTTGCCCTCCTCCGGGATGAGCGCTGTGTGGTGAAAGACATTAACATCATCAATGAAGATCTCATCTGTGTCACTCACGAACCCCAGGCAGAATTTCACGATTCCCCACCCAGCCCACAATGTGGCCATTGCAGCCTGGGTGACAGCACAAGCCCGTCTCAATTTGTTTTCTTATTTGCAACCCTTGGATCGACGTGTCCTCTATTTTGATATGGACAGTATCATCTACATTCACCGTCCACGAAGCTACAACCCGCCACTGGGGAGATACCTTGGGGAGCTGACTGATGAACTGGGAGGGGCAACAGCATTCAGACTTTTGTCTCGGCAGGACCCAAGAATTATGGCCACAAGCTAAGTCATCCTCAATCTGACGGCAGTGTGGGCATCAGCAAGGTCCGAGGATTTACTTTAAATCACAGGGCGAGCCAACATGTCCACTTTGACAGCATGAAGAGCCTCGTCTGTCAGAGGGATCAAGCCAACATCACGGTGCCGTACCCGCACCACACCATTCGCGGAGGACTTCGCCAGGGCAACGTGTTGCTGTCCAAGGACACCACCAAAACTTATCGCTTGGTCTACACCTCAAACGACGAGTGCAGTACGACCCACAAGGTGTCCCCAGGGAAACTCTCCCTATGGCTATAAAGAGTGAACACATCCCTCCCATGGACTTTTTGTTGCAGACATGCTCTGATCTATCGATGTTTAACCCATAAACTGTGATTGCCTTGTTCATTTGTTGTCCTATCATTCAATAAAACGTGATTGTATTGCACTCTTGTGTTGTGTCGTCTCTCTTCAGGGCCAGACCTGGTGGAGTCCATGGTCACCCTCAACCCTGTTTTACCCTGTTCTTAGACTCAGACTCTGGTGGAGGCCATGGTCACGTTTACCATGTATAGGTACCGTCACAAAGGGAGAGCAGAGTGGCGCAGTGGAAGCGTGCTGGGCTCATAACTCCAGAGGCCCGTGGATCGAAACCACACTCTGCTCTGTATATCTTTTTTTTCGTTCTATGGTGCGAATACAACCCCTTGAAGTGGGTTGGCGTCGTCCCACCCTCTATGACGTCATCACGACCCTGTGTGTATATATAAAGAGATGTTTCTGTGAGAGTCATTACAGATTCTGGTGTCTAAGAACCCGTTCACCGCGATAGGCTTAGGGAGAATCGTTGTGGTCTTGTGCTCGCTATCAAGCAGGTCGAAGCCGTGGTCGACAAACTGATGGCGTTTAAAGTCCTGACTCATCCTCAAGAAGGCAGAGATTATCGAAAACCTCGGACCTCCTTTGACCGTGCCAGAGAATTGTTAGACATGTTTCCCCGACGTGGACCCCCAAGCTTACTCCCTCTTCTGCAAAGCTTTGGAGGAATGTGGAGAAACAGAAGCCATGACCTTGCTGAGTCTCAAGACTCCAACTGACAAGGCACAGTCACAAGTGACAGTCCACTGGCTATTCTTCTATGGAATCAAGTCACCGTTCAGCAACTTTCATCCAGCTGTGTTTACCTTGGATGGCGTTACATTTAATTGTGTTGAACAGTGTTACATGTATTCCTAAAGCCATGTACTTTGGAGATTTGGACAGTGCGACGCGTATTTCTGCAAGAGGCCGTTCCAGCAAAGCAAAACGTCTGGGCGATGTGTGAAAGGTTTCACTCAAACAGTGTGGGACACTTGGTCAGTCTTGAGGTAATGACCAAGGCAATCACGGCTAAATTTTCCCAGAACAAGGACTTGAAACAGAGATTGATTCAATCCTACCCTAAGTCGTTAGCTGAAGCTAGCCCCCTTTGATCAAAGATGGGGAATAGGAATGAGTGTATCTCATCCTGATATTGACAAACCCTGGACATGGCCGGGGAAAACAAGTTGGGAAAAGCGTTAATGCATCTTCGTGACACGTCGTTGGTGTGGAGTGACGTCATCCATGGATTAAACTCCAATGACGTCATCCATGCACGAGCCACGTGACGTCACCCTGTGTATCTATATATAAAGACTCTGGCCCAATTGTTATTCGTCATCATGCTGTTCATGCTGCTCTTTGTGCTCGCCACGTATCTAGAAGAAAGACGCTTTTAGAACAGTTCAGAAGCGGTGCAAGAGGCCATCCAGAAACAGCACGATCGTGACGTCATTTGAAGTGACGTCATAGCTCGCGCTGCTGGTGCTGCCTATAAAACGCAGGATCGATCGAGCGTGTCATCAGTTACATCAACTCAGTCGTTGAAGATGGCATCTCCAGGCAACCTCCCTTCTTCTTTCGTCAACTTGGCTTCGCAGGCAAAAGGACCTTGCTTCTGACATGGCCCATCTCCACAACACCATGATGGCTCAAAGCCAGTTATACAAGACCAACTACATGGATCTCCAGGACCGGCTGCGTGTGATGGAACAAAAGTTGCCGTCGATCATCCGCAAGCTGGCAGGTATTCATCCGAAAAGAGAAACACTGTATGGAATGATGGGTCGCTTCTGTGAGTTGACTGAGGAAGACTATTACTGGATGGCGTATCACCAAGACCACTTAGAGATCCTCTCCGACAGCGCCAACAACTCTGTTCGCTTGATCCTCATCGGTATCAACGATGCGTATGCCAAGGAAAATGCAGGGGAGACCTTCCTCAGCAAGCTGTTCCACATCGTGTTCAAGTTGAGGAATGGACGTCCTATGCCCTATGACCATGGTGTGCTGTACAGCAAGCTGCTGGACAAACTCCAGGTGAAACTCTGGCCTCACTCCACCCAGCTATGATCTTCGATATGCTATATGCACTCTACCTTTGTTCTCCAACGATCAAGAGGTCACCGACATGACGCCCAAACCTGTCCCTCGAAAAAGAGGCACTCCCAAGACCACTCCTGCCAAGACTTCTCCAAAGAAGAAGAAGGTCTCCACCCCACCCCTTCCCAAGGCATCCACCAAGAAGACGTCACCTCCCCAGGTGACCCTGGCCCCGGCTTCTCCGAAGAAACAGAAGAAGAAGAAGGCAAACAAGGAGCGCCCCACCAAGACACCCAGCAAGAAGACGACACCTCCCAAGACACTCACCAAGAAGGCACCCCCAAAGCCTAAGAGTCTCACAGCACCTCAGACTCCCAAGAAACAGTTGGAGATGACTGACTTGTGGGAGAACTATCCACAAGCCAGCCAGGCTAGGGTTGAAGAGAGCGAGAAGGGTCAAGGGATCAGTCCTGCTAGCCCCAAAGAGATCCCCCAGGCAGAGTTACCTCCAGATCTTCAAGACTTGTATGATCTACTCCCGATGGCTGTCACCATGGAAGCAGAGCAGACAGCTCCAGAGAGGGGCTCCATAGAGGGCTCCAGAGACGACTCCAATGAGGGCTCCAGAGACGACTCCAGAGACGACTTCCAGTGATGGCTCCAGAGGAGCCAGAGGACATCATCAACATCCCCATGTTTAACGATGAAAATCATTTTCATCCAGGACAAATGGACTTTTTACGGTGTTCTACTTGCAATCCTGATGATCACCTGAACTGGTGGTGATCTGTGGATGTACTGTTGTTGATCTGTTGATGCATCATTATTGTTGATCTGTTTGCCATGTTTTGTTCCTCAATAAAATGTGAATTCCATTTCAAAGGGTTGTGTCTTCTATATCTTCAGGGATCTTAGCTCTTGGAGGTCATTTCGGTGCAACCCGCAGGGGTGGTAAGACGTGTGTCAGTATGTCAGGGACGCTGTCAGGGACACTGTTAGACTCAGACCTGGTGGAAGCCATGGTCACCCCACTCACGTTACGTCATCCCTTTACCATGTTGATTGCAGGCCCTACAGGGTCGGGTAAAACATCGTTTGTCAAAGCCTTCATGGAACATGTGTTTCAACCGGGGATCCTTTGATCTTCCACCTCAGGGGATCGTGTGGGTGTACAGTGAATGGCAACCAATGCATGAGGGACTTGGAAGTTCTGACCTCGAGGTAAGGGATACCCTGACGTTTGTGCAAACCATGGGGAAGCCAACACGCAGTTACCTGCAGGATCTGGGGGTAAGGCCGAGGAGGGTTTGCCTACGCCCCATTGGTTGATCATTGATGATTTGCTGGGCAACAATACCAAAGAGGAAGAGGCTGATGTCCTGCGATGGTTTACCAAGAAAAGTCATCATCGCAACACGTCTGTATTGTACTTGACACAAAACCTCTGTGCTTCATTGCCTCATCATCGCACCATTAGTTTAAATGCCCACTACATGGTACCGAGGGACCCCTCTCAAATGGATCACTTGGGCAGGCAAATCTTTCCAGGACAGACGGCCTTCCTTGGGAAGCCTATGAGAGGGATGCCACTTTGACTACTTATTCCTATCTGTTTCTGGACTTGAAACCTACCACGGCCAAAGAGCACCGTGAACGGTCCCATCTCTTTCGCAACCCCACCACCCCTTTACATTCCCAAGTGAAAACAAATAAATAGAGCCTGTCTCAAGTGTCCCTCTAGGTCCCTCTATTGTCTCGTTGTGTCCCTCAAATGTCCCTCATGTGCCCCTCAAGTGTCCCTCAAGTGTCCCTCTGTGTCCCTCAAGTGTCCCTCGAGTGTCCCTCAAGTGTCCCTCAAAGTGTCCCTCTGTGTCCCCAAGTGTCCCCAAGTGTCCCTCAATTCCCACACGGTTTAGTTGCCCTCAAGTGTCCCTCATGTGTCCCTCAAGTGTCCCTCTGTGTCCCTCAGGAGTGTCCCTCTGTGCCCCTATGTGCCCCATGGTTATAAAAGTGCACTTAGTTGCCCTGAAGTGTCCCTCGAGTGTCCCTAAATCCCCACACGGTTTAGTTGCCCTCAAGTGTCCCTCTTTGCCCCTCCGTGCCCCTCGGTTATAAAAGTGCACTTCTATGTTGTTTTATCAGATGAGCTGGAACCGCTGAGGTGCCAAAACATGGGTCGGGTCGTGTCAAGAAAGATGGCCCTGTGCCTGGCTGTACTGCAAAACAACTTTCAAAACTATCCAATCATTTATCACAAGTACATGAAGCATGCATGGAAGATGGTGATGGTCCCAGAAGAGGTATGGCAAAGTCTGCAAGAAGAAAAACGTCAACGGCATTTGCTCAAGTCCAACCTGTTGGAACAGAAACGCGTGCACACGCTTCACGATATTGATACCCTCGTCCATGATGACACGGTTCCCTTTAGGGACCGAGAGCAGCAGTATAACACCTTGTTGCAACACACCTTGGCGTTTCAAGACCAAGCAGCGGTCAAACCCTTTAAAGGCAGCTGGCACCCCAGGACTGGAACCCCCAGGGACGGGGTACCCAGGACGGAACACCCCCAGGCTCACCCCTCACCGTAAGTACGGTTGACTTACTGAGTCGTGTATCTGCATGTTCCAGTGGCGTAGAGGTCGCCTTCCTATGAATGAGTCTGTGAAGCACATGGTAGAGCAGTGGCTCATGGTTTGTTTGTTCTTTTTGTTTCAGAACCCAATGATGTCGAAGCCATTCTGAATGAAGTCGTGCAAACAGTTCCCAAAACGCTACAAACCAAGGCCAGGCAGTTGATGGCACGTATTCGTGCTCACCCCGACTTGGGTTGGAATGAGACGGGTCAATTCGTGGTGGAAGGGGAACCATGCCTGGGACGCACATGGTGGATCTCATCAATGATCTTGTTCGACAACGTACCAAATCAGACCCTCCACGGGGTTGGAATATTCTGGGTCAGTATCTTGCTTCCAGCAACGTACCCCATGAACTGATTGGTAACCTCTACGTTGGTCCTGGATGATGAAATCCAAAGGGTCATCCACCCAGCCCCCTGACACCCCGTGAATCGTCAGCACCCCCAGCTGACTGGTTTTGACACCACCCCATCCAACCTTCCTCTGGAACCCAGAAGAAGAAAAAGGCTGTAGAGACCCCCTCCTCCCCTCTCAACCGGGTGCGTCAGTGGATTCACTTTTAATAAAAGGGAGCAGAGGGTGATGTCAACGACAGTGTCAACATGAGACGTCCAAAGAGAAACAACAACAGAGAGTCGTCGTCTATGTCTCCTGGATGGCTCCACCACACCTGCTACGATCCTAAACATCCTGCAGGCTATGGAGGGTAGCTTGCCTTGTGCCAGGCAGCAGCAGGACGTCAAAGCTGGGTCAAGACCCACATGGGACGTTCAGCACTTTCCATCCTCAAGATGGTGGGAAAATCAGCTCTCAAAGCAGGCGTCAAGATGCTGCCGGGATTAGTGCAAGATATCAGTTCTGGACACCGAAGTGTGGGGAACAGTTTGTAACATCATGGGAAACAAGTCTTACTCGTCACCTTGTGACAACACCCACCAGGATCACGAGCGCAGAAAGAAAACGAAAACAGGCCGTGGGATTCACCAAGAAACATAAAGCATTGTTTTGAGAGAAGGCGTCATTTGGCTTCAAGTCGTTGGACAGTGCAGACGTATCAGCATGAGTGCATTCGATGTCCCCGATACGGAATGGGTGTCTCAAAAGATCAGGCACAAGAAGTTGTATGTGGATATATCCCCATGGAGACCCTCTGGGGATATTCCTTCTTCTCCTCTGTCATCATCCTCAGAGGATATTCCTTCTCCTCTGTCATCCTCGTGGACACAACCTGGATACAGCTTGAAGAATCCTACTCACCCCGAGTATGCCAAGTTTTATCAACGTGCGAGGACGTTTCGAACATGGCCTGTACAGATGGCCCAGTCGCCTTATGACTTGGCCATGGCTGGCTATTTCTATCATGGACGAGGTGATAGTGTGATCTGTTATTGTTGCGGCCTGAAAATTCATCGATGGGAAGCCACAGACCAACCCTGGCGAGAACACCTGAAGCATGCCAAAGTCCCTTGTGAATACTTGTGCCTGTTTTGTCCTGAGGAAGAAATCAATGACAACTACAGACAACTGGTGGCCAAAGGAGAAGAAGAATGCAAGAGAAGAGCAACGTGCTTTGAACACGGTACAACACCACCAACCACCTGTAGTTGTTGGGGTCGAGATGTCCCTGATCAGGCAGCATAAAGGGCCGTCCCAATGGAAGAGGGGTTCAGTTGAACACCAGACACCGAACGGTCAAGACCTGTTGTGCAGACCTGTTGTGCAGACCTGTGGTCCAGATCAGTTGTCAAGATGATGCGCCATGATGCCTGCGAATTGTTCCAAGGCACAATAGGATCTCTTTCCTGTCTCTCCTGAGATGACTTTGGCTCAAGAAGGTCAGTGGATTCATTACAGTCCTCTGGCACCCCCTTCGGTCGCGGGTCCCCTCCAATTTAACATTGCTAACCCTGTGAATGCCTACATCGATATCTGTGTTACTTCCTGCATTTTTTGTCGAATTATATAAAAAGATTGACCTATTGTTTGCATTGGTCGCAACATTCTTTTTTGAGAGATGCGTGGTCCTGAAAAGGACCGCTGGGTGAGATTAACTCACAGTGGGAGTGACCACAGGTGTGTTAAACACTGACAGGCATAGATGGTCATCTTTGTTTTCACAAGGCACTTGCTTCCAAACGGCCAATTCCCATGAAGATCCGAGTTAGTATTGGTCTTCAGCAACCCATGCTTGTCGTAAGAGGCGACTCACGGGATCGTGTGATCAGACTCGCTGAATTGATGGACACATTCCATCGTATCCCAGTTATGTAGATGGATGCTCATGCTGTTGATCACTGGATTGTCTGGTCCAGACTCGATTATTTACAGACTGCCACCATATAGCTGGTATATTGCTGAGCGTGGTGTAAAACTAAACTCACTCACCCACTCACTCAAACGCCTGGTGTGAGTGTCCTTCAATAATGTAGCACAATAGATACACTGAAATGTGGCATGATAGTCTGTTGTACCATTGGCGTAGACAGGAAGACCTGCGCTATCTTACGTCACGGATCCCCTCCAATTTAACATTGCTAACCCTGTCAGTGCTTACATAAATTTTAGTCAGTGTTAGCTCCGCATCTGCCTCAAAATCAAGAATACAATGGCGCACTCGCCGTGTTCACGGTGAACGACATGATGCATTCCCTCTTACGAGAGGTGTGTGTGCCTGTGGAAAACAATCATTTGGAAATTACTCCCTCTATGGGAACCTATCCTACCGAGCCTTTTTGAAAACGTGACTAAGTTATGTGGAGGCAGCCAAACGGACATATATCCAGTGTCCAGGATGGTATTACAGATGAAACTGGAAAAACATAGATGACTTTAATGCTATCGCCCAGAATGGCAACGCAGGGCTCCTACGTTAAAGAAATGAGAATGAGCCGTTCTCGGAAAATACCCAGTTCTAGGAATTCCACATGAGCTGTGAAGTCATCGATGACGTCACAGTTATGCAATGTCTAACGTAAACACAACAGCGGTAGCCATTTGCCATGGGACCGTCACTTTCAAAAGAATGGTCTTATGCTCACTCTTCACAGTTAAATCTCGGAATCGCCTTAGTGATAGTCACGATCGTGACACGGGGTTACGAAAGAGTGCAAACAATTCCCCAAAACAAATGGATCAAGAGTATGGTGGACAGGGAAGCCCATTGAATGAAAACAACATGTGTGAGTACGTACCGTTACTGGGCATTGTGTTGCAAACTTAACAGCCACTTGAACCATTTAATAGGAGATACAATGAAATCACAACGTTGCTAAGATCATTAGGTGAATATATTGTGACATGTTACAATTATGATGTTACAGTTCATACCGTTTGTAAACAAACGATCAGGGACGCCCCTAATCCTGCATCTTTTGTCAAAGTGTTCTTGTTAGCGGGGGAAATAAACGCTTGAAAAAAATGCCAGTCTATCGTTGTTATTATTGTTGTTTGCATTGAATGTACCATTCTTTTGAGAGAGATGGTCGGCCCTGAAAAGGACCGTTTTGTGGTGTACCTCACTCACGGGGACCACAGCTGGGTCATACATTGACATGGGTGAATGCCCAGCATTCGTTTCACTACAAACTTGCATCCATGCGTCAACCGGTAAATATAGGTATCTTTGAGGCTGGTACCACAATAAACACACTGTAGGACTACATCATCGTCACCGCACGCACGCCACTCTCCCTCCCCTCTCCCTCCCTCTCCTTTCCTCTCCCTTCCCTCTCCGTCCCGTCCCGTCCCGTCCGCCGCTCGTCCGTTCCGCCATCTTGAAAGGCGTCTACGCTCGCGAGATCCCGCGAGAGTCCACGAGATCCCTCGAGATCTCACGCGATCCCACCGGATGGGGCGCCATCTTGAAACGCGTCCACCATCTTGGCCCGGAGGTGACGTCAGCGTCATGCGCGCGCACCAACCGGAACCGGTCGTGACGTCATCGCGATGCGTGCGCACCCGCCGGAACCGGAGCACCGGAACCGGAACCCGAGTGATCTCCCCTGATGGCGGCACATCCGGTCACCGTGGGTCGCCATCTTGATCCAAGATGGCGGCGCCCATGGGGACCGGATGTGCCGCCATCTTGAAAATCCCGCCAGGGAGACGTTACACACTACTAAACGGAACAGGCATTCTTTTGAGTGTTAGGCTTGATAAGACACGAAGCAAATCTATATTCTTGATACATAAATCTTGTTTTTTTAAAACTGTCGGGTTAACAAGATACGTGTAGGTGCTATGCTTTCCTGCTGATCTATTCTCCACTTTCTACTTTTTCCTTTCAAAAAATGTTTAAGTAAGGTGGGGTTATTCATAAACGTACGTATTTGAATTCGTACAGCAACTTTGAAATACTGATTCTTATAATGTGTTGATTTGATCGTTTCTAGATATGAGACACTGTGAATTGCATCAAACTATTAGCAGAGCTACCCAATGATGATCCACCCCGTGTATACAAGAACTGAAGAAAATGGTTACTTGGCACATGCATTATATTCATTACAACAGAAACCAAAATACACAAACACACAAGCATATTCACAGACATTCATCCATCGAGCCATCTATCCACACACACACACACATGCATACATACATACAGACATACATACATACATACATACATACATACATACATACATACATACATACATACATACATACATACATACATACATACATACATACATACATACATACACACATACATACATACATACATACATACATACATACATACATACATACATACATACAGACAGACAGACAGACAGACAGACAGACTTTGATGACCACACGCACATAAAGTTATACACCATCAATTCATCATCCATCCATCCCCACACACCTTCCATCCATCCATCCATCCACACACACACACACACACACACATCCAGCATCCATCCATCATGCATGCATGCATCCACCCATTCCATCCATGCATGCATACATCACATACACACATCCACACACACACACTCATCTAGCATCCATCCGGCTATCCATCCACCACCACCCTACACACACACACACACACACACATACACACATACATACATACATACATCCACATCCATCATCCACATACATACAGCATACATCCATCTGTCTATCCATGCCCGTTCCCCCATACATACACCACACACTATCTAGCATATCCATACATACATATATCCATCCATCCATCCATCCCCACACAAGCACACACATACACATGCATGCACGGGATATCAAGTGCTCGTTCCCTTAAACGCACCCACTGTTTCTCACATGTATTTTCTCCCGGCGACCCTCGCTACAAGGTCTCGACAGGCTCTACAGGGGTCAGACACCTGTTGTCATCCAGCCCTGCTGTTAATTATCGGTTCACGTGGACTCAGCACATGCCTCCGTCGTAACTATATTGATTAACGGTTGCATAAAATATTATTGCTAATTCATTCCAACAAGGTGTGATACTGACATCGCTGTGTCCGCCGGACTTCCATGACCTTTTAGGATACATATCATGAAATCTTTTAGGAACATACGCAGAGCAGGTACACGACAGTACCATGCAGTGCTCATGTGACACGAATGTGTTTCATTATGGGAGACGTGTTATAAGTTTATCGTCAAAAAAAATATTAAATTACACAAGTGGGAAGATCCGGTTTGGAATCGACCCTTATAACCCATACATGTCATAGAAAGCTGGGTTTTCTTGTCTGTTGTTTAGCGCCGCACGCAGCAATATTCTAGCTATATGTTGGCGGTCTGTAAATAATCGAGTCTGGACCAGACATTCCAGTGATCGACATCATGATTATCGATCTACGCAGATGGGATACGATGACATGTGTCATCCAAGTCAGCGAGTCTGACCACCCGATCTCGCTAGTCGCCTTTTTGCGACAAACATTAGGTTCCTGTAGACCAGGGGCGGTGGAGTAGCCTAGTGATTAAAGCGTTGGCTCGTCACGCCGAAGACCAGGGTTCGAATCCCCACATGGGTACAATGTGTGAAGCCCATTTCTGGTGTCCCCCGCCGTGATGTTGCTGGAATATTGCTAAAAGCGGCGTAAAACCAAACTCAGTCAGTCAGTCCTGTAGACCAATTCTAACCAGGATGGACGTTGGAGGCGACTTCGCTGGTTGTGAGAAGCCAACGAGATCGGGTTGTCAGGCTAGCTGACTTGAATCATGTATGTCATCATATCGCATTTCCGTATATGCTCATGATATCGATCATTGAATGTCTGACGCAAAAAGCTGTTTACAGTCCAACGCTACATAAATGTAATAATAATACTTACAATAAATAAAACATTAAAGTAAACAAAACAAATTTATAAAACATGCAATAATATGTAATTGCCATGGTACTCTCCGACAGAAAACACTCACTGCAGTCAAATGTATTACATCGATTTGTGTAGGCAATCACCTAGGCTGGTGCTTGTCTCTTAAAGTATATAATTTCGAGATAAATAAATAACTCCATTCACACTGAGAAGGAGTGAGTGAGTTTAGTTTTGCGCCGCACTCAGCAATATTCCAGCTATATGGCGGTGGTCTGTAAACAATCAAGTCTGAACCAGACAATCCAGTGATCAACAGCATGATCATCGACCTACGCTAATTGGGAACCGATGACATGTGTCAACCAAGTCAACGAGCCTGACCACCCGATCCCGTTAGTCGCCTCTTCCGACAAGCGTGGGTTACTGAAGATCAATTCTAACCCGGATCTTCACGGTAGGCTGGAAGATTCAAAATCGCAATCTGATGAAAATATATACAGAATACCGATCAAACAATAAATCTAGACTTGCTTCATTTTGGACTTGTGCAGTGCAGGACTGTGTTGAAGGAAGAATATTGGGACCCGGAAGTGTGAGACTAAGAATCTACTGATAATATCAGATCGTGAAAAATGCCGTTATCAACTGTACTGTCATCCGACACTGCGTCTACTCCCGACAGGTAGCCGTTGCCTCGTGGGTGTGGGTGGGCGTGGGGATATCACCAGTGGGTCAATGACCACCTGCACCACGTGGGTAGTGTTATCATATCAGGCAGCTGTCTAAACTGACAATGTGTCATCTCCCCTCCGTTTGGTCGATATGTATTTTGTCGGAAGCGCTCCAAGTGATTATTTTACCTGTTTGTATTCAGTACCAGAGGAACGTACAAGCATCAACAACTCGTTAATCCAGACAGTAAAGTGTCCAGTGAAATCGGCCTGATATACAGCTTCCTGATTAATGAGATATGGAGTAAACAGCATGTTTCGTATATGAATATCGTCTGAATGAATGTTTCAATAATAAGAGGAATTTGAAGTGCTGGGTTGAGTTAAAGAAATTCCTATGTGAGACTGTAAACATGGGGAACGTTGACGTTAACAAATATAACACGTTACCGCCACAGAATAACCAATCACGATTATCCCAGGTGTTATGTGGCAGTTTTATACAGTGTGTAACAATGATGCAATTGTATCTTACCTTCATGTAAAACACTTTAATTCCATTGGTCAATGACGCTTTAACAAGTTTCCGTGTCACCCGTGCCAGGCTAGCTATTCTCGAAACGTTCGTAGCCCTACGAACTTCTTAAGCCCATCCTTAATACATTGGCTACGATCAATGTTAAGAATTCTTAGGGTTACGAACGTTTCGAAAATAAGGGCCCCGGAGGGTGACAACTGGTAAAAGTATTACCCGCTGCCACGGTAACAGCTAAACTCTCCGCCGAGAAGCTGTATCGCTAACAATCGTATGACGTCATAATATGACGCATGCAGTGCACAGAGTTCGAAAACTGTTCGATTAGCTGTTTTTGAGTTCACTATGTACACATTTATTTTACCGACTTTCACTGCTTTATTTAAATTATTTTATACATTGAATCGTTTGTACACTCAACTTAAACATAATTAACCATTTTTATAGCAGTTTTAAGCATGTCAGAATATGTTTCACTGATATTAAAACTCCATTCGAGAAACTGACGCTATTTTGTTTACATGTCATATTGTCGGTAGCGATCTCCAAAATACAATAGAATGACATTTTGTATATTTAACATGATGGTAAGATAAATACGTTGTACGCTTCTGTATGTATAAATATGTTGATGTACGCCTCTTTGTAGCAGTGTCAAGCGAGCCGGTAGGCGAGGGAAGACATTGCTACAAACATGCGTACATCAGACCGTATAACCCTCGAGTGAGTGAGTGAGTTGAGTTTTACGCCGCGTATTACCCTCGAGAGAAGCATACAACTTATAGTATAACATTATGTAGTGAGTAGGGGCGTGATGTTCTATATCTAGACTGAGTTCTGGAAGGTACTACAAGGTACTACATCCTTATGTACCTTTCCACTACACTCTGACAGTGGGATTTGAAGAATCATCTAGAGTTGTTTCTTTGGGTATATAAGGGGAGTTAACTCTTGACTCGCATCTCACATTACATCTCAAGTTTCAAGCTGACCAGCATTGTGTTGAGATCACTCTTACCCTGACTATATAATCTGGGCCCAGTTTGTAAACTGGGTCATTGTTGTAGTGAAGTGAATATTTTCGTCTGTGTCTATATTGCGATAGTCACTGCGTTTTTATTATGCAGCCTTTGAACTTGTACAACCACTCCATTTGGTTCTGGGGGCGGTGGGTAGCCTAGTGGTTAAAGCGTTCGCTCGTCACGCCGAAGACCCGGGTTCAATTCCCCACATAGGTACAATGTGTTAAGCCCATGTCTAGTGTCCCCCGTCGTGATATTGCTGGAATATTGCTAAAGGCGGCGTAAAACCCAACTCACTCACTCACTCTCATTTGGTTATGTCACTGTTATACCTTTGTAGTAATTGTAGTAATTTGTAAATTTGGACAATGTTGCAATACAATTGCCAATTATATCACACTGCTTTGTAGTTTGTTGGTTTTACACCGAGTTCTTTTAAGGGCTGATTCCGGGTTGACTTTTAGTTTCAGCTTTGGAATCAACACGCTACACACGAAAAAGATCCCAGATAGCGGTGGAAGATTTTTTAAAGAATCACTTAAAATGATTGTTGACACCAGGTGTTCGGGTAAAGGTAAAGGGGGTAACGTGTTCTATGTAGTGTGAATTCAGTGACCCACAAATACGTCAGTCACACATAGCATCCATGCTGCATCAATTGAGGATCAGCTGTTCTGAGAAATCAATGTTGGGGCAATATATTTTAGTAAAGACATATGAAAAACCTTTTTTTTGCCCTTCGATGATTGTTTTCGCACAAAGTATGTTTGTGTGATTATTTGTTTGTTTGTTTAACCTGGAATATCTCACTCGGTAATATTCCAGCTGTATGTCAGCGAAAGGTAAATAATCGAGTCCAATTGTATTGAAGTGAATATGTTTGTTTGTTTAAAAGGAAATATTCCAGGTATATATCTGTGGATTGTAAATAATCGAGTCCTGTTGCTATTGTAATGACGATGTCTTCTTTGTTTGTTTGTTTAACACCGAAATCGGCAATATTCTAGCTCCATATTCAGCGGCCTATAAAAAATCGAGTCCAACATCAGTAAATATGTTCGTTCGTTTCTTTTAATGCGCCATGAGCATGCATGAGTGGGTGCACACTGGCGCTTTACAAATATCCACTATTATTATTGTTATTATTATTTTGTTTTTGGTTTGTTTGGATTGTTTTTTGTGTATTTAATACCGCACCCATTAATATTCCAGCTGTATATCAGCGGGCTTTAAATAATCGAGTCCAACCTTTATTCAGAAAAATAGGACACAAACCCTTGTTTACTTTTGTACACCGTTATCGAGTTTATTGTGTCACAAATAGGCTGTTGTATTTTGTCTACTTTACTCCCAAATTCTAGAATTTCAATCAATCAGTTCCAATCTATATTGTGGTAAATATGGGTAGGTGTGGTTTTAACACACATGTATTACAGGATAGGGCGAGACGCACACAGACCATACATACCCACGTTGTTTATACCCAGGGTTGAAATATGGGCATCTCTACGGAAGGCAGATCACAAGGAGAAATCAGTTTACAGTGCCCGCCTGGGGCGATGTAACAGTCGGACTATGAACACGGCGAAGCCTAGTTATCACAATAAAAACCACACTGCATTCAAACAAACCACTGTCCTATCATTAGGCGACATATCGCTGCTGTCATTGACACCAACAGCGAGAAGGTGACAAGCCATTACGACTAGGAAAGCTACACCATTGCATCAGCTGATATAACAACTTGTGAGTCTATTTTGTTCATCAGCTGGGGCCATTAATCACGTCCTGTTGAATTACCTCTCTAGAAGTGTGGTTTCCGGATGACAAGGAGTATAAAATGCGCAGCATCATCGAAGTGGAAAACCTTTAGTATCAAATTAAGATTACATGTCAGAATTATTACGTTTTACACACCTCTGTCAGTGTTCGAAATTGACGTCGGTCCTTAGGCCCGAAAGCGACTGAAAACCACACTGACCCACAGCTTTTGTTTTCGGCAGGTCCTTATGACCTTGTTTGCTGAGAATTACCTATATTGTAGCTAAAATATATACTCATGCCAATAATGGTTGTCACCCCTACCAACCCCAACCCCACACACCCCACACCCCCACCCCATCTCCAATAAAAAAAATTGAAGGGGGTGACAACCATTATTGGCATGAGTATATGACCTACACATTCTGATCAGGACCCCAACTTTGTATGGTTCTGGGTCCTTAGGGCCTGTAGCTTTTCAGGGTTAAGGGCAAACACTGCCTCTCTCATGTCATTGTGCTCTATCGTCTATCTGAGTAATGCGCCCAATATTTACATGTAGAAGTTGGAGGATGTCTGTTAACAGCAATCGTGACTGCACATACGCTGATACTGTATTGTAAATGTGGTGAGTCACTGTAGTGATTCAGTGGGAGACGTTAAACCTCGATTATACTGAGTTTGTATGGTTGTGGGTTAAGGTGTTCCCGTAACTTAATTGTCATTTAAAATGAGTGACAAGGGAAAGTATGCACTTGAAAATCGGATTTGAAGAAAATTCTAAACGTCATAAAATCGTTACCAGGTTGACCTTTTGTAGTTATTTTGGTTTGTTATTTAATGCCGCACTCAGCAATATTCCAGCTATATGGCGGCGGTTTGTAAATAATCGAGTCTGGACCAGCCAATCCAGTGATCAACATTAGGAGCATCGTTCTACACAACTGGGATACGATGACATGTATCAACCAAGTCAGCGAGCCTGACCACCCGATCCCGTTAGTCGCCTCTTACGACAAGCAGGGGTTACTGAAGACCAATTCTAACCAGGATCTTCACAGGTATGACCTATTGTAAGATGGAGACATCACCTGTGATACTCGTTGACATTCTTGTGTATTTTCAGTGTTCCAGCATGAAACACATTCTCATGCCCAGTATTTATTTGGAAGTCTAACGGACCATACTTTCCTCTGTCGACAATACGATAACAAATTCGGTTATTACCGTCCAACACCGTTGTGTCGAATTTTGATGTGTCGATCTTACGATTTCGCAAACAAGCTTGCAATACCAATAAGATGTCATGTTGTTATACAGGCGAGTAGAGGTCTCTACATGGAACGATTTTACCGAATCAACCCACTAAAGGGAGTATTGTAATTTATGTATTGAGCTTACGTTTGACCTATTGCAGTGTATTTACAATGTGAATGAACAGGATGGCAACTTAGGTATTGAGATTAATAAGACCCGTGGTGAAAATTTATTAAATCACAGGTAAGTGTTCACACTTTAATTTACCGGACTCTGCTGTCTACTTATTCTCAAAATCTGTAGTTCCCCCCACCTCACCCCCCATCATCCCCACACCCGTCATCCAGGTAACACCTTGGGTTAGCCGACTAACGTAATACATCATTCTCTTGTTGGGAAGGGCACACACCGATTGCTGATTTGGAACCAGGCCTGCCTCTGAGTTTGCTGTCATACAATAGTGAGTGAGTTTAGTTTTACGCCGCTTTTAGCAATATTCCAGCAATATCACGGCGGGGGACACCAGAAATGGACATCACACATTGTGCCCATGTGAGGTATCGAGCCCGGGTTTTCGGCGTGACGAGCGAACGCCTTAACCACTAGGCTACCCCACCGCCCCTCATACAATAGAAGCAAACGAACACGCTTATAACGTACTGATGGATGAGACGAACTGTTTTCCGGCCCGGGCTACTTGCTGATTGTTTCAGTAGAAACGCGTATAACGAACTACGGTTATAACGAACTAGAATTTGTGGTGCCCTGGGTTTGTTATAACCATGCTTTATGGTATGACATTTCTTTTCTGAAATAAAAATCCAAATAATTCTTTGTGACATTTGTCTATGATGCTTCCGGTACATGTTTACACATACTTGTGATTAGTCGGAATAGTCTGCCATACAGACCCTGAAACAAATACATTGTATATCCAAGGAAGCCCATGTAATTTAAGAGGCAGTGCGGGTAGCCCAGTGGTTAAAGCGTTCGCTCGTCACGCCGAAGACCCGGGTTCGATTCCCCACATGGGTACAATGTGTGAAGCCCATTTCTGGGGTCCCTTGCCGTGATATTGCTGGAATATTGCTAAAAGCGGCTAAAAGTCAAACTTACTCACTTACTCGTTGGTAGTTTACAAAACATTCACTGTGCTTTTCCACCTTTTCCAACTGATTACTTTGAATAAAGCACATATCATTGTTGTTCGCACTATAGGAGATACTATTGGGTGTCTATCCATGATAGAACCATAACTCCGGACATCACCTCGTCGTTTGATTTGTTGCATTTATTAGATTTTGTGTTAGTGAGCAATTCATCGGTCTCAAATGAAGTCAAACGGACTGTATGTTATAATCCCTTGGGTTGTGGGGACGCCAAGTGTTTAAAACTTTGGCTCGCCAAGCCGAAGACCCGGTATCCCCCCTTGGGTACACTGTGTGAAGCCCATTTCTGGTGTCCCCCGCCGTGATATCGCTGGAATATTTCTAAAAGCGGCGTAAAGCTAAACCCACTCTCTCACTCATGATGTAAGTGAAATAGTTTCCAGGAAAAACACACTGCGATCGAACTACTCACAAGGAGACCACGATATTCTTTCACGCTACGATACTTAACCTGTCACGACATAACAGTTGAACATAAATGACATACTCTTAAAAAAGTAGGGGAACCTGTACTTTCAATTTGGATAGTATGAGCAATATCAAACTTTTCAAACACAGACACCCCCTCCGTGGTGTAGTGGTTAGAGCGTCCACCCGGAGAGCGGAAGGTCCCATGTTTGATCCCCGGGCGCGTCATACCAAAAGACGTTATAATATGGTACTTGTTGGTCCCTGCCTGACTCTCGGCATTAATGGGTACAACAAGGACTGGTCGGCTCGGAGTCAGTATAATGTGTCTGAGTGGAGTATTCATGCTAAACTGCGGCATGGTATCTCAGTGGGCTAGCACTATAAAACCAGCTTGAGCCTGGGATAGTACAAGCAGCCACACATACACACGCATGCACGTCGTCACGTCAGGGAAATATTCTTAAATACGACGTTAAACCCCATTTCAACTCACCACCTTTATCACCACCCCTAAACACAACGCATGGGGTGCACGTGCAGTAGCTCCATACACGTGCATGAGGTGTCATTCTTGATTTTGACGGTTTTCAAAAGGGTCGATAGATCACTGTTAACCATTAATTTTGACAATCATCATGCATCGTATTGTTGTTAATGTGTGTTTATAGCAGGATTTTTCTGTTTGTTTTTTTTTTGAAAATAAAAATCGTACACATGCAAATTTCACGTTATACACCAATCATCTTTAAAAAGCGATTACAACAATTATGGTCATAAGTACTGACTGAGTTTAGTTTACGCCGCTTTTAGCAATATTCCAGCAATATCACGGCGGGGGACACCAGAAATGGGCTTAACACATTGTGCCCATGTGGGGAATCGAACCCGGGTCTTGGGCGTGACGAGTCAAAGTCATAAGGAAGTGCAAGTGGTGATGCACTCTCAAAACATTTATTATTATCATATCAACATTTATTGACTCCGATATATCCACCAAATTGAAGTTCCCTTTCTTTTTCGGAATGGTATATAAAAAAAAACGAAATATTCTTTCGCCTTTTAAGTAGTTCATAGGCATTGATGTGTGCTGTCTCGTCAGCGTGATTAATGTGTATCTGCAGACAGGTGTGATGTATCAGGTGCGTGTGGCGCCGAGAAGGTCAGTGTCACCTCAGGAGAACCGGGAAACTTGAAGGTGACACCAGGTTCAACGAAGGCCACTTATACAACCTAAGCAGCGAAATGTTCACTAAAGTTCAGTGCACGTAATTACTGGATGATCAGTCATTTTAGTAAGTTCATTTTGAGTCCAAGGAATATTGAAGTTTCATGCTGTTTCATAGTACGTCAGTAAAGTACGGTTATAACGAACTCCAAGTACCCACAAATCTTAGTTCGTTATAACCGTAGTACGTTAAATGCATTTGGACATACACAATTAATGGCCTGGATAATTTTATCAGGTCGTTATTTCCTGTAGTTGGTTATAACGAACTCAAAGTACGCGCTAATCTTAGTTCGGTATAACCGTAGTCCACAGCGAATGGTTGGGATAATGATATGAGGTCGTCATATATTCGGCAGTTGAAGTTACGGTTTCTCATGCTGTTTCACAATATATCAGTAAAGTACGGTTATAACGAACTCCAAGTTCATAATAATCTTAGTTCCTTATAACCGTAGTACGATAAACACAATTAAGCATGCACAACGAATGGCCTGTATAAACGTAAGTTCGTTATATCCGGCAGTTCGTTACAAGCGTGTTCGTAGTTAACTGTTTATTGGTCGTGTGCATACAGCCGGGTACAATAAAAAATACACACCCTCTTCGGGTAAATTATTGTGACATTGCTGGTGCGAGGTGGCCCATCCCATCAAATGAGTGACGGAACTATAGTCTGTTTGCATTGAAAACGTACCGATGAATGTCAATTTAAACAAAAAAGTAAATCGAATAAGATGAAATTAAGATTGCGAATCCTCATAAATTTACATTGCTAACTGACCATTTAAATCTCAGAATTTGATTCAACTTAAGATAAAAGTTGTTTAACAAACGATCATCGTTTCAAATCGCTATTATTGGTTTGTATTACAAGGGTGTATGCACATTAAATGAAACACCGAGAACAAGTAGAGTTGGTCTAAGTTAACGCTCATCACGAACCGCACGTGCATTTGTTTCACTGTGCAATCTACTGCGTTCACCCCCTTGTAATACAAACCAATAATAGCGACTTGAATCTATGATCGTTTTTTAAACACCTTTTGTCCTACAATGATTAAAATTCTGAGATTTAAATGTTCAGTTGGTAAGGCAAATTTATGAGGATTCGCAGTCTTAATTTCACTTTATTTGATTTACTTTTTTGTTTAAAGTGAAATTCATCGGTACGTTTTCACTGCAAACAGACTATAATACAGGGTAACATACACTGGCGTACTTTCATGTCAAGTATTGGTTTTGTTGTATAGCGCCGCACTCAGCAGTATTCCAGCTGTATGACGTCGGTTTGTAGGTATTCGAGAACGGTCCAGACAACCCAGTGATGAACAGCATGAGCATCGATCTATGCAATTGGGATACAATGACATGTGTCAACCAAGTCAGCGAGCCTGACCACCCGATCCCGTTAGCCGCCTCTAACGACAAGCATGGGTTACTGAAGATCAATTCTAACCCGGATCTTCACAAGTAAATGTTGTATGTACAGTGCTATCATTCATTACACAGATAACGACATCATCACAGACACTCTGGTGATTATAATTAACAAACAAATCAATGCATTGAAATTGAATACCATGCATGTCAGTTAGCGAAAAGAAAGTTCACATGTCAATTCTTACCCGTATCTTCACGGGTCTTTTTGTCTAAAACGAATTAAAGCAAACGCTTTTTATTACAGAGTTGTTAGCTCTTTCCGTATCTCGCACACGACCCTTCATATTAGACTCATCGTTGTTGTGATGGAGTGACTTCTTTGTAACAGTTCTATCTAACAAATCACCTTTACAGTGTTGCGTTGCGTGTTTCTGCCATCCAGGAGAGCACTAATGTCTTTACTAGAGGTGAGGCGAGGTGAAATTGGGTTTTACGTCATGCTTGAGAATATTTCGCTCATATGACGACGTGCATGCGTGTGTATGTGTATGTGCGGCTGCTTGTACTAGCCCAGACTTAAGCTGGTTTTATAGTGCTAGCCCACTGAGATACCATGCCGCATTGAAGCATCAATACCCCACTCAGACACATTATACTGACCAGTCCTTGTTGTACCCATTAATGCCGAGCGCCAGGCAGGGACCAACAAGTACCATATTTTAACGTCTTTTGGTTTGACGCGGTCGCGGATCGAACCCGCGACCTTCCGCTCTCCGGGCGGACGCTCTAACCACTACACCACGGAGGTGGTCTCTTTACTAAACAGGTTATATACACCAGAGAGCTAACAGACTCTACACTGTTGGCAGACAACCCGTGAAGATCCGGGTTAGAACTGGTCTTCGGCAACCTAGGCTTCATGCCTCTACAGGACCTATCCATAAGCATTCAATGGCACGAATAACAAATATAACATGTCACGAACAGGCCATTTAACGGACAGTTTGTGACAACACACGAACATACCCTCATCAACGATTTGGTTTATTACATTTTCAAAATAGACGAATTACCGGGAATTGTTCGGAGGTAAATATATTGTAAGAACATTAATCTTTAAAATATATCGATATCAAAGGAAACGGTGTTTGGCGGGCGTTCTATTTTCTTCTTGTTTATTATGCAGGAGAAAATATTTCCACTCCCAAAACATGATATCTGAGATATTTTTGGACGCATTCCTCTCGACAGGAAGCGTTACTACAGTGAATCGATTTGTCAGGGGTCTCGTTTACTGAGTCAGTCGACGTTACCAGTCCACCCGATCCTAAATATTGATTTAAGAGGCGGAAACAGAGACAGGTGACGTCACAAGTCATTTCTTCAATTAATTTTGAAAGAGTTGATATCGACCTTGCCCGGTATGGTTTTGTTTCAGCAAATGTTTCACAACTAAATGCTGCTTCACACACTCACAAACTTCAACACACTAGAACCGAAACGGAAAGCATTATTTTGAATACCATCATCATATCTTTGGAATCACTTATCAATAGTAAAATATGCATAATATTCAAAACCGATCTTTGTAGTTATTTGTCACTAGTAATTAAAAGCATTCATGACTCTATCATATGATCTTAGCATTTATTTGTAAATAGTTAAAGAATGAATACCACTATCATCAATCTTTGTAGTAATTAGTCAATAGTAAAATAATTAATGACACTTTCATCTGATCTTTGTAATTATTTGTCAACAGTAAAATATATTATAACAGTGTCATAACTTTGCAATTATAAGTCAATAGTAAAGACATGCCTACACTGTCATCCGATCTCAATAAATGTCTGGGCGGAGGGGGTGGCCTAGTGATTAAAGCGTTGGCTCGTCCCGCCGAAGACCAGGGTTCGAATCCCCACATGGGTACAATGTGTGAAGCCCATTTTTGGTGTCCCCCGCCGTGAAGTTGCTGGAATATTGCTAAAAGCGGCGTAAAAACCAAAACTCAGTCAGTCAGTCAATAAATGTCTATATCAATATCAAATTCATTAACGACATTCAATCATAACGTCAAGTCGTACGTGATGTTTGACATTATGAATTAATTATAGATAAATCACGAAATAAAATTTTTGCTAGTATTAGATTGAAAGATGCACTTAACTGATATTTCTTTTCAGGACAGTTACTGGAACTCTATACAAGCTATGAAATGTAATCTTTGTATAATAATGTAACGATAGAAATGACGTTTGAACGGTGACACATGAAAATTGTGGAAGCTGAACATGAATTAACACAGAGTGGTGGCATTATCTTGACTGCAACTTCCTTATCCGCCTGGTTGTGTCGTCATCGGTCTGACGCATGGCAATAACAATGATCAGCTCCAGATCATGGTCGATAGCCACAGACGTCGTTGTCACTTGACCAGCTGTTGACGTAAATCGTCGTGGAGCTGTGCGCCTAGTGTTTCTACCATACCACAACGGAGAGCAGTGAGTCGCACAGTCCCTGAACGATATTCACCCTTTCGCCTTTCTACAGAGCAAAATCCTAAAATTAACAAGTCTAATTTTGCCTGAGGTTCAGCTCACTTGGCCTTTTATTAAATTGAAATATAAATTTCGTTCTGCAAAAACATATGTATCTTCAGAGTCTAAGCGTTATAATTATATTTTATTTAATTTCATCCCTAATGAAATAGATTTTTTCATTATGCCAAAATGTATGTATTTTAGAGTGTAAGCGTTAATTTAAACCGTGAGTACACAGCCCATTTCTGGTGTCTCCCGCTGGTATTTTGCTAAAAGCGGCGTAAAACCATATTCAGTCAGTCATTACGACGTGACGTCAAAATTGTTCCTTGATCAGTCGACTTACAAGTCTGTATCGATGATTACAATTAATTCTGTTTATGTAAATAACAACATTACTGTAATGTGTTATTGTTTTAATCCTCGGCATGGTTTAATGTGTTGGGGCGGTGGGGTAGCCTAGTGGTTACAGCGTTCGCTTGTCACGCCGAAGACCCTGGTTCGATTCCCCACATGGGCATAATTTCTGGTGTCCCCCGCCGTGATATTGCTGGACTATTGCTAAAAGCGGCGTAAAACCCAACTCACTCACTCACTTACTTTAGATGTGTTGTGTCATTTACCAGATATTCGTATTCTAGTTTGCACCAATCTACTTTATGCTTACTTTCATGTGATTTATATTTATGCACTCAGTGGATTCATTTATTAGTTTCTAGTAAACAACCGGACATAAATATGTTTTCACTTGAAAATGTGGTGTCACCAAAAACTTACTTACGCTGAAACATAACTATTATACTTGTATCAATTATCACCTCATCAAATAAACATACCTTGTTGGTTCATTATATTCATCATTGATGCTCATGTTGTTGATCACTGGATTGTCTTGTCCAGACTTTATTATTTACAGACCGCCGCCATATGGTCATGATGACATTATAACCAATCCCAATTTGATTCCGTTTAAGTACATGCTAACCCGTGAAGATCCGGGTTGGAATTGATCTTCAGTAACCTATGCTTGTTGTAACGGGGTCGGATGGTTAGACTCGCAGACTTGGTTGACACATGTCATCGTATCCCAATTGTATAGATCGATGCTCATGTTGTTGATCACTGGATTGTCTAGTCCAGACGCCAGATTATTTACAGACCGCCGCCATATAGCTGGAACATTGCTGAACGCGGCGTTAAACAACCAACCAACCAAGTCATCATCAAACATGACGTGTACTTTCTTTTGCTCTTCAGTGTTTTTGTATATTGATTAAATAACTCAATAAAATATCATACATTGTCAAGAGATTATGAACTAGTCTCTGGAGTATTCATATACATTATTTATATGTTATTTGATTAAATGCATAAGTCATTAAACAACGAGGATGCCACTCAAAACAAGTTTGCATAAGTCATTGCGTGCGAAGGGAGGTATCTGCTCAGCTTTCGATAGCGCATGTAATCCGATCCCAGGAGTATTGATAAATACTTTGTCTAAGTGCCCACTGATTCCCAAGGCAGACACCTCTGGATCTCGCAGTACTCATCTCCCATCGTAAAGGCACCTGTCTCGTCGACATCAATCACGCTGTATCACGTTACAGATCCCGTCATAACATCGCCGTCAGTGACCTAAGACTTAACTACATGCAGTGTCTCTTTATACGGCGGTATCCGCGGGCCTCGCTGTAAGGAAGACACACGCCTCCTGGCGAACAGGTCGCTCACGGCGGGACGGAGTGCAGTTCAGGATCACAACGCCGTCAGACGTCATGGATGTTGGCTGGAGCTGGTTGTGTCTGACCATATTTTTCTCATCCATCTCTTATATCTTTTGTAGTGCAGGTAGGTCACAATCTTTATCTATTTAGACCACCCTCTTTATCTGTTTCAATGATTGCTATATTTTTCAATTATTGTCTTATGCGAAGAAGCACCGGAATGTTTCGTGTTCATAATGACGTGTTGGTATACTAAGTAGTGTAGTGTTACAGTTACATGCTCCTTAATGCAGTTGGACGGATGGATGGATGGATGGATGGATGGACGGATGGATGAGGGACAGATATTTAGAGAGACATAAACATGCATACTCACACTCAAACGCACATGCATGCATACACACATAGATGCATACTTACATGCATGTATACATACATACATACATACATACATACATACATACATACATACATTTACATACATACATGCATTTATACATACATACATACATACATACATACATACATACATACATACATACATACATACATACATACATACATACATACATACATACATACATACATACATACATACATTCGCCATCATACATTTACATCAAACGCTAAATTCACTTCACCTGAAGAGTCTTTCTGTGTTCATTTATTTCATATGCAATTGCAGAAATCAGATTTATACATTCTTAAATAAGAAACGTATATGCCACATTTAAATATGTTTAGTGTGGTGGCGATGGCCACATGTTATGTAAACATAGTGGAAAAACTGATTATCCAGTCCCAAGATACGCACGTGCGTGCAGCGCGCGCGTGTTTGTGTTTGTGTGTGTGTGAAGTGGGAGGGGGTGGTGTTTCGATCAGTACCTGGTGAGAACTCTGGGTTTAATTATCACTCTTCAAGACCTTCTTGGCATAGTCTGAATACGTGTCTGGTTTCTTACCTGTGGAAGTCGCTTCTGTTCGTCATGCAACGAATTGGTCAGTCATGCAGGTGGCTTAAGCGTTCATTAAGAGTCTTAAGAGTTCATACCATGGATGCTCTATCAGGTTCAGATCCAGAGACTGCGAAGTCCATTGCAAACCATTCATGTATACCTTTAGAAAGTGAACAGTTACACGAGCTGTTGAGTTGCTATATTGAAACAACTCCATCCAAAAGTTATGTTGAGGATGTTGATTGATGCACCTTTTGGTCGATGTACCGATTCCCCTGAACCCCTACCAGGTCAGATCTCTCCCAACAGATCAGATCTCTCCCTGTCGTCCTGTCGACGTCTGTAACGTCCGGAACGACCGTGTGTAATTGGCAAGTTCGAATTTGGAATTAGGCAGAGTATTATGACACGAAGTCTTCACGTTTTACAGCAGATAACAATCCCGACATCGACAGGAAGGCATCTGGCGTACAAGACCCTTTCATCACTACGACTGTGTTACGAAACCGTGGTGAAAAGTATCTTACATTGGAGATGAGCTTCACAGACCTACAGGTGTTAAAGTGAAACAAGCAGACGCTTCGTAAATGGCTACATAGGTGGAACTTTCATGTCAAACGTCCACGTGTTATCTCACGACGTCGTTGGAGCATTTAACGTTGCGAAACGTTACGTTTTTGGAAGAATGACGGACAAAATGTTTTGGATGTGGCACATTCATGGTGTCTGATAAGATCACTATAACTGGCTGAACATCTTTACATTCACTCACGTGTCACTGGGCAGTACTGCCGTGACGACATCCTGGATGCACACGTGGTGCCATTTGCGTGGCGGCATTGATGTCGTTTTGTTTTCAGGGTGGCAAGAGTACAAAGTGCTCGAATTGCTGTTGGGTACCCTTACAACGGTCAGCTCTCAGTCCAGACTTGTCACTCATCGAGCATATTTCTGGGACGTCCTTGGATGGCGCGTACGCCGCCAACCATTCTCAACGAACTGGCCACCGTCCTCTCGGAAGAATGGGATCGAATGTTGACATTATATCTAACATTATTTCGAGTGTGCCTCGCCCAATCCTGGATTGTCTTGAGAATACAGGCGGATTCAGTCTGTATGAATGACTTGAACTACCTTGACGGATGTTTGTTGTTTGTTGCCCTCGGCAATGTTCCAGCTATATGGTGGCGGTCTGTATCTCTCTGGACCAGAACATCCAGTGATCAACAACATGAGCCTCGATCTACGTAATTGGGATACGATGACATCTGTCGACCAAGTGAACGAGCCTGACCACCTGTTCCCGTTTGTCTCCTCTTACGACATGGACTACTGAAGACCAGTTCTAACCCGGATCACCACTGATCGATGTGACGGACAGTATGACGCTTTGGCCAATCACCTAACAAAATCTGATATCATCTGACGTTAAATAAGATGTCCCAGATATTGTTGAATCATGTCTTGATCTTCCGTGACTGGAAATGTTCATGTGTGTATAGCTGAATATAGGAACGGCACAGTACAGGATAAATCAAATCAGCATTTTCAAGGTCCGCATATCATGCCAGTTACCGAGCTAAGAGTGTTTGCAGATTAGTCCCTTTGTCAATAACAGCTGTATATACTTCCCCCCAGTGTATCACAATACAAGCTTATTCAGTGTGATTCCGTGATAGCTGTAACTACCCGTTAGATACTAGTAACGTAATCACGTCCCGTTTCCCGTAACACGTGTCACTGCGGTCATTACCACGATGACCTAATGCATGTTACATCGGGTGTCCCCCTTGCTGGGATACGAGGACATTTAATCTGCTACGTCACCGAGCCTGGTAACCCCCACCATTTAGACTGTACAAGCAATAGAGTGATGGGTAGAAAATGATAGTGAACACTACTACTTCTTCTGCTGCTACTGCTACTGCTACTGCTGCTGCTGTTGTTGCTACTACCGAGACTGATACTACTACTACTACTACTACTACTACTACTACTTCCACCCACAACCACTAGCACTATTGCAGCGGCTGCTGCTGCTACTTCTACTACTACTACTACTACTACTACTACTACTACTACTACTACTACTACTACTACTATTACTACTACTAAAACTACCACCCGTGAAGATCCGGGTTAGAATATTGATCTTCAGTAACCCATGCTTGTCGTTAGAGGCGACTAACGAGATAGGGTGGTCAGGCTCTCTGACTTGATTGACACACGTCATCGTATTCGTACTCCGGAACGTGGCATCTACTGCAATAAAGAATAATATATCCATAAAAACGTGTTCCTCTTCATCATACCAGCTTCTAAATGTCACTTAAATAAGCCCAAATGACTACTTCTACTGCTCCTGCTGCTACTTCTACTACTACTACTACTACTACTACTACTACTACTACCTACTACTACCTACTACTACTACTACTACCCACTACTACCTACTACTACTACCACTACCTACTACTACTACTACTACTACTACTACTACGATACTTCTATCGGTACAACTGCTGCTGATACTACAGTTTACTATAACAGTTACTACAGCTACTATTGTTTTACAGATTATGGTAAAATTCCAGCAGAGAGGGTTCGGGTGATCCTAGCACTGTCAGGATGGTAAGCTAATCATCAGCTCAGGGCCCTTGACGCCTCTATACACAACCCAGACAGCGAATGGGACTTCTCCCAGGAAACGCTGCCTAGTCGAACCCACCAAGAACTTTCCGGAGAATATATAGACTCCCCAACACCAATTGTCAAGAGTGTTAGAAGGGCCGTGCTCCCAGTGGAGAACCCGGACACTCTCCTGATCTCCGCCAAGAGATCAGGAGGTACTAAACCAAGGGCACCGAGAACAATGGGGAGCCTGACGACAGTGTACTTGTGATGCAAGCGAGATATTTCAAAGGCGAGGCATATTCAGCATGTCTTTCCTGAATCTTGCAATTGCCAATCACGTTGCTCTCAAAAGGGACAGAAAATTCAATGATATACATACATTCATTGGCCTTATCAAAGTGGACAAGATGAGATTTGTTGGCTGGAATTCTTCTGAGGTTCTATGTGGGTCTATTCAAAAGAAGTTTCAAAGCATCATTTTCAATGACGCCCTGGACGTCTTCTGGGTCGTACCATGGATGGACCTCGGAGTCAAAGCTACAGACATGGCGAATACGGTAGTAGAAGCAGCGAGCCATGCCATCATGTCTTTTAAGATATGCTGTTGGTGCCAAGGAAGGGCATCCACTAATAAGGAGTTGGCCAGTCTCTGTGGATTCATTACCTGTTCTGATGACATTGCACTGGTTACCCATCCGACAACGTATCCATTACAAAATATTGGTACTGATGTTCAAAGCCTTGCACAACACTGCACCAGTTTATCTCTCAGACCTTGTGCAAGAATATAAACCAACACGTCACCTGAGGTCATCACAACAACACATGTGCCAGACTGTAGTCTGCCGGACCAAGACATATGGTGAAAGGTCTTTTCAGGTTGCCGGCCCAGCTATGTGGAACAAATTACACCTCTCTCTTCGATCAGGAGAGACATTCAGTACTTTCAAATCCAGATTAAAAACTCACTTGTTCAGCATTGCATACGGAGTTCAGCAGCGCTCTTGATATTAGCGCTATATAAATGTATATCAATGTAATACAGTATCGACATTTCATGTTAATATTTTCTTCAAGAAGCATATTTAGGCGACTGCGAGTGGGAAGTGACTGGTCTTGAGCCTGCTGCTATTGTTATTATTATTATCATTTCTACTGATATTAATACCATGCTGCAGCTGCTGCTGCTACTGCTGATACTATCAATAATACACATCCGTTAACAAACATTATCAAATACTGACTCAAACGATCAAATTGGGCTTCAGCCTTTATTCCTTCAATATGAAAACAGACAGCCATGCACGGATGAACATGTACCCAATATATTCAAGCCCCGTTCACAAACGTGTTGTTCTCGTACACACTTGTGGTGTTCCGATTAATAATTGAAATATTTGAAGATTGGTCGCAGTGACCAAACGACCAAGCAATCGATCACATTTTCTCATAATCGAACATAAACGAGTTTTGAACTACTTTTTTAGCCTTTGAAATACTTGACAATGGAACATATCGTTGAAGTTGTCAGTGCCTGAAAACGTGTTTAATTCATAGAGAAATCACTTCACTAACTGAAAAGCCATGACTGAATATTTCTTGAAGACTCCAGAAAGTTTATGTTCATGGCATATAAGTCATCACTTTAAAGTAGCAAGTTGCATCATGTTATACATATCTGCAATAACAACAATAATTATTTCGATGATTGTTCGTTGGTAATGAAGCAATCATCAATTGTGAGATTTCAACCAATTCCCAACACTAGTACACAACGTATGGACAGCAGATAAATAGTTATGAACAGTTAGGAACGTAAAAATTCGATGCATATGGATTAATATTTCAGACGGTAATTGTCTGACGATAAAGTACATTAATATGACGACGCCCTGATGACGACAGCTATATAATGACGATACAATCACAGCTGTACAATTGCCGTATTGTACGCTAGGCAGACGGTATTTTTGTAATGATTCGGTCACTCTTGTACATTTAGATAATCACTTGTATCTTCAGATGACCGTATCCACCAATGCTATATCTGAGGCCAAGGGGCGGTGGGGTAGCCTAGTGGTTAAAGTGTTCCCTCGTCACGCCGAAGACCCACATGGGTACAATGTGTGGACACCATTTCATCTGTCTCCCGCCGTGATATTGCTGGAATATTGCTAAAAAGCGGCGGAAACGCACACCCGCTCACCACTATCTAACGCCAAAGCCAGAGAATAACCAGTTTATCGTCTAAACAGATTCCGTGAGGCGAAATAGGCAAAACAACGAGATCGATCAATGATGGCTGACACCGGTTGTCGCGAAAAGGGCGATCATGTTCTGACCCCGGTTTCACTCTTATTATAAATTTGCAAAATGTAGAATATTTATAACGCGTCTTTCCAGGCTTCATATCCTGCTCAAAGCCCACAAATATAAACTAATTATTATTATTACCTATCACACCGGGTACCCATTTTATGCTGGGTGAACAGAGGCATTTTTGAACAAACTCACTTGCCTAAGGTAAGACCACATGTGTCACATGTGTTTCTTTGTGGGACAGGACTGAAGTCGTAGAAAATCTCAAGAGTCAAGCTGCCAAACACGGTCACCCATCCAAGGACTCTCCACGCACAAAGGTCTCTCCACGCACAAAGGTCATTTAATACATTTGCTGCCTGACATCGCACAATAGTGTTCAAACCACAATCGAATCTGGACCAGACAATTCAGTGATCAATAGCATGGGCATCGACCTACACAAAAGGGATACAATGACATGTGTCAACAAAGTGAACGAGCCTGACCACCCGATACCGTTAGTTGCTTCTTACGACAAGTATGGGTTACAGAAGACCAATTTCAACCCGGATCCGCACGGGTTCCATGTAATCTATGAACCAGAAAATTCAAAGAACACGATGACTTATTAAACGTGCTTAATTTCCAGTTGCGGTATTCTGTATCAGTTATTGTTGTTCTCGACAGATAAACGTCCAAACTTTAACGAGAGAATATAAAAGAATAATGTCGTTAGTAAAATGGATTATTGAAGATGACTGATACTGTGTCTCGTTCTATCAGTTTATCTACTTGTTGGAACCACTTTTTTAAAGACACTATTTCTTATCTGAAATGGAAAGTTCCATTGAAAGTTGAAAAATAACTGAATAATTCAGAGACGTCATGAAATATGCTTTCTTTCTATGTAAAGATATACAGAAACTTAAACCGTAAAAGGTTTGTCTTATCCTTCACGTGATAAAGAATTTTTAAACTGTAAAAACTGACTCCTGAATATATAATGAATTCTCGTTATCTTCTAAAGTTTTACTTTGCTCAACTCAGCCTTGAAAGTATTGGATTTCCTTTGTATTGCTCTTAACACACGAGATATTCTGGCAGGTTGGACATTCTCTCCAGACCGACTGCCCGCGATGCTACAGTGAGTGAGTGAATTTAGTTGTACGCCGCTTTTAGCAATATGTTATTATTATTATTATAGTATATTTATATAGCGCACATATCCACGCAACTGGTGCATGCTCAAGGCGCTGGTATTTTTCCCTCGATCATTGGATGTCAATCTCAACGGCACATCGTATTATCAATCTCAACTCCCTGGGGAGTATACAACTCTTGCTGCCACTAGGCGCACCGAGTTATTGTGGCTTTATCAGCATGTGGCAGCAATATCACGGCGGGGGGAGACCGGAAATGGGCTTCACACATAGTACTCATGTGGGGAATCGAACCCGGGTCGTCGGCGTGACGAGCGGACGCTTTAACCATTAGGCTACTCCACCGACCTCGCGACGCTACATGGCATGTATGAATACAATGCTTGAATTTCAATTCTGGTGTATCCCCCCTCTTTACACAATCATAAGAAATATCTGCAGGGATGGCTGACTTAGCCCTTCCGGCTGTAGTTACAGTCGGGGCGGTGGGGTAGCCTAGTGGTTCAAGCGTTGGCTCGTCACGCCGAAGACCCGGGTTCGATTCCCCACATGGACACAATGTGTTAAACCCATTTCTGGTGTCCCCCCGCCGTGATATTGCTGGAATATTGCTAAAAGCGGCGTGAAACTTAACTCAGTCAGTCAGTCAGTCAGTTACAGTCACTGTTGTGTCGAAATTTGATGTGTCGAACAAACGGTTGTCCCGAAGCAAAAACACGGCCCCTGTGTATTCAACCTGTTGTCTTAGTTTTGTATTTGTGTCGAAGCTCGGATATCTCGAAGTGTTTATGTATGTCATTGATAGGATTCAATTACAGCAATGTAGCCGCTGTTGTCCAGTTTCATCAACAGAGGGTACCAAGTGCAGGAGTTGTGTGGATATGTATTCGGTTCATATTGGTATATACTACTCACACTTTGCTAAGGATCACAAAAATTCCCAACTTTACTTAAACATAGATTTATAATTTGTATCCATTTAAAACTAGATAAATAATGATATGGTATCCCCTTTTTATGTTAACAGTCACTTTAGTCTAACCTTATGCACTTGATACATGAGTAACCATAAAAATGTTTTTTTTATGGCACCAATCAACCATTTTGCAAATCATGGAACGAATCATTGACAAGTACACAACACCTGTGAATAGCAGGTATGGGATCCACAAAATGCAGTGGTATACTGTAACCTAGGATCCACCGTTACAATAAGCTTACTAGATATTTAAACCAAATTAGACACCACATCACAGTTTTCTGTTGAATCAATGGTTTGATCCTTAGCAAAGTGTAAACACATCGTTATTAGTTCTGGTTAGAACCGTTCAGTCCCCCCTATTCCCAACCATGATACATATGGAACTTAGTCCTGAGTCTGTGTTCCAGTGCGTCCGATCTCCACTGAGTCGGTCGTGTATGATTCTATCTCGACAGGTCTTTATACTCATTTATACAAAGAGATTGCTTGAGAACACAATTTGTCCGGGTTAAATGTGGTTTTCAGCAACCCAAGCGTGTCATCAGAGGCGACTAACGGTATAGGGTGATCAGACTCGCTGACTTGGTTGACACATGTCATCGTATCCCAGTTGCGTAGGTCGATGCTCGTGATATCAATCACTGGATTGTCCCCCCAGACCACCGTTATATAGCGGTAAAGGTGAAGAATGTGGCGTTAAACAGCTAACAACAAACAGCATTTGACCCAAAGTCTATATTAAGAGGATGCTTGCAAATACACTTGTCTTAATGTTTTATCGATATTTCGCCCAATAATACATCTGTCTGAAGATTATATCAAGCGAATTCTTCATAACACAGACGACCCTGAAGCCTGTGTCAAGTGGATGCTTGACAACCCCGCTGTCGGAAGAATATATTGATATTTTGTTTGATAGCACAAGATAACATCATGGCGATCGATGGTATTTAACCTGTCACTGATAACTGTGTTGAGTGATTGCTTGATGACACATCTGTCCTAAAAGAAACCAATGGAGAAAACAACTGTATTTAAAGATTAAAGTGGGAGATTGCATTATAACACATCTGTATCTGAGGATTATGTCGTGGATGTCCTTGACTTTACAGATTGCCTGAACCTATCGTTGCTGTGTGAAATTGCGAAACATATTGTCGGATTTCTTGATGCACATGTGCAAACAGTAATGTCTGCGTGAAGCTATCGCTGGGACAGACCTGTAGAAATTGTGAAATATAGTGACAGTGTTCTTGATGCACATGCACTGACTGTAATGACTCTGTGAAACTATCGTTGGGATAGACCTGTAGAAAACTGACAGTAATATTGACAGTGTTCTTCACGCACATGCAATCACTGTGATGACTCCGTGAACCTATCGTTGAGACCGACCTGTAGAAATTGTGAAAAATATTGACAGTGTTCTTGTGCACATGCACTGACTGTAATGACTCTGTGAAGCTATCGTTGAGACAGACCTGTAGAAATTGTGAAGAATATTGACAGTGTTCTTGTGCACATGCACTGGCTGTAATGACTCTGTGAAGCTATCCTTTAAAAAGACCTGTAGGAAACTGATAAAAATATTGACAGTGTTATTGATGACTGTTTTGGACTGTTTCATGACCCATCTCACTCTTATGATTGTAATGATAGAGGGCATGATGACACCTTTTATCTCTGAGGAATTATCCAGAAAATCCGTAGAACACATGCACTGTGTGAAAAGGCATTTGTGATAGATTTATGCAAAGTGAAAGAATATTGAGGGCGAATATGTTTGTGAAACAAGGATACAACATTGCCCTGGTGTCTTAATATTAGCTTAGTAGTTGGCTCGTCCCGCCGAAGCCCCGTGTTTGTTTCCCTATATGTTTAAACGACATGAAACCCATTTCTGGTGTCCCCGTCATGATATTGTTGGAATGTTGCTAAAATCGGTGTAAAACCATACTCACTCGTTGACTCATTTATCTGTTATTTTTCCCGTCGCTGTGCACTCAGGTGATCTTGGCAAGGGTTTGATAAACGTCTTGAGGCCTACATTCGTTCAACATGTTACATAAGTAAGACTGATCAAAATGCTGTTTAACTAGACTCATTAATCATTTTATAATGAGTGATTGAGTTCAGTTTTACGCCGCACTCAGCAAAATTCCAGCTATATGGCGGCGGTCTGTAAATAATCGAGACTAGAACAGACAATCCAGTGATCAACGGCATGAGCATCGATCTGCGCAATTGGGAACCAATGACATGTGTCAAGCCGAGTGTGCCCTAGTCAGCGAGTCTGACCACCCGATCCCGTTAGTCACCGCTAACGTGACTTCAAGCATAGTCGCCTTTTTGTTGACACATGACATCGTATCCCAAAGTAGATCGGCTGATGATGTAGATCACTGGATTGTCTGGTCCAGACTCGATTATTTACAGACCGTCACCATATACAAATCAATGGTAGATATAAACGTGCAACATGAGTATGACGTCATGTACAATAACTGCAAGATTATATCGTGCGACCCGGTCAAATTAAGCTAGATCTGATGATAAACATTGATGAGTCAAGTTTGTGATCATGAGTTTCATTCTACTCACCGAAACACATTCCATTTGTTATGATGGGCAAGACTGATGTAAAAATATTGGAATGGAATCAAACAAAGTGACAGTTTTGCCATTTGTCGCATCGTTGTCGCTCCTTGGTTGATTTTGACACTGTTTGCTTGTTTTAGTAAGGACAACATAGAAAACGGGTGTCAGCGAAATAGGACACAAGCCATTTTCAGATTTGCCCTACTGAGACCAATATGGTGTCAGATGCAAATACCAGTTTCGACGTTTCTTTTCCCCAGAAAGAAAACCCGCTTCACTCGTAACCATTCGTTTCCTGAACAACGGATTGTGAAACCCTTCAGGTGAACAGCATTGCCATGATGTCAACATCATATTTTTTTATAATGCTTGTGTTTCTGAAATTCTTTTGATGTTATTATTAGGACAGAAAGGACAGTGACACATAATACGTCAAAGGTAATGATATTTCGATTCAACAATTTATATAACATGAGATAGTGGTAAGGGGGTTGAGACATACATTTCATGATGTAAAAAGCTCGTATTTCCTTAACAGTATTTCCGTTTGTAAGGCGAGTGAGTGAGTGAGTTTAGTTTTACGCCGATTTTAGCAATATTCCAGCAATATCACGGCGAGGACACCAGAAATGGGCTTCACACATTGTACCCATTTGGGGAATCGAACCCGGGTCTTCGGCGTGACGTCCGTTTGTAACGATTATAAGACTGGCGCGCCTGTAACAACAGGACAATCAGTCTTTCATAAGTGACAAATCGTTATCAAAAGAAATTATTTTGTGGAGATACTGAAAATACATTTAGCATTATAAAGCATTCGATTTGTTTGAGGAAATTCTGATTTAACCTACAGTGACCCAAGTAAGGAGCTCGGCATTGTCACTTGCGATATTGGATTTTCTATATTTATCATATTATATTATATTTATATTTATTTATTTATTAATTAAACACAGGATGTTTATATAAATGCTAGCCAAGCTGTTATGTTGAATTTGTTCATACAATAGGAATTACAAATACTACATCTTACAACTGAAAGTAAACATGGACTTGTTTTCCACCATTTGTCTTTCCAAGCAATAACAAAATGTGTGATTTCAAAGCCCAGATCAAGTTGTACAAGACTGATAAACAAATTGCTAAAGTCGTCTCATAAATATAGAATCGTAATCAGTGAACGCTTGATCATATCACAGGCAAACTGCAATTATAGTTTTCGAATTAACATAATTCTACAATAAGATACAGCCTTCAACATATGTGACGTTAGTTTCTGTAAGATGTTTATCTACGGTAAGACCTGCCCTGAATGTGTTGCATCCGTTCCACTTCAGCTTGTTGTAAACATGGGAAGAGCACGAACGTGATGTAATGCCATTAAGCTCTTCGTTTAAACAGAGAGGCTTGGTTTGTTTGTTCAAACATGTTTGACTGAAAATGTGTCTTAGTTGACGGGATGGGTAGAGAGTTTGCTTCTTTGGATAAAACGTAGAATCATAATTATGAAACAATATATTCGACATTAACATTCAATGGATTTTGTTCGGTTTATATCCATAGTATATCGCCATTCTCGGTTTTAATGTGATATATTATTACATTGTTTCTGTATATTTCTGTGTAAAGTGTAATTTAGGGAGTAGGAACACGTCACCGCTGTCGACAAATATACTGACGGAAATAAATCAAGGAACACGTAGACATATACCAGAGTGAAAGCAAAAGGGATATAATCACTATTTGGTAGTCACTCGTTAACTCACGCTTGTTGCTTGTACATTCGACACCGCTTTTGTCAAACGTGTCCTTAGAATACGGATAGAGTTTTGTACATCTCTCGGTGAAGATGCCGATCCTGGCTTAGATCCTGACTGTCACGGGACTTAAAACCTTTAGCCTTTGTGCTGCTCATTCAACCCACAGTTATACTCATCACGTTAACACAGGGCACGCATTCTGAAACCAGGCAACGTTACTCGATCTACGGCAAGAAAGAGTACATTGGTATTTTCAGATGGTAACATTATTTCTGACCGTGTTAAATTTTAACCATGGTTGCCTTCACATATATACTTGTCACCATGAAAATTTGCAAAAAACCTTTAAAAAATCGTTATGTTGAACTACATATACATTTTGAAACAAAACAAAATATAAACTGATCGTTTATGGCTCTTGGTATTGATTCCTGTCACGAAATGATTGAAAAAAACCCAGAACGATCACTTGTAACCCTGAACCACAAAATAGAACCTATTCCTTTTTTAGAACGGTATACACAGAAATTACTTGTGGACATTTCGTACACAGCGTTCATGGCTTGACGTCATATAACGTTGCCATGATCACCAGATAATGGAAAGAAGAATAATTTTTTGTGAAGGAATTCCGTGGACACCTTGGTTCAAGTTTTGTTCAAGTCAAGTATTTCCTTGGCAATGGGGATAAGGTAGCCTAGTGGTTAAAGCATTGGCTTATCACGCCGAAGACCCGGGTTCGAATCCCCACATGGGTACAATATGTGAAGCCCATTTCAGGTGTACCCCTCCGTGATATTGTTGGAATATTGCTACTCACTCACGGAAATCAACTTCCTCATTTGTATTGAACTTCTTTAAATGATCACAGCTATTTCGGCCTTTCCGACGAACAGAATGTGTCTGAAAATTGCATATTCTCTTGCAATGGCGTTTTCTATTTACACTTTTGCATTATCTGTCACAGTGACTGGATGAACATCTGTTTTGAAAAGGCATTATCTTTAAAGACTACAGCTTTGCGACTTCTCCACTCTTCTAAAATGCTTAGTTTCATCTCTTAAATAATTTAGACTGTCGGCCAGTCAATCATTCAATCTTTATTCAATCAAAAACCACCTACGGTGGTACAAGAGCAAAACACAAAACAGATATATTACTCATAATACATGCGTCTTAGCAACTATTTCTTAACAGGATTTGTAAAATATTATAAATTTAGATAGGCATTTCAGTTCTTTTGTGCTTTAGGTGTCAAAGTTTTACAAAGGTTATATATATTTGGGTATTGATAATATAGTTTTGGGAATATACAATAATCTGATGGGGAGAAGCGCTTCACATCTAAAGATGTACTGAAACTCATCTCCCATACACTCTGGTTGCATAGTTTACATTTGCCAACTTCCCTCGCAATTCCCTGCCACCGGCCAGTCTCTATGGGTAGGTTATGATTTGAAGTGCGGAATCTTAGAAAACGGGATAGAGACAGATTTAGGTACGTATTGTTCAAATTGTATTGATTTTGTAAAAATGTTTATAAAGAATGCCAGAGCTAATTAGAGCTAAATTCAATGTTTTCTCTCCTTTATTGGTAGAACTGGTCTGGTCTGGTCATCATCATCATCATCATCATCATCACCTTCACCATCACCTTCACCATCATCATCACCATCATAACATCATCATTATCACCACCATCATCATCATCATACCAACATCATAATCAGCCTAGTATTCCGAACTGCTTACTGGACATGTGCCATCATAGTACATTTCAATCATTGCTCGACTTGTTTCTCAAAGTAATCTGTTTACCGTATAACGAAGTAAAGAAGTTTAGACTCAACGTATTCCTTTGTTTTAGTTCTGATCTAGTTGACCGGTCAGCATGTCCACGCGTTATGTTCAGAGGATAATGGCAAGTAATTAGTCAGAAGCATAGTACCTCAACCTCGAGCAAAAGCATGCTTGTCATAAATCAATGAATGAATACTCTTCATTTCTCGCAACGATTTGAAGAGTACATTCAATTTAATGACTTGGCATAATTTCACAAATACAATATTTACGCTAAACTGCATGAGCTGAAATGTTTACCCACGATACATAGAATGTCACGCATCTGTCAAATGTCATAGGCCGCATCTGTTACGGGCACCGAGGTACATCAGATACCTGCCCTCATCACCCCTAGTGACCTTTGACCTATGTATACTTCCGGCCCGTGGAAAGTATTCTATAAAAAACCTGGGTTTTTACTAAACAAATATTAAAAGGCAATCATATACATTTATCATCCAAAACTGTGTTCCACAGGAGATATCGCTTGTGTGAGATCAAACGATATCTCCTAGGAGATATCGTTTTGACAGTAGATTTTGTACAATGCCCTGACAATGCTATGACGTCATGTACTTGATGACGTCACAATGCTATGACATCGCTGCACTGCAAGTCTAATGGCAGTAAAAAGTTCAGAGATATACATTTTTCATTGAAAATTAATGAAGAGTGATTTTGGATGATAAATAGAATCTCACCCTCGTGTCTTCTGATATCAAATATATCAACACTCGTTGATAAAGTAAAAATATCCTCGGCAAGCCTCGGATATTTGTAACTTTATCAACTCGTGTTGATATAATTGATATCAGAAGACACTTGGGTGAGATTCTCTATATATACTCTTAAAAGATACACCTGTATATCCATTCATGCCAAATGTAAACCGATGGCAGAGTTTCGTTGTTCTAGTTAAACATTTTATTAAAAAAAAATCACCCAGCAACAGCATAAAGACAACACAAACAATAAAGGTACCCTAAGTACAATATATGTGTGAAAAGTGATTCTCATGATCGATGGCATCGCTGAACCTGTTTGGGAATGTACGCAGATGCCATCGATTTGATTTCCAGATGTTCCTAGGTGACGTGTAATTCCTCGTTGGAAGGTACTTGCTGCAAGCATAATGGCATTACACGTTCAAACTATCAATACTCAAGGGTCTTCAGCTCAGTGGCAAATGGTTATGTATTGGCAAATATTGACAATGTTGATACTTGACAATCATTGAAACTCAGTTCAGATTGTAGATATTTGCCTCTTCAAACTGCACCAAGCTGGGGTGCAACTGAAGGGCGAATTGTATTGTAGTTGATTTGGTGATATATGCTGGTCTTGTCATAAGCTTAACTTACTTTGGTAGTTTTTGCACACGTTTAAAATGACGGATTAGACAATGGTTGATTTTTTCATTGTCTTAGATATGTTCCTCGGGGAAATCAGTTCGACCTTTGACGTTGACACTGCCGTCACATCAAGGTGCTCCCAGAGATATATGTTCTTCGTTATCGCCCGTTTTTAACTTTAAATATCAACGTTTTATGTTGGTAAAAAAAGAAATATTTAGTGCAGTGGTGTGTGGTCCGGTGCAAAGAGCTCAGGTGATAAATCAGTTGAAATTAAGCAGCGTTAGGCGTGAGGAGTCCTTAAATGGGTGACCGTGTTTGCCAGCTCGACTCTTCATTGTTTCTAGGAGGGTAGGCCTACTCTACAACGAAGCACATTTGATACATGTAGTCTCACCTTGGGAAAGTAATTTTGTTAAATATTGCCTCTGTTCACACAGCAGGAAATGGGTACCCGGTGGGATATATGATGTGACTATAACCTTCTATAACTTTGATTCACAACGACGTGAAATCCTTGTAACGTTGTCTTGATTATAAGAGTGAGTTACATAGTTTTGTGTGCGCGTGCGTGTGTCTATGTGTGCGTGCGTGCGTGCTTGTACTCGGGCCACTAAGACTAAATACACTGTCTTTGTTTCACATATTCCAATGTCGTTCATAAGGCATTGCATCAACAAGTAGTATGTTTTAACACCTGTTGGAAACACACTGCCGATGGCTGACCACTGAGCATCCGTTCTGAGCAAGCTTCGATTGAAGACACTGAAAGGACTGTTTCACTCATTATGAACGCTATGAGTGAAGACATGCGATTAAATATACATGAGCAAATATTTATTAATATATAAAATCATTTACATTATTGTTCAACAGGACATTGGTTAGTTAGTATACAATACATTTAAAGGACACAGTATTAAAGAAAATGGTATCGCTTGATGCTGTGTGTACGTCAATGTGTCTAAATGCCTTGTGACATCTTCCTCTGTTTTCAGGAAACCGATGGACATACAATGGTACTCTGGGTAAGTATATATCTAATATATAATTTCAAGTGAGTGATAAGTTTAGTTTTTTCGCCGCATTTTGCAAGACTCAAGGCCGTGACCACAAGAAATTGGCTTCACACATTGTACCCATGTAAGGAATCAAACCCGACGAGCGAACACTTTAACCACTAGGCCACTCCATCGCCAAATAAATAATGTTTCAGGACCTGTGACAACATTGATTAAAAACATATGTTTATCACAATTAAGAGCAGCTTGCATTAGCAATTAAAACTTAGCACTACCATTTTATGCAAGATAAAGCACAATACAGCCGTAAAATCAATATAGTTACGATGGTGGCATGTGCTGAGTCCAGGTGAACGGATAATAAACAGCAGGGCTGGGTGACAACAGGTGTCTGGCACCTGTAGAACCTGTCGGGATCTTGTAGCGAGGGTCGCCGGGAGAAAATACATGTCGGAAACAGTGGGTACGTTTAAGGGAACTAGCATTTGATATCCCGTGTATGCATGTGTATGTGTGTGTTTGTGTGTAGATGGATGGATGGATGATGGATGCTAGATGAGTGTGTGGTGGGGGGAGGGGGGATTGGTAGACGGATAGATGCTAGATGAATGTGTTGTGTGTGGGGTGGGTGGGGGTGGGTGGGTGGGGGTGGATGGATAGCATGGGCAAGACAACTTGGGCTTCACATATTAGAAATCTTTAATTTTCTCATGGCTTTGGATTTGCATGGTTAAATCAGACAGTGGGTAATGTAACTCAGTTTCTTAAACGTTTCCGAGAACAGTCAGTTAATATGTTCCATCAAGAATGGCATTCGACTCTCGAAAATAGTTCAAGGTATGATCTATATAGGTCCTTTAAGAGCCTTATCCAACCAGAAATATATTTATCTGTATTGACATCAAGAAATATCAGACGCACATTTGTTCAGCTCCGACTAGGTTTATTAGATTTAAGTATTAATAAAGGTAGAAGATTGTATATAGACAGAAATATGAGAATTTGTCCATTATGCACTTCATCTATTGAAGATGAAATTCATTTTATATTTGTATGACCATATTATGATGATCTTAGAAGAAAATACATTTCAAGTAATTATCTATCAAAATATCCATCGATAGCCTTTGTCTCGATTCTCACTTCCAGAAATGAAACTGTTATCCGTAACCTTTCTCTATTTATAAAACATGCTGTTGTCTTGAGAAATGATAGGTTATCTAAGCAATAACCATTAAAATTGCCATTGTATTATGTACTGTAGTTCTATATATGTATGTAACTCCTTGTATATGGGCCGGAGGCCTTGAATACAATAAACTTGACTTGACTTGATAGACGAAAGATGGATGGATGCTAGATGTGTGTGCGTGTGTGTGTGTGTGTGTGTGTGTGTGTGTGCGTGTGCGTGCGTGCGTGCGTGCGTGCGTGCGTGGTCAGTCTCACAGTCCATGAACCACGTTATTTTCCCTAGCCAAGCCCTTCCTGCAGATGAAGCAAGTCTAGATTTCTTCAGGTTCTGAATCTCCCATCCCACTTGAGCTCTTTTTCAATTTAAATGGGTTTATTTGTTACTATCAAAATTATATATATTCAGAAACTAAGCGTTAGTTTAATCCCACGTGTGCACGTGTATGTGCGTGTGTCAGTGTGTTCTTGTGCGTACATGTCTGTGTGTGGTTATACAATGCCATTTAGACATGGTCAAATGTAACATATGTTAGATTTGAAAATACACTTCCTTATTAAAGTACACATTCTAGTACGTTTTGGATTGAGTCCCATCCGGGATTCGAACCCACACCCTCAGAGTGAGGCACCCTATGGCCAGCACACAAAGTCAGACGCCTAGACCGCTCAGCCACCGCCACTTCCACAGAAAGGAAGTCAGACAACTGGTAGTCTAGACTGCGGACTTTGTGTGGTGGAAGTCGTGGTGGCTGAGAGGGTTAGACGGCTGACTTTGTGACTATTAACAATATTGTTGGATGCGGCTTCCATCAACCACTACAAGAAATTACACGACCAGAATCTCCTACAACGTGTCACATGAAATGGTATCATGTGTCCGATATTATCTCTATATCGGATCATTAAGTTGGTTCGTAAAATACAGTTTCTTTTTTTAAAGCACTTTAATGTGGATGAAGGTAGCGTATCAACTGAAATCATCACGGATAAATATTTTATTTTTTTTAATTAAAGAATTATAATTTCGCCGTAAAAACTCTGCCAAATAATTTATTTAAAGACTCTTCGATACATGTCTTTGTTCCCAGCAGGAATTGCCCGGAATATGACGTGTCCAGATCGGTGAGATTCGGACTAGGTTTCACTGTTCAAGAGATATTCAAAGTTGTAGTCAAAAGGTTTTAGGAATTTAACTTAGATATACCGAGGTTTATTCAAGAGATAACACAATACATATATACTCGTGCCAATAATGGTTGTCACCCCCTTCAATTGTTTTTATTGGAGAGGGTGTGTGGGGTGGGTGTGTGGGGGTTGGGGTGGGGAGGGGGGTGACAACAATTATTGGCATGAGTATATTTCTGCTGACCGCCTCCGTGGTGTAGTGGTTAGAGTGTCAGCCCGGAGTGCTGAAGGTCGCGGGTTCGATCCCCGACCGCGTCATACCAAAATACGTTAAAATATGGTACTTGTTGGTCCCTGCCTGGCGCTCGGCATTAATGGGTACAACAAGGACTGGTCGGCTCGGAGTCAGTATCATGTGTCTGAGTGGGGTATTCATGCTTCACTGCGGCATGGTATCTCTGTGGGCTAGCACTATAAAACCAGCTTCAGTCTGGGCTAGTACAAGCAGCCGCACATACACATACACACGCATGCACGTCGTCATATGAGCGAAATATTCTCAAGCACGACGATAAACCCAATTCCACCACCACCACCATATTTCTGCTGGGAACGTTTGCATGTGTGGAAGAGTCTTTAAATAAATTATTTGGCAGTGCTGGCAATTTGGATGCTATATAATGATAACGTATCTAAGCATTATCTCAGCCAGTCGTGTCTGAGTTGCTTTGACCTTTGCAAACGCGGTTTCCCTATCTAAAATATGACAATGAATTCAACATGATTTATATTTCTGTGAAACTCTATCCATCCTCATCGTTCATGTGTTATCTGCACCTTATCTACACTCTATCTAGAACATGCCTATAACATATCTATTAAACTCAATCTTTATATCTATTATTGCACGAGGCATTCACAAATATGAACATTTCAATTTGCACTTAAAAGTACGCTGTGATGGATCTACGTGTGCACGCTATCCCATTCTGAAGTGAATCATTTTGGTGATTTAGGTGTATTGCTTTTATTCTAATATATTCATGTAAACTGAGATAATACTGCATTAAAACATAATCCATCAGGGCACATGATCGTATGCAATAAATTTCTGCTATTTTCATAAGAGCATTGTTGGCATTGTCAATAACAACTGAGACCCTATGACGTCATGGTGCTTTAGTGTTGAGAAAATATTATCCTTACCGTCTTCAACTGTGCGTGACATCACAGGTTTATTGCGTTAAATACAGTCGGGGGGATACAGCTCTTTGAGAAAAGGGGTGCAGTGTTAATTTTCAACCGTATTCAAGAGAGTTTCAATGGTAATTAAATACACTTTCAAGACAAAAGAGGAGGTGCGCATCCCTGCACCCCCCTCTGGATCCGCCTATGAATTATATCATATTATGTACAATACATGTGGACTACCTTCGATGAATTTTCCTGTAGAGTTTCATTAAGTTTTCATTCTTTTTCTCTTGAAATGTAAGTTATTAATATTAGAAAATAATCTGCTGTTACTCAAAATTACGGATTTTCTGTTCTTCCCGTTACAGCAAACTGCCGCCTGGAGTTTGAACTCATACTACCTCTAATACATTACATCTAGCTTTAACGTCAAACTTCTTAAAGTGAGTTCCCGTGAATGTCCGGGTTAGAATGAACCTTCAGTAACCCATGCATAACGGGATCGGGTGGTCAGACTCTCTGACCTGGTTGACACATGTCATCGTATCCAAATTGTGTAGATCGATTCTCATGCTGTTGATCACTGGGTTGTCTGGTCCAGACTCGATTATTTACCGACCGCCGCCATATAGCTGGAATATTGCTGATTGCGGCGTAAAACTAAACTCACTCACCTACTCTTCTAGTGAGATGTTTACATTGAGTTTAACGTACTTCTCTTCAGAGGTTAACGGCAACTTACTTCTAGTAAGACGATAATGCCGATTTGAAGGACAAGATTATTGATATGATATGGAGTTGATAGTGTTCATGTAGATCGAGCATATGTGTGAAGACAATTGGTCTCATGAAAACATTGCTGAGGGCCATATTGGGTATAAGGAGTCAAACGAATTAGCTGTATGAGATGGCTCAGATGTACGAGAGGGTATTTATGACGCTGGATCAATTTCATCTGTCTGTATTTTGTGTGCAGGTCCAAGTCACTGGCATGTCGACTACCCGAAGTGTGGGGGAAATAAACAGTCCCCAATCGACATCGAAACAAGCAAAGTGGAGTTCAACCCAGACCTGACCGTCTTCGACTTAAGTGAACTCTCCCAGACCGAGAACATAGGCATGACGCTGGAGAACGTCAACGGCCATACAGGTGCGACTGCTGATGCTGAAGCGTAGTCATGTGACCTAATACTCTTACGTCACTAAAACCGATAGGTGTCGCTTTTGTCAGTCTTAGCTCTGTGTATTTCCGTGAGGTCATGTCCAATACTGACGCGTCAAATAGTTTTCAACACGTTATGCCCCGTATTGAAGATCAATTGAACAATTTAGAAATCGTTAGGGGAACTAGAGGATAGGACATCATTTGTTTAAACTACATCGTTACAGCATTACAATCCAAGCATGAAGATAAATTATTTAATACTTCCACCTTTCTCATTTTAGCTGGGGCGGTGGGGTAGCCTAATGGTTAAAGCTTTGACTCGTCACGCCGAAGACCCGGGTTCGAATCCCCATTGGTACAATGTGTGAAGCCCATTTTTGGTCTCCCCCGACTTGATTTTGCTGGAATATTGCTAAAAACCAAACTCAGTTAGTCAGTCTCATTTTAGCTGAATATTAATTCAGATATCTGAACCTTAATACACTGTAAAAACAATCCAATATTCAGGGAAAAGACTGCTAATTTATATCTTTGAAATGAGCGTATGAGCAACATGGAACAGGGAGCTTTAAACATCCGGTCCATATAGTGTACCCGTGTGGGGAATGGAACCTAGCACTTTGGCGTCGCGATCGAATTCTTTATCTACCAGGCTACCCAACACTATTGAAGTTTGGAAAGCGTTTCTGTCAGTGTTCCTTTGTCCTCTTCTGCTTCAGTGGAAGTGGTCATCTCGGGCAGTGCCAACATGCTGGTCTCGGGAGGGAGTCTGGACAACAAGTACAAGGTCAAACAGTTCCACTTCCACTGGGGTCAAGCGGACGAGAGGGGGTCGGAACACGAAATTGACGAGAAGCAGTTCCCCATGGAGGTAATGTTAGATCGTTTTGTTTGTTGTGTTTGTTTGTTGTTTAACGCCACACTCAGCAATATGGCGGCGGTCTGTAATAATAATCTGCAGACAATCCAGTGATCAACATCATAAGCATCGATCTACGCAAGTGGGATACGATGACATGTGTCAACCAAATCAGCCAGCCTGACCACCCGATCCCGTTAGTCGCCTCTTATGACAAGCATGGGTTGCTGAAGACCAATTCTATCCCTGATCTTCACGGGTACCACCTCCATATAACTGGAATATTGCCGAGTGCGGCATTAGACAACAAACCCACCAAATGGCCTCGCGTTGATGCCATCAAACTTTTCGGAAAGGCAACCGGTCGTGTTTTTTCTCGTATACATATCGAGACAATTGCGTGTATTTTGGGGCAGGGGTTACTATTTTTTATGTTCTCATTTGGGGACGGGATAGGCGGTTGGACATGGATTTACTCCACGGCTATTGTAAGTATCATGGCAGTGAAGACAAGCAATTGTTTTTCCTTAAAAACCCACGTAGTTTTTTTGTAAACACATTAGGTATTATATACATGGAAGTGTTAAAAACTAACAGTTAACAATTCCTCTTGTTACGCCTATTTAAAACACTGTAAACAACGTTTGTACCGAACACGCTTATAACGAACTGATCTGGCAACATTATTTATCTCAGCCACTCAATGTATATATGTGGGCATGTTATAACGAACTACGGTTATAACGAACTGACGGCCTTGGCAACGTTATTTATCTCAGCCACTCAATGTATATTATGTGGGCATGTTATAACGAACTACGGTTATAACGAACTGATCTGGCAACATTATTTATCTCAGCCACTCAATGTATATATGTGGGCATGTTATAACGAACTACGGTTATAATGAACTGACGGCTTTGGCAACGTTATTTGTCTGTGCCACTCAATGTATATATGTGGGCATGTTAAAACAAACTACGGTTATAACGAACTGACGGATATGGCAACGTTATTTGTCTCAGCCACTCAATGTATATATGTGGGCATGTTAAAACAAACTACGGTTATAACGAACTGACGGATATGGCAACGTTATTTGTCTCAGCCACTCAATGTATATATGTGGGCATGTTATAACGAACTACGGTTATAACGAACTGACGGATATGGCAACGTTATTTGTCTCAGCCACGCAATGTATATATGTGGGCATGTTAAAACAAACTACGGTTATAACGAACTGACGGATATGGCAACGTTATTTGTCTCAGCCACTCAATGTATATATGTGGGCATGTTAAAACAAACTACGGTTATAATGAACTGACGGATATGGCAACGTTATTTGTCTCAGCCACTCAATGTATATATGTGGGCATGTTATAACGAACTACGGTTATAACGAACTGACGGATATGGCAACGTTATTTGTCTCAGCCACTCAATGTATATATGTGGGCATGTTATAACGAACTACGGTTATAACGAACTGACGGATATGGCAACGTTATTTGTCTCAGCCACGCAATGTATATATGTGGGCATGTTATAACGAACTACGGTTATAACGAACTGACGGCTTTGGCAACGTTATTTGTCTCAGCCACTCAATGTATATTATGTGGACATGCTATAACAAACTGACGGATATGGCAACGTTATTTGTCTCAGCCACTCAATGTATATTATGTGGACATGTTATAACGAACTACGGTTATAACGAACTGACGGCTTTGGCAACGTTATTGATCTCAACCACTCAATGTATATTATGTGGACATGCTATAACAAACTACGGCTATAACGAACTACATTTAGTGGTTTCACTGAGTTCGTTACAACCGTACTTTACCGTATTAATGCTTGACAGTCATTACAGCCTATTATTGGGCACCTAGATCGACATGGGCATCTGGTCATCTGGTCATCCGGCATAGTCAGATGAGCATAAGATATACACATATTTGGCCAGCGATTAACTGCTTGTAAACACTGGCTCTGAGTATACATGTTTTGTTTCAGATGCATATAGTGCTGTATTCCATGACGTATGCAGACATCGACCTGGCCATAGACAAACCAAAGGGACTGGCCGTGCTCGCCTTCCTGTTCGAGGTGAGAATTTAGTGCGTTTCTGTGAGATTGAATAACATTACCGTATTTCCTCTAACAGATGCCGACCGCCTCCGTGGTGTAGTGGTTAGAGCGTCAGCCCGGAGAGCGGAAGGTCGCGGCTTCGATCCCCGACCGCGTCATACCAAAAGACGTTAAAATATGGTACTTGTTAGTCCCTGTCTGGCGCTCGGCATTAATGGGTACAACAAGGAATGGTCGGCTCGGAGTCAGTATAATGTGTCTGAGTGGAGTATTCATGCTTCACTGCGGCATGGTATCTCAGTGGGCTAGCACTGTAAAACCAGCTTCAGTCTGGGCTAGTACAAGCAGCCGCACATACACATACACACGCATGCACGTCGTCATATGAGCGAAATATTCTCAAGCACGAGGTTAAACCCAATTTCACCTCACCTCACCTCTAACAGATGCCGGTCTTCCAATAAATAGACACCTTGGGCCCGTTTCACAAAGCGATCGTAGCGCTACGACTGTCGTAAGTCTATGTTGAAGTATGGGAGTTACGATCACCTTAGCGATACGATCGCTTTGTGAAACGTGTCCTAGGTTCTTAATAGCCACTGTCCGTCCAATGGGCAATAAAGACTGACCATCCAATAAACACTTGCCAACCAATGGACTTCGGCCCTGGAAGAGACACAGGGCATCCAATTGATGCTGACCTAAGATGGGGTTCGAAAAGACGCGATACTTGGGTAGTCTAGTGGTTAAAGCGTTCTCTCATCCCGCCGCAGATCCGGGTTCGATTCTCCACATGGGTATAATTCTTGTGTTTCTCGCCGTGATATTAAACTATTTAAAACATAGCCAATATTCGTTTATCAGTGGAAACGCGGTAGGTGTATTATTGCCAGATGCGGTGTAGTTTACAAGTTTACAAAGTCATATTTTAAATAATTTAATGAAAGAAGAGAAATGGACACATATATATTCTGCTTACCAAAACGAAACGTCAACCATTAAATTTGAACGAGGTCTTTTTTATATCTTCCCACACATTTGCGTGCTTTAGAAATACTAAAAACTGATGATAAACAGGCAATGAATTATGAAGACGCTGATTGATCGTTCAAGTAAAATATTTCCAGTGCGACTGTAGATGCCCTAGTCTCTCATAACTGTCACTTTGAATATGTAAGGAATTGCCTGTACGAAATCTAGTACAGGCAGGTAATATCATAATATCATCATAATAACTACATGATCAAGATACCTGTAGAGTACATCTATATACAATAGGAAGAGGAAAACCAACTTCTATGGATTGTCAACTTCTTTATTGCAGTGGGTGCTACGTTTCGGTAGTAACACCGTTATCAAGCAAGCACCTACACCGAAACGTCGCACTCTCATTGCAATAAAAAAGTTGACTATCCATAAGTTGGTTTTCCTTCGCCTATACAACTTCTAAAATGCCTCTCAAAGAAGTTACATCTACAATAGTACGTACAAGAGTACACCCCTGTATTGAATAGGGAGGTGATATCCACTACAGTACATACAGGGTAAAACAACTGAATGGGATGGGAGCCGATATCAACTTCAGTGCATACAGGGTAAAACAGTTGTATACCATGGGGAGGCGATATCCACTACAGTACATACAGGGTAAAACAGCTCTATTGAATAGGGAGCCGATATCAACTTCAGTGCATACAGGTTAAAACAGCTGTATATCATGGGGACGCGATATCCACTACAGTACAACTGAATAGCAAGGGGAGCCGATATCCACTTCAGTGCACACAGAGTAAAACAGTTGTATACCACGGGGAGGCGATATCCACTACAGTTCATACAGGGTAAAAGAGCTGTATTGAATAGGGAGGCGATATCCACTTCAGTGCATACAGAGTAAAACAGTTGTATACCACTGGGAGGCGATATCCACTACAGTTCATACAGAGTAAAACAGTTGTATACCACGGGGAGGCGATATCCACTACAGTTCATACAGGGTAAAAGAGCTGTATTGAATAGGGAGGCGATATCTAACACAGTACATAAAGAGTGAAATCAGCTGTATAGCATGGGGAGGCGATATCTAACACATTACATAAAGAGTGAAATCAGCTGTATAGCATGGGGAGGCGATATCCACTACAGTACATATAAAGTGAATACAGCTTCATAGCATGAGGTGATCGGTACTCCAGTAATTACATGGCATGGAGAACTGCATTTGTCCATGCCGAGAATCATTTAATGTTTCAGGTAGGCGAAACTAATGCCAACTTCCAGCCGCTGCTGTCCAACTTCGACAGCATCCAGCACAGCGGTAGGTGCCGGAGCACAATCCCTCATACAATATATCGACGCAATAACATACAGATTATAGTCTTTGACTTTGGGTAGAGGATGTGTGTGCGTGTGTGCGTATTTGTGTGAGGCAGTACGAGGGGGATTGCTCGTTGCGGTGACTCGCGGACTGCTTCGAGGAGGAACCCGAACCGTTTCATTTTCTTTCACATCAGGCCTCCCAATGGCAAAAATATTCAGTATTTACCGGCAAATTTGATGTACAAAAAAAGCTTTTCTCGCTGTTCCTTAAGTTGCCAATGCGCCCTTGTAACAAACTTGGAAAACGCACAAATAAATGGTGACAGTTTCTTAAACCACTTTTTTATTTTTGTGACAAAAATTATGCAATTATTTTCTAGAGTTGGTCTGTTGTTTTTTATTGCACTCCGCGTTGGTTTGATTCTTTTATGTCTATTTGTTTTTTTGTTAGATTGCAATTCATCGGTATCCTTTTGTCTCCAACGGACTGTAGGTTTAGTTTATGATTTGTATAATGTTTATTGCTTATCAAAAGGGGCTTATCATCTGAATATTATGCATAATATAAAACAAATACCCTCAGGTTTTATGAGCTATGAAACCCTCACCAAAGGGGAAAAAAAAACCAAGACGTACTCCACTCGTTTAAACCTTCGCAGACAGTTTAAGATGCAAAATAGACCTCGTACTTCTTTTACCCTTGACTCAACGTTCAGCATTAAATTTTACTTTTATCTCCAATACATTTTCTCATACTGCAGGTAACGAGACGTCAATTTCGACATTCTCCCTAAAGTCTCTACTTCCGGCCAACACCGAAAACTACTTCCGGTACGAGGGGAGTCTCACTACGCCTCCTTGTTACGAGAGCGTGGTGTGGAGCATCTTTACAACACGAATCACCGTGTCAGAACAGCAGGTACGTCTCACAAAAGACTTTGATGATGTAGTAAAATCCCAGGAAACAATTTCCCTTACTAACTGAAGACTGCCTCTGTGTCTCGTGTATGAGACATCGGCCTGGAGAGAGGACGGTTGGTGGTTGGATTCTTGCCCATGTCGTTCCAAACTCGTTTCAGACGGTACTTGTTTTTCCCTGCTCGGTATGAAGGGGACAAAACAGGAACTGGTCAGCTCTGAGCCGACATTTGAACTGACTGGTGGACACACATACACACTTCCACACACGCGCGTACACACATAAATGCATCTTGCTATATACATGCAATATCCTTGGACGCGATGTAAAACCCCATTCACCTCAATTTCTAGAAAAGCCGATGTGGAAGTTTTGTGGTTGAGTTGTCAGCCATTCAGATCGCATGTTGTGAGTGAGTGAGTTGAGTTTTACGTCGCTTTTAGCAATATTCCAGCAATATCACGACGGGCATGTTGTGAGATATGGGTGAAATAAGGACAATGCGACGTTAATGTCTTGATTACTTCACTCAGCAATATTCCAGCTATATGACGGCGGTCTGTAAATAATCGGGTCTGTACTAGACAATCCACTGATCAACAGCATGAGCATCGATCCACACAATTGGGATACAATGACACGTGTCAACAAAGTCAAGGAACCTGACCATCCGACCCAGTTAGTCGCCTCTTACGACAAGCGTGGGTTACTGAAGACCAATTCTAACCCGGATCTTCACATGTCCTAATGATGTGTAATGTGTAGCATGTTTATCAATCCCCCTTGCAGCTGAACCAGTTCCGAAGCATCAAAAGAATCAGAGAGGCGGGAGGTGAAGGCGAAGAGAATCTCGTGGACGACTTCCGGCCGCTTCAGAAACTCAACAACCGGAAGGTGTACACCAACAACGTCAATTTAGACACTTCCGGTCAAAACATGCTGAGTGTATCGCACACTTTCGCCCTGCTGTCTGTTCTACTAGCTCTCTCATTCTGAGCTGATGTTATGTTTTAACATTACTACTGGCACTGAAACTGGAAGTTTGTAATTTTGTTTTGTTAGAAATCATTGTAGAGATTATCGCCACGCTGTGTATTTTAGAGTAATGTGATAATTAATCAGAATAATCAACACTTGTAACTTCAGTTACGACGCACACGGACATTGGTTCAAAGTTATTGACCGTCCATTTCATATTTGGGTGAGAGAATGACAGCACGAAGTTCAGTTAATTAGATGCCAATAACCAGATATTTCGTTTCTTCGCGTCACATTTTTTCGCTTCCTACTTCAAAACATAAGAGAAACGAAATTAAGATTTTTTATTTTGGTAAATATTCTCTTTTCTAAGACTTGAGAATAAGAGTGTTGATATGTAGCAATCTTTTTTTGGCAAAACAACACAATCATGGTATCCCAAGAACATTGCATTTTGGTAAAACCGGAGGAAAATTCTCTTTTTGATTTGAAACAACACGGTCTTAGTGCTAAATGGGTCATAGCTTGACATATACCCTCACATAACTGAATTTAACTGTATCTATATTTATGAAAGATACAATTATTGCAAATACCCCCTTCAGGCAAGGAATCATGGTGCATATATGTTTTTGTTGCATACTATTCTCCATTAAGAATGTTGTTTTTTTCAGAATGTATTTCATAGACCATTGCACCACAGTGAGACCTCGTTAAGGTCCAACCCCGTTAATCCGGACTAAATGAATGAGTAAATCCTGACTAATGAGGTTTCACTGGCCAGGCGGTGTGTAGAACGAGCCACGAACTTGTCGTTTCACAGTTTGAAAGAAAAAGATCGTGTATGTAAACTGACGTTCAAAAGAAAGTACACACCTGGTTCTTTGGTAAAATATTTTCTTTAAAACAGCATTAATATTTAAAAGTGTTTCGATTTTGCCTTGTCACAAACATTGTTCAAGTGTTTCCAAAACACCACAGATATTGTACCCATGTACAACATTGCTAGCAAAATATTAATGCTTTTAATGGGAACAGTCCCAAAACATCAGGTGTGTACTTTCCTATCTACATCAGTATATATCTTCGGTTGAGTCCTATAGCAAGCGTCAAGTAGAGGACGACGCCAGATCAGCTCGCATAATATGAATGGTGTGTGTATCTGTCTCAGTTTCTAAAATTCTCAATGTGATCAGTTTGCTCTTGAAATTCGTTTTGTATAGATGTGATATCATGCATGATGTGATATAGTTTGATATCTCGTGTCCACAGCCTGTATCATATTTAAACACTGTGACTCACATATATGACATATATCCACAGAACACCAGATGTCATTAGAAACTATAACAAAATGTACACGTCCATATCAGAATACTCTGTATCCTCAGCAGAACACACCATGCCAACAGCATCACCTCACATACCCACAGCAACATAGTTAAAATTACATGCCTACAGCAGCATACCACAAGTCAATAACAGAGCACACCATGCCATACAGCACGTGTCCACGGCACATAGAATAGGTAATGTTTACAACAGAGCGAACAATGCCAACAGCATCACCTCACATACCCACAGCAACATGGTTAAAATTATATGCCTACAGCAGCATACCACAAGTCAATAACAGAGCACACCATGCCATACCTCCGCAGCACATAGAATAGGTAATGTTTACATCAGAGTCCACAATGCCAACAGCATCACCTCAATGTGCAAAAATAGTTACAACATGCATGCCTGCATCAGTATACATCAAATCAACAACAGAACAGACCATGCCATACATATGTGCTTATGTCCTTGTGTTCATAGCACGATACTAAATATATACTTGCTACACTAGAATACCACACGTCCACAACAGAACTCACCATGCCACAGCAGTACACCGCATCTCAACAGAAGAACAGCAGATGTCCACAGCAAAATACTTAATATATACATCGCAACAATAGAATAATACACGTCCACAGCAGGAAAGCACATGTCCACAGCAAATATCCCTATGTTTTCATGTCTGCGTCAGAATACCACACATCCAAAACAGACCACAAAATACCCACAGCAAGACATGTAAATAGAAGAGCTACACCTACGTCTAAATTCCTGCCAGGAGCCTTGTATTTACGTGTGTTTCGTGAAGAGAAACTATCCCATACCTTGCAAACTCCATGCAACATTTAAGTGCTACGTTGTTTTTGTACATCCATCATTTTGTTTTTGCATTATATGAGATGTTCTTTGAACTGTATGTTTTGTGATAGATCTGAATGTCAAGATAGTTCATGTATTTCTGGGAATGTGTTTTCACCCTCCTGAAAATAGTGTATATTTGTTCCTTTTGTATATCCTGACACGTTCCTGATATCATTATTGTGATATCATTATCATCTTTTGTGATGTAGTACGAGGCGACTAACAGGATAGAGTGGTCAGGCTCTCTGACTTGGTTGACATGTCATTGTATCCCCATTACGGAGATTGATGCTCATGCTGTTTATCACTGGATTGTGTGGTCAATGTTCATCTAGCTGCAATATTGCTGATAGCTGCATTGAACAACCAACCAACCAACAACCAACTCGATGTAGGTTCTGTTCGCCATGCACAATCCAGTGCTTCTCATGCAGCAGTACAATAAGACATGGAATGCTATGGTACATTTGGGAAAAAACCTTTATAATTCTTTGTGTCATTTATAGACCAACAGACAGCGATGACAATCTTATAACAAATGACATATGTTTCTCAGTCTTAGATGACACATGCTTTGTTCGCCTTCATCTGTGATAGACTCAGACAATGTTTTCTAGGCTGTTTAGATATCTGTTAGGGAATTAGTTCTCGTTTATGTATTTTCACTCTCACTGCTCTCGGAGTATATGTACTAACTTTCTAAGAATAAATGATTATAAGTTATGGTTCTGTTGTCACTGAAACATCGTCGTCGGTGCCCCGACATGAACGAAGACCGACAGAGCATACGTGGAATGGGGTAGCAATCGTCTAAGGCAGAGCACTATATGCTGTATAGTGCCAGAGGTGTTCGGTGGCTGCGTTAAATGTCATGCCCTGATTGTGGTTCTTCATCCCACAGGTCACAGGTCCGCCCCACTCCAACGCTCGTAAGTTCAAATATACATGTCAAGTAAAATCGTAGAACAGCATCATTGCGGACTTTCTTTTCAAGCAAGCTGACACGGGGTGGTATGACTCAAATATCCCTCAGAACAATTATAAAATCCTTTCGTTTCATTTTATATTCATCTTTTCCAAAAGGAAATAACATTTTTATCTATTTCTTTAGTTTTCACAAATGTCACTATGGAGATATATCATTTAGGAGAAGCGGAGTTACTTCCCTTTTCTGTTACATACAGAGTTCTTTTCGATAATAGTCGGGAACAAGTCTGTGAATGTTTCCAGTTCGGCTTGAATGACACAACGCTTAGAATGAATAACGGGACTAATTAAAGTTATATGTCGGAGAATGTCGGCTGGAAGATAAAATTAAGACAAGCGGTGGACGATGAGGAATAGGTATATCTATCACAGAAGAATGGAGACATAATGTAAAGAATAACAGAGGTTTGATAGAATGTGAGCCATTTTAACTAAACAGATATACCATTACGTGTACGCACGCACGCACGCACGCACGCACACGCACGCACACACACACACACACATACATACATACATATATACCTGAAGAGCTCGTAAAATAGAGTGACCTCAAAATTATCAAAGTCCTTGTCATCTCGGTGTAAATGTCTCTACCGCGAGGGACTTGTTTACAGTTGTTCATATCCGGGACCGAATTCCTCGCCTTGAAGGTTTACCGATATAACACTTTCAAGAACCTTGCAGTACCTTTCTCTGAGAGTGGGGCAAGGACACTGCACGCCACCAACGATCTGACTTGCGACTTATTTTTATTATTATTATTTTACTCAGTGCGGTTGGAAAGAAAAATATAATAAAATCGCATTGATTTCCAAGTTGCTACAATAATTTAACCTTAAATCTGTCGGTGAAAGAATTCGATGTCAAACCAGCAAACAACAATGAAATGATGTACAAATAACAATTGTATTCTAAAACACAGTAAATGGATGCTAAACAAGTACAGTAGCACAACCTAGCAGTATCACAAGGGGGCGTAGTGGGCGAGCTGGCTAAGGCGCTAGGCTAGTGATCGAGCGAGCTTGAGGTGACGGCATCGAGCCCACCTGTGACCGCGTGTAAAATCCTTGGAGTCAACTTTGCGTGCAGACTCTGTCAGTGTTGTCACAACCCCTAGTGTACAGTACACAACCCTGTGCACTTAAAAGAACCTGTGCACTTAAAAGAACCCACGAATCCGTTGGTATATGACCAGATGGTGGCCATATGAATACGTGCAAACACCTAGTTGTGGGTACAGCAACGTGCAGTAAACTTGGACAAAATATTGTGACTACGTGTCCCAGTCCACCCAGCTGTGAATGGGTACCTCGTAAGGATGGGAAAGCCACATTAACTCGGTGCGCCTAGTGGCTGCAAGAGTTGTATACTCCCCAGGGAGTTGAGATTGATAATACATTGTGCCGTTTGACACTGACATCCAATGATCGAGGGAAAAACAAAGCGCCTTTGAGCAGGTGATCTGGATATTGGGGCTATATAACTATATATAAATAAAATAAAATAAACATTAAGAAAACCCCTATTCATTGGCAATACAAATACAAAGCAGTGGTAATAGTAGTGATCAAGTTTCAAAACTAGGAACCAGAGAGTTATCCATGGAGAAAGGTGGTCCAAGTGATCCTAAGACAACTGCGTGTCTTCTTGTCGCTTCTCGAAGCAGTGAGCGAAATAGTTTCCAAATTTTGCTTGCCAGTCGGGCTAGCTATGCCTGAAAGTTACTAGCCCACACAATAATTCACTTGCCCGAAATCTGAATGTAGAACCTGATCACAGGATTAAAAAGATAGATGAGAATAAGATATTGTCGGCATGACACGGGTTTCATAATTAAGTTGCAAATATGATGAACATTTTATCAGACCATAATCTCGCATGATTAAAATGGTTATCATAACTCAGCAATCGGAGAGAGTGATATATTTACAAACTGACCCCTATGAAAGTTCACCAGCTACTCGTGACCGTGGAAATTTATTGTTAACCCGTGGCTATTGTTACTAGCCACGGGTTAGCGGACCAGTGGTTATTTCGCACACCGTGGACCCGAAGGCCCCTTTTCAAGACTATTACGTAACATGCTTGGTCAGACAAAGCTAAAACATTCAGGATCCTCTAGAAAAAAACCTCCATGGTCATCTTGACTCTCAATCTAAATGTAATAGCCAGCACATCAAAGCCCTCTGCGGTATCTTTAAGGGAAACAAAACTCCAACTTCCAGCCATCCAGCCGGTGCCATTGTAATTTGCTTGAGTTATCACCAGATACCAATTAATGTCAGTCACCCAATAAATTGGGTTCCGGTTGATTGGTTGGTTTTTGTTTAACGCCGCACTCAGCAGTATTCAAGCTATATGGCGGCGGTCTGTAAATAATGGCGTCTGGACCAGACAATCCAGTGACCACCCGATCCCGATAGTCGCCTCTTACGACAAGTATGGGTTACTGTCAACTTACTGAAAATCAATTCTAACCCGGATCTTCACGGGCAAACTGGGTTTCGGACCAGCATGGGATTGCCTTGTTGAAAACCAGGAGAGTCTCTTTCAATTCTTATATTATATCGGATTATGCTTATACGAAAACCTTTTATCCTGACAACTCGTGTCAGATGTTTGATAGGCATTTAGAAGTTGGTAGGGTAATACAACACACTTGATATGGATGTGCAATTTCTTTATTATTTACACACGACGTTTCTGGGCTAATACTTGCCCCTTCATCAGGTAAAATAACAACTCGTATACTTATGTGTCCTGTTGTAACTATGTAAGTCAGTATACATCAATTATGTGCATTTTTATGAAATTATATGCAATTATTTTTGTAAAAATGACGTTTACCTCATGTACTCATATGTTTGCAGTTTGAGAGTAAAGTTCACCTTTAAAATGATGAGTAAAAGCACTGTAGGTTTGTTTTCTTATTCAGTAATATCTATGACAAATGCTAAATCATTTCATCACTGCACAACCAAACTACTTGAGATATTCAGCGACCATCTGTCCTCAACTGCTTACTATTTCCTGTCTTTAAATTCCGGTCAGACACTTCTCTCCCTACATAACGGAAGCTGGCCATTTGTCAGCATACATTCATTGTAGGCTGTCCGCCATCACGCTGAACATTATCAACGACCATTCCATGTACACAGGATTACAGTCTGACCTTTAAATTACAATAAAACAATTTCTGGTCAACTTGAACCGGCTAACTTTGCGAGCACAGGAAGCCACACACAAGAAGCTAAACACATCAACCCTCCCAGGTCAGCACAAACTGTACTTGAACATATCTGTACACGCATAAGCATAAGTGATACAAATGACAGCATTAAATACTTAAAATGGTGGTCAGTTTTAATGACTGGATGGAGGTGTTTTTAACAAACATAACACCTTACACAATTTCATCCAATCACAGCTGTCACATGTCTCTTCAGTTACGGCTCAGCGAGCAAGCGATTCTCCTCTTAATAGTAGTACTCTCACAGTAGTGCATAGACAGCGCCCCATTCAGGCATATCACATACGGGGGCCCACATGGCGCATGAATTTTAACAGCTGCAATCGTTTATTGTTCACAGATATGTTAACATTCGGAGTTGTTCCTTGTGTACCAAATGACAGCGTATTTTAAACTGGCTAGAGATTTGTTTTAACAAAATGCGCTCTGATCTAACTTTTGACCTAATAAATAGCAGCTAAATTCACCCTCATAGTGTGATATTAATTCTACGATGAAAAAAGATTTTGCTATGTGAACACTCGAGTCGGCAAACTCATAAAATAATTGAATAATAATCACAGACCACTAAGGTGAACCTGAAGGTCACACACACCTGGGCTGGTAAAGGGGACCCCCAAAGAGGGTGGGGTTCAACAGTCGATTAGGTCACACAAAGGTCACACCTATGTTACGTCATAAAAACAAACTGGCGGATATTATCGTTGAACATTTTGCAAACATTTCTGACACACCACTTAGACGTGTTTGATGTTAATGACCTCGACTTCCTTGACACTTTGAAAGCTAAATGGCTGAAGATCTTCGAAAAAACTGAACAACAAAAAAACATCAAAGACTTTTTCAAGTTATAAATTATAAATGTTATGATAATTGCCTGATTGTTCACTAGACGTCCACATGTTAGTATGGAATTAGTTGTATGGAAACTGTAACATATTCAACATCCGGGTCATAATGGCTGCTGATATGCGGTAAAAAACAAACGTAAGTTTTGTGCCAATGTGGTTAATATGAAATAGATATGAAACTGATTGATTATGTGATTATATATGGATGTTTGCCATCTATGAATGTTAATAAATGATAACAAGGATGTATTTTTATCATTTTTTATTACTGTGAATAGTTTTACATACGATGAAGATATGCATGCAACAGTATGACGATCATGACATTTAGTGAACCTTCATAGTTTCCCACAAATACATTAATCCGACATTCTCGTTAATCTGACATATTTCTCTGCAACCACAAGTGTCGGATTAACGAGAGTTGACTGTATGTGTATAAATTATTCCTAGCAGATACTAAAATACAATACAAATGGCAAATCAACATGTCTAGTCACACTCTATCTCAAATGTCACATTTTATCGACCAAGTTTGTTGTCAGCTGTTCGTTTACATGAAGTGTCTCAAGGTCTAGCATATACTTTTCACTATACATAATACTGATGTCCATCGCTAGCTTTATACTGTAATGGTTTAAACATATTTTAATTCATGAAAGAATCTGGTTTGGTAAACAAGCAGAGCTTTGCTTTTGTGAATACCTCACCAGTACAAATATAACACAAACAGAACACACAAGAACTAGACAAAAACACAGAATGAAAGAGACAAACTAAAATCGTAACATCGTATGTCCATTGAGAATTGTATAATAATTGTAATTAACGACGCGCTTGCAGTTACGTTTCATTACTTTTTGTTACGATAATTGTTATTTACTATTTGGTTTAGACTGTTTTATCGAAACGTTTAGTCTTGTAAATGAATTGGTGGAGAGGCTCTATAATAATCTTATTTTCTTTGTTGGTAGTTGCCGGTGTTCCGTAAAACACAGTTTGGAGGCTGTGACCACTTATATAAAAGTATGCATTATTTCTAATGGGAGTATATAATTTACATGCTATGATTAGCAGCAAAAACACAAGTCATGTAATCTGTGCACACAGCTGGACAGCTTCTAATTCTACTTTCGTAACCTACATTAAATGAGGTATTTTTGGTCAAACACAGTACTATGTATGAAATACACAATGCCATTTAGAAAGTGGTCAAATGTAACATATGTTATTACACTTTCTTAGTAAAATACTAAGATATACTAATCCCAAATGCCATATAATGGTTGTCATGGTTGTCACCCCTTCAATTTTTTATTTGGAGAGGGGTGTGGGTGGGGTGTGAGGTGTGTGGGGGTTGGGGTCGGGAGGGGTGACAACCATTATTGGCATGGGTATATGTTACGGTACGATGTAGTTTAATATCGAAAAAGTTAAATCTGACTCTGATACTTTTGTGCACCATGACAACACATCAACGTCAGCTCTCAATGCTTGTTTTGACCGATCGCAGATGCGTGGAAGCCCGTGTTTTCCTCAGAATTCAACAGCCATAAAGAACATATGCTTGTAGATGTGGACAGAGCCATAACGACCAATTTCCATCAAATGTGTTAACATAAAATCCTACAGTACACATCTTTTAATATGGATAAATTCACCCACAATGAACCTGAGTAACAGAATCAAAATTATGTGTGTGTGTATGTGTGTCTATATGTATGTGCGTGCGTGCGTATGCATGTATGTATGAAGTGTGTACATTGTATGTATGTATGTATGTATGTATGTATGTATGTATGTATGTATGTATGTATGTATGTATGTGTGTATGTATATTGTTTGTTATTGTTACCAAACTTGGCAACGCGAACATATATGTATGTATGTATGTATGTATGTATGTATGTATGTATGTATGTATGTATGTATGTTGTATACCATGTATGTATGTATGTATGTATATGTATGTATGTATGTATGTATGTGTGTGTGTATATATAGGTGTGTGTGTGTGTATGTATGTATGTATGTATGTATGTATGTATGTATGTATGTATGTATGTATGTATGTATGTATGTATGTATGTATGTGTGTGTGTATGTATGTATGTATGTATGTATGTATGTATGTATGTATGTATGTATGTATGTATGTATGTATGTATGTATGTATGTATGTATGTATGTATGTATGTATGCATGAATATTGTTTGTTATTGTTACCAAACAATGTATGTTATTGTTACCAAACTCGCAACGCGAACACTTTCGCGTATTGTATACCCGACCACGTGGCCCAGTAGTGACCCCCTGGGAAACATTAACCAATCCCAGTCACTTCCACACAAAGCATGTTCATTAACATACATTGTCCTACGTTCAGCAAGGTATGAAGGTGTGAATCCCAGCGGGTGTTTTTAAATTCATGTTTGATTTTCGAAGTATGTGCTGCACCTTAAGTTATTATGACATTGTGTTAATGGTACATACCACCATGCTTGTATAGACGTATAATTTCAACTGATAATCTGACAATCATTTCCTTGTACTTCAAGAGTTCGGTTCAGACGTCCTCTCAACCTCTCCAGGGGACGCGCACCACTCATCACATGTGCATACTTAGCTGAATTGACACTGCCTAAGAATTCCCCAAAGCATCGGTAATTTGAATAACCCACTTTATAGCTTATTCAAATTACAGAAAGTGCTTCCATTGATGTTACGCATATCGATTCCGTGTCATCTCTGGACAATCAGTGTCTCAAGATAGTCTGTACGCATCGCTGCGTTAGTTAGACGTACCAGCCAGCCCTTGTCAATACTTAAAAGGGAACACATTGTCTTCGTTTGTATTTAGTTATACATTCTATACATTGTACACACATTAACATTGAACACACACGTGCGTACAGGCTACTCAGGGCATGTTCACTCGGTATCCATGTGTAAACGAAGCTTTGCAATGTTGCGTGACGGAATGTAAGTTCATGGTGCGCAGATAAACACAATGAAAAGCGGTTCCTCGGGGCTCAAATTGTACCCGATCACAACTGTAGTAAAGGAAGCAGTTTGTGGGTATTCATTCATGCATTAGTCTGTACGGGAATGCTGAATGGTGGTTTTGTTTGGATGTTGTTTAACGCCGCACTCAGCAATATTCCAGCTATATGGCGGCGGTCTGTAAATAATCGAGCCTGGACCAGACAATCCAGTGATCAACAGCAGGAGCATCGATCTACGCAATTTGGATACGATAATATGTGTTATTGAAATGCTTGATTGGCATTTTAGAAGATGCTATTTGATGAACATAGAGATTTTTTCTGGGTTACATAAAAATAATTAATAGAATAAAAAGTAAGATGTAACCCAGAAAAGATCTCTATGTTCATGTGTTATACATACGATCCTGACCACTCGATCCCGTTAGTCACCTCGTATGACAAGCATAGGTTGCTGAAAACCAATTCCTACCCGGATATTTACGGGTATAAATGTTTTAGCTTTACTAAGGTTTTCAATGTTCGTTGAAGGCCGTGTTGATTAAACAATGTACGAGCAAGAGCCGATTGACGTTCTCTTAACTGTAGAAAAAGATTTCTCGTTTGTTGCACTCAAGTAGCGACAGACAATATTGGAAAGCTCTTGTAAAAATTGCCTCCAGCAGGTTTGTTGCTTCTCTGAATATTTATGTATACATCTAAATGGGCAACAGAGGAGGTACATTCGTCAAGAAGGAAACGCATTGGTAATTTTGAGAATATTAAACTCATGAAGCTGCTGTAAAAACAATACAAATACTATTTCTTTCTAAAAAGTCATCTTTGTGTGATTGTAAACAGCCTCAGCGCCAAAATGAGGCAATTTTAACTTTTCCTTTGATTTACACGCGTTTGAAGAAATATTCACCTAAACGTCATCAAGAAAACATGCAAAGCAAAATGCACGTGCAAGTAATCGGGAAAAAACATGCAGTATCGATCACTATAAAAACGGCAAACGTTGTGTTTAATTGTGTCATTCGTTTTTGCCTGGAAAAGAGGAAATCATCATGCCACGACTGAATGCCGCCAATCGAAACATCGCCATAGGCCGCCTTGGGGAGTCACAGTCTGCAGTTGCCCGTCATTTCAAGGTTCATCAGAGCAGCATATCTCGCCTTTGGGATCTTTTCCTGTAGACCAATCATCCCAAGATCGCCATAAGAGGCCGTCTCGCCTTTGGGACATCCGTTTGCTCTTTTGTGTCATTGTTCTTGCCAAGATCGTCCGAGAAGGTCAGGAATCGATTGCGTGAAGTAGGGATTCGACAAAGAAGACCAGTTGTCGTCCCTGATTTGAGGGACTTCCTTCGGCGCAATCGCTTGCGGTGGTGTCGTAGAGTCCGGAACTGGAACCTTAGAAACTGGTGGCGAGTCTGGTTCAGTGATGAATCACGATTTCTTCTTCACCGTCGAGATGGAAGACAGCGTGTTTACCGTCGGTGAAATGAACGTTTTGACCCTAATTTCATTAAAGAGGTCGGCAGATTCGATGGAGACAGTGTCATGGTGTGGGTGTGTGATATTTGATTTGATTTAGTGGTAGTTCAGGGGAATTTGACAGCAATGCAAATCGGTTCATCAACGAAGTCCCTGCACGTCACATGCTTCCGATTATGGACGGACAGAGGCAGTTGTTCCAGCATGACAACGCTACTTCACAAACAGCATGCGTCATGATCCGCTACCTTGCCATTTCTAATGTCAATGTCTAGCCATGGCCTTTACGATCACCAGATGTAAGCCCGATAGAACACCTATGGGATGAACTCGATCGACGTGTACGTCAAAGTCAAAACACGCCCCAGACACTTCCATAACTTGCCATCGCATTGCAGGAAGAGTGGGAGAATTCCACCAGAGCGATTTCGTAGACTTATCCAGTCTGTGCCGAGCAGTAATTGCTGCCAATGGTGGCCATACAAGTAAACAGAAACACATCAATAAAAGCTTTTGCTGTATTGGCAAACTCTTTGTCTATAGACATGGGATTTTTCACCTTTTTGTCATTGAAAATACATGAAATAATCGCTCTAACACTAAGGCAATAACTTCTTTTTTGGAAGAGTGTAGCTCAAGTGGTTCTCCTCGACTGGGGAATCAGACTATTTTAGATCACAAGATCACTGATAAATCTGTTGTATGACTACATTTCTTGGCTAATATCCGAGTTTTGATTTTGCCAGAGGAAATTCTGTCTCATTTGCATAAAAAGGTCAGCAATTAGGGGTGCCTATGTGTGACAGATGTGATTTTGTATATAAGGATTTTATCATTTCTATAACATAAATTATATAACCAGCCACCCATTTACCACATGAATACTATTTGTAAAAATTTGATTCTTATCATGATGATAATTGAATAAGAGTATGAAGATGTCATGGCAAGATGGTAATTGTATGATCAGTGCTGAATTATGCTCAAAATTACAAAGTTCATGTCAAGAGACAGTTGGAGGAACAAAACAGCGTAGAATAACATAATATCAGTTGTGACATATCTGGAATCTCACATCTCGTTCAGAGTTTGGAAGAAGTGATAAATCTATATTTCCTTTGTAAGTGTTAGAATAGTCTGGCTGCTACTTGCATTTGTTCATGGAGTTGTCTCTGGGACCTACATCGCCAACAGAAGTAGATGCTGCTGCATTTCTTCTTCAAAGTAGCATAAATGACAAGCATAATGTGACAGCTACACAGATAGTCTTTCTTCATCCCAAAACTGACCGCCTCCGTGGTGTAGTGGTTAGAGCGTCCGCCCGGAGAGCGGAAGGTCGCGGGTTCGATTCCCGACCGCGTCATACCAAAAGACGTTAAAATATGGTACTTGTTGGTCCCTGCCTGGCGCTCGGCATTAATGGGTACAACAAGGACTGGTGGGCTCGGAGTCAGTATAATGTGACTGAGTCGGGTATTCATGCTTCACTGCGGCATGGTATCTCAGTGGGCTAGCACTATAAAACCAGCTTAAGTCTGGGCTAGTACAAGCAGCCGCACATACACATACACACGCATGCACGTCGTCATATGAGCGACATATTCTCAAGCACGACGTAAAACCCAATTTCACCACATCCCAAAACTTTAGATAAATTTAGATGGAATTCAGAGATACGAACTATCACATAATTTCTATGGACTTTCCCTTTTAAACGCTTCAAATACCGACCATAGTGATGATGATGATGATGATGATGATGATGACAACTGATCAATCATTAATGTTAACGGTGATAAGTATTGTGTGAAATGGATCAAATATGTAAAAATGGATTCGCCATCCATTGCGTTGGAAGAACTTTTGTCTGCTCAGTGGGTGGTATCTTTTCTTACATCTTCCTATTGAAATCCTGCTGGACTGTAAATGGGCACTGTTGATCGGTCACAAGGTACGCAACACCTATTCCAAAAGAAGTTGCAACGATTATCCTGCTTAAAAGACTTTGGTATCGGTACCTTCAGTCAGAAACGTGTCGGCGTTACAGCAGAAATGAACTCAACTCATCTATCCTCTTCAGCAGTCTTCTCATTGATGTTTCATCATTCAGCAAGGAATATCAAGCGACCTATCCATGGCACTCCATTTGTCATTTCTGGTAACTTTCCTCCGTAGTCTGCTTTAAGAGGACAATGCGAAAGTGTTGCAAGACATCCAAAACAAGTCGGACTTCATTGCGAGTGGAGTGAGTGGGTGAATGAGTTTAGTTTTACGCCGCACTCAGCAATATTCCAGCTATATGGCTGCGGTCTGTAAATAATCGAGTCTGGACCAGACAATCCAGTGATCAACAGCATGAGCATCGATCTACGCAATTGAGAACCGATGACATGTGTCAACCAAGTCAGCGAGCCTGACCACCCGATTCCGTTAGTCGCCTCTTTCGACAAGCATGGGTTACAGAAGATCAATATTCTAACCCGGATCTTCACGGATCCATTGCGAGTGGATGCCTTACTAAGCACCTAATGGGGTTATTACATAAAACCTTGATCCGATGTCCACTGTAAAGAAGTGGCATAGCTACTTGGGAAGACTGAGCGGGGAATTAATGAGGGATGCGAGCATGCCCTGAAAACACATCAGGCATACTGTCCCTCTCTTCCAACACACCCCCGACCCCCATCCACTACCCATCCACACACACACGCACACCAAGGTTGCCGCCTGTTGTACTACCTAGTGTACCTATTAAATGGGAGGCAATATATTATTTATAAACGTTTTATTCATCCCATGGCAAGTAAATGAACAAACATTAAATATGAATATAATACACATGAATGTAGTTATGCATATTAAAATAGCAATAGTACTGTGTGTCAAGTATGTTCTCTTAAGCATCCACTCTCTGTAAAAGCAGAGAAATATTAAAGGTCTGGCATTTACATGTACAGAGGGTGAATATGGTACACATGAATATCTTGGTAATAGTTGCACATATTCAAATAGCAATACTAAAGTGTGTCAAGTAATTGCTCTAAAGGCGTCCTTTTTCTGTGGGAGCCGGTAAAGGTCTGGAATATACATGTACAGAAAGTGGATATAGCACACATTACTATATTGGTAATAGTTGTACATATTCAGGTAGCGGTAGTACTAACAAGAGTCAAGTATGTGCACTAAAGGCACCTATTTTCTATGGAAGCCGTTTAAGGTCTGGAATATACATATTCCAAAACTGAATATCGTAGGCATTAATATATTGGATATAGTTGTATCTATTCAGGTCACAATATTACTAAGGTGAGTCAAGTATGTACACTAAGGGCATCTGTTTTCTGTGGAAATGTCTGGTATATACATATGTAAAAAGTAAATATAGTACACGTTGCTATTAGTAATAGTTGTACACATTCATATACCAGTAATACTAAAGTATTTAAAGCGTGTGCATTAAATTCATCCATTTTCTGTAGAAGCAGTTAAAGGTGTGGGATTTCTTGGCAATATATTTCTCGATGTTGAAAATGTCTCTAATGATTTCAAAAGTTTTTCAAAAGTAATTCTATCTTGTTTAATACTTTGAATATGAATTATTTTGTTTATAATGAGAACAATATGCCTCATGAGAATGTGTGTGCTTGGAAGGCCAAATGATATGGTTTGCGTTGTCAATGAAATGCCTCTTGGTACATACTGGTTCAATATTGTTTAAATGTTTTCCAGAGGTTATTGACACAGTGACAGTCAACATATACATGGAAAATATCCTCATCTTCTACCTTGCAGAAACTACCAGTCTTATTATCCACAAGTCATTCGAAACAATTCATGCTTTGTGTTAATAATTCTGTGAATAAATCTATACTGAAAATCCAAAAGCTTTGTATCTTTTGCACATGTACATTTTCTAAAGTTAGTCAAACATTTTCCAGTCATTATCAGATGACAATATGCTCTGCCACTTTAAACATACTGGCAAGGTTTTTTTCTGTAGCAATCAGCTTGTCATAGTGAAATCACGAGACTCTTATATCTACTAGTAAGCTTGAAAGCTGTGAATTTATAGTAAGATCTTCTAGTTTTTTTTACTCATTTGTTTGATTACTGAATGTAATTGAATGCTTGAATGTTTGATATAATCATAACGACTGCTTATTTATTGCTAATCAAGAAACTGTACTTATAAAAAAATATTTCACTCGTTATGTTGTGCCAGACAATGCTTCTGATACATTTGTTTAATGGATACAGAAAATATGTACCAATCATACCAATCGTTTCAGAAGTAAATGAAAACTCATTCCTTTAGAGCATATCAGTGACAACCTATCTGATAATTGAGCCGATTCCTGGTGTTAGTGACTAGACCTAGTAATTAAAAGGATGAAGAAAAAAAACATTTAAAATTCTGCCATTTAAAATTACGTTGTTGCAACGAGGGTTTCAAATCAGAACAGCTGATTTGGGGATGCATCACTGCGGAAGCCGTTAATTAAAGCAATGTACCTGTGGATTATCAATTCAAGGTAAACAGAAAGTACACGCCAAGTTGCAAGAAAGTACGCCAATAAATGCTGCAGGGCCGTTGCATCAATTCACATGGTGTAAAGTGGTTAGGAAATAGGCTCTCCTAAGGTGTAGTTCCATTTGCTGCTTAAGCTTTACCATCACATGCTTTAGACCTAAACCTTATTATGATTCTACTTCACAGTTTGTACCTATAAAGTATATGTGGTGATATATTCTTGATACGTTAAGAACGCTTGTATATACATCTAAGTAAAGTGTATTGATTAAGTGGTGTGTGACTATTTTATATCAAAAATATAGTTTATGTAATTAACTGGACTGTGCAAATTCTCACCGTAGCTTGACTAGTGACAAAATGAAAAGAAAAACTGATAATAATTAGCGCTTTTTTATCAATAGCCTCTGTTTCCCGTTTTCCTTTTATGTGCATATTCTCCTTTTCTTTTGTATTATGCAAACAGTGTACATATTATTTTTACCATTAATAATGCAAGAACAAACAAAATTTTAAACATCCTTTAAACTGTCATTGTTTATTTGGTTATTAGTATGTATGTACTTTGTATATTGTAACTGTTTTCTAAGCATTGAAAATGTCTTTTCCTCTTACGTTCTACGTCAGTATAAATATGAAAACAAACATTCCCAACACATTTTGATAACAATTCATGTTGAAAGAACATATCAATAATGTGATTAAGTTGTTATCAAACTGGCTTGTAAAAGATGTCTAGTGTCATGCATTTTTTAGAATATTTCTTAAAACAATCATTTTGCTCCTCCCTTTGTTTTAATAGACCTTCCCTTGCTCATTGAACAGCCGTTCACACTGACCATCTGCTTCATATAAATACACCACATGATCTCGTGCAGGGTGGCATGCGCCTGTGTACTGCCCAGTCCAGCAATGCAGTATCGGTGACATCATATTACCTGATTTTTAATGGTATCTCGACATTTTGCCCAGGTGTGTGAAACTTGACCGATGTATCATTCATTACTTTACTACGTTTCAAGTGAAGAGTATTGTATTTGTCGAGAAATGTCCAATATCATTAGAAAAAGGTTCGACAAGGAGAACCTGTTTTTCAACTGGGCGTCTCCTTTGGCAAGGAGCTCGATGTCATCCATGTTAAAGAGACGAGTAAGCGGTGTAAGGTTTATAAGCAGCGGAGGTCCGACGACGGCAACATGGTCCGACATGGTATTTATTGAGCAGATGGATTTAAAGGCAAAAAAACAAAAACAACAAAAAACAAATGGTTAAACGGTTGCCCCTGAAATATTTCTCTTCTGATTGGAATAGACTCCGGAGTCTCCATCCGCTGCAATCAATTGCAATTCAAGTTAAGTCGACCAGCAACTCATTAAAGACTTGAGTAATTGAAGTAGTCGCTCAGGGACGTCAGGACAATCAAATTCATTTCATGAGGGACACAGTCGTGTGCTTTTCTGTCGTCAATCCAGCACATTGAGACGTTACGACCCCTCTTTAGTACAAGAAGTTGCACCCCCAAGACCACTTTGTTATTTCTTGTTTGTATCAGTCACGTCTCCTTTCTTTGGATTGAGTACTGTGCGACCTTTGCAGAAACATGGCAAAACATCACCTGTATCCACGAGAGAATTAGAAAGTGAAGTAATCAGGTTAAGGCACAGGGGACCAGTTTCCAATGCAGGTTTAAACTTTTAATAACGCTCATCTGTCCATCTGGTGTCATGTAACATAAAACGGCGAAGATATTTTCTCATGAATTTCACGATCGCAATTACGGATGCATGGTGTCTCACGGTTACAGTCTCCGAATACAGACAAAACCTGTTGTCAGGACATTTCACTGAAATGCATAGGATTATGTTTATCATGCTTACCATCACCATTTGTTTTGAGTTACCTGTAACATTGCTTTTCATTCATTTTGAAGAGTATATTCTGTTTGCTAAATCTAATTTTCTTCTTCCATTTTAGAACTTAACAACGATCTTTCTACTGGCCAATGTTACATCGTTCTTTACTTGTTACCAGGGCACGTAGGCATATCAGATAACGCAGAAGCCGATGCTGCAGATGAAACAGCTGATAAACCATTAGCTTCACTGCTGATCCCGTATAGTGACTCCTAACCCACTATCAAAAGTTATACTCGTGATCTTCTGCAAAAAGGTGGGACACCAAAGTAGGAATTAATAAACTTCACGAACTGACGCCAACAATCGGTTATACTTACTTGGGTTGTCAGTCAAGACGTGGTGAGATAAATCTAAGATAATGTCGTATTGGCCACAGTCAGTTTACTCAACCGACTATCTGCTCAAAACAGATGAAGATAGGCCTCCCTGTTATGAGTGTGTCTCTTGTGAACCTATCAAAAGCATATTCTGATTGACTGCACCTATCAAATGCAAGGGACACACATTATGAAACAATAGATCTGAAAGATATGTTTTCCCGCGGGAGCTGGCATCTAATTGTGAGCTACTGGAGAGAAATTTGTCTCTATCATAAATTGTGACTATGCATGTGTGTGACAATTTGGCTGTTTATAAATTGGATGTCCTCAACTTTCCGTTTGGAAATAATACTGCTGTGAAGAAATATTTATTTTAAGAAACTCCTTTGTCCTGTGTAATTGAAGTGTATTGTGTGCAGACATGGCTTTCCTCGCTGTGTGACTGAAACAATGCCGGTGGGACGTAAAACTACACACAACTCAACTTTCTGTCCCAACTTTCAATTCTGCCTAAAAGGAACCATTAATTTGGAGAAATATGTTTTCCTTCGTTCTTTTGTATTTCAAGTTGCTCAAAAATGACCTGTTTCTTTCTTGACACTGGATTCCCATATGGTCTGAGTTTATAGCTCAGCTCAATCTAGCCTGGTTACAACACATGAAATGTTTTTTCGAGTTTCAGTTAGGTTTCTTTCGTTGGTGTTCTATTCTCATCAATCGATCCTCTTTCTTTGGAAACCGTGTTACGTTCCTCCTGAGTTCGAGCGGCAGCATACACGTACCAATTAACTTGATGTAATAAACAGAACGCAAAAAGTCTCAGAGAAATAACTTAATTTAATAGATTAATTTCATGAAGATTAAAACTCTTTTTGATTGGCCCCGCTCAGAAACGGAAACTAGAAACGGAACTCTTGTTTCGCAATTATATTAATTCTGGATGGAACTGAACCCTGCCTTAAAAGGGTTCTTTAAACACTTGACTTTTATGGTTGCTTACCGGTATTAAATTTGGATCCCACAAAACTGATGTAGTACAGATAGGTTCTCAGAGAAACTTCTCCAAATATTTTTGGTCCATAATTGAGACCATCTGGGTAAGGACTATACATTCATTGGCAATAGAAGCGACACAATTCTTTCCACATCCATAAGAAATCTCTGCTAAAAGCAGAGTCGATTGTCCAATTGTGACTATATCATGAACAGACATTTATTTCAGCAGTATAACAGCTGTACAATGTTGTATGTGAACCTATCGAGTTTGGACTAGACAATCAAATAATTGTCACAATGCGATACGATGACAGAGCATGTGTATATGGATTACTTCAGGATGGTGGTCTCTGTGATACATACTGTTTCAGTAATACGAATAATTAATCTTATTTATTGTCCATTCCATGAGTTTGTTGACATCGAGTTTGCGCCGTTTTTAGTAATAGTTCAGCAATATGACAGCAGGCACACAACGAGTGTCTTCCACACGTATTACATAAATGTGTGGGATCGAACCCGGACCTTTGGCGTTTAACTGCTTGGCTTCGACACCGCCCCACTGCATGAATGGCGCCGCAGTGAGTACATATAAGGTAATGCTGTATGTTAGGATGAAAGCTGGGCTATTAAATGTAAACACATTACCAGTCGACATTCATTTGCTTTGGGATGCGATAATGTGTTCAACCATGATATTGGTGATGCCACAAGCAAATTAGCTGTTGTGAAAGTCGTTGCTGACAAAACGTCTTGATGTTCCTTTGATCACCGTCTGCTATGATACTAGATTATTCATTAGACCTCTATTCAGCTGCTATGTCTCCATCTTCACTCACTACAGAATCCTTCAAGCGTGTTGTTGGCCACGCCCTCGGGGATTCTATGTACAACCACACACATAGCAATTCAAAACAATCCATTGTTCGTTGTGGTATGGCTGGGACATGTAATGAATAAAGCATGCGTGCTTGTTTGAAATTAATCGTGTCTGGGCTTCTGAATCAGGTTTTCATTTCGTCATGAATTCATTTACCAACTGCACGAACGTTAGATACTTTCCAATAACAGATAACAAAGAAATACAAAGAGGTACCGAGTGATGATAAGGGGTGGACAAGAAGCCAAGACGACTTCGTGTAACAATCAGCAGAGCATGGTGGCTGTGTACTGTAAGAGTGCAGCAAAAAACCCACGTACATTTTTCCACAGTCTTCTCCAATCTTGGTGCGCATAATTCTGATGACGTAGATGTTGTTTGTTTGTTTCATGTTTAACTCCGCACTGAATAATAATCCAGATATATGGCGTCTTTCAGTACATAATTGAGTCTGGACGGGTAGGTGGGTGGACCTCAACATCAGTTTAGTTGTACATGGGTGAACGTCGATGTTAGTTTTATTGTACATGGGGTGACGTCAGCATCTGGTTTATTGTACATGGGGGACATCAACAACAGTATTGTACATGGGTGGACGTTAACGTTATATTTTACCTGGGGGACCTCAGCATCAGTTGTATTGCACATGGTGGAAGTCCATGTTAGTTATGTTGTACATGTGGTGACGACAACGGTATTTATATTGTACATGGGTTGACGTCAAAGTTAGTTATATTGTACATGGTCTGACCTCAAAAGCTAGTTATATATTTACCTGGGGACCTCAGCATCAGTTGAATTGCACATGGTGGAAGTCCATGTTAGTTATATTATACATGGGTTGACGTCAAAGTTGACGTCAAAGTTAGTTATATTGTACATGGGTTGACGTCAAAGTTAGTTATATATATATTGTACAAGGGTTGACGTCAAAGTTAGTTATATTGTACATGGTCCGACCTCAAAAGCTAGTTATATTGTACATGGGTTGACTTCACCTGGGGACCTCAGCATCAGTTGTATTGCACATGGTGGAAGTCCATGTTAGTAATATTGTACATGAGTTGACGTCAAAGTTATTTATAATGTACGTGGGTTGACGTCAAAGTTAGTTATATTGTACATGTGTTGACGACAACGTTATTTATATTGTACATAGGTTGACGTCAAAGTTAGTTATATTGTACAAGGGTTGACGTCAAAGTTAGTTATATTGTACATGGTCCGACCTCAAAAGCTAGTTATACTTTACCTGGGGGACCTCAGCATCAGTTGTATTGCACATGGTGGAAGTCCATGTTAGTAATATTGTACATGGGTTGACGTCAAAGTTATTTATAATGTACGTGGGTTGACGTCAGAGTTAGTTATATTGTACATGTGTTGACGACAACGTTATTTATATTGTACATGGGTTGACGTCAAAGTTAGTTATATTGTACAAGGGTTGACGTCAAAAGCTAGTTATACTTTACCTGGAGACCTCGGCATCAGTTGTATTGCACATGGTGGAAGTCCATGCTAGTTTTATTGTACATGGGTTGACGTCAAAGTTATTTATATTGTACATGTGTTGACGTCAAAGTCAGTTATAATGTACGTGGGTTGACGTCAAAGTTAGATAAATTGTACAAGGGTTGACGTCAAAGTTAGTTATATTGTACATGGTCTGACCTCAAAAGCTAGTTATATTTTACCTGGGGGACCTCAGCATCAGCTGTATTGCACATGGTGGAAGTCCATGTTAGTTATATTGTACATGGGTTGACGTCAAAGTTATTTATATTGTACATGGGTTGACGTCAAAGTCAGTTATAATGTACGTGGGTTGACGTCAAAGTTAGTTATATTGTACATGTGTTGACGACAACGTTATTTATATTGTACATGGGTTGACGTCAAAGTTAGTTATATTGTACATGTGTTGACGTCAAAGTTAGTTATATTGTACATGGTCTGACCTCAAAAGCTAGTTATATCTTACCTGGGGGACCTCAGCATCAGTTGTATTGCACATGGTGGAAGTCCATGTTAATAATATTGTACATGGGTTGACCTCAAAGTTAGTTTTTTGTGGGTGGTCTCACCTCAAAGTTATATTTTACCCGGGGGACTTCAACATCAGTTGTATTGCACATGGTGGATCCGGAAGTCCATGTTAGTTATATTGTAGGTGGGTTGACGTCAACATTAGTTATATTGTACATGTGTTGACGACAACGTTATTTATATTGTACATGGGTTGACGTCAAAGTTAGTTATATTGTACAAGGGTTGACGTCAAAGTTAGTTATATTGTACATGGTCTGACCTCAAAAGCTAGTTATATCTTACCTGGGGGACCTCAGCATCAGTTGTATTGCACATGGTGGAAGTCCATGTTAGTAATATTGTACATGGGTTGACGTCGACATTAGTTATAATGGTGTAGTCCTGTGGTCCTGTGTGGTCCTGTGCGTAGAGCTCAGGTCACAATCAGTTGAAGTTAAGCAACGATGATCGCGGAGAGTCCTCGGATGGGTGACCGTGTTTGGCAGCTTGACTCCTGAAACTTTCTAGGACTTCAGTCCTGCCCCACAACGAAGCACATGTGACGCATGTGGTCTCACCTTAGGCAAGTGAGTTTGTTCAAAATTGCCTCTTTCCACCCAGCAGTAAAATTGGGTACCTGGTATGATACGATGGTAGTCTGAATTTGAACCTTGAGCCCCTGACAGGCGACCGGTTGTATTCTCCGCAGGGAGTGTTCTGTACTCGTTGACCAGGGGTAATATGTCAGCGCTTTGAGCATGCAATGTGCATGGATAAATGCGCAATATAAATGGATTATATATTATAGTGTACGTGGGTTGACGACAACGTTATTTATATTGTACATGGGTTGACGTCAACGTTAGTTTTATTGTACATGGGAACATCAACATTTGTTGTATTGTACATGGGGGACATCACTTGTATTGTACATGGGGGACGTCAACATCACTTACTGTGGTACATTTACTTGGGTGAATAAAATCATCAGTTATTTTGTGGATTGGTGGACGGCAACAGTATTTATATTGTAAAGAGGAGGGCGTCAACGTAACCTAACGTTGCATAGATTGAAGTCTACATGGATTAACGTGTTTACAGAATACCACTACACAATGATCTCAATATGTTCACCAAGCTAAGGTGTGCATTGATTAACATCTGGTAACTATGGTCATGCATTTACTTGTAATGGATCAATCAGAAGCAGAGTACAACTCTGAGCAAGAAACAAATATTACGTTAGAACGTTATACAACACATGATTAAGTTTAGTTTTACGCCGCACTCGGCAATATTCCAACTATATGGCGGTGGTCTGTAAATAATCGAGTCTGGGCCAGACAAACCAGTGATCAATAGCATGAGCATCGATCTACACAATTGGAATATATTGACATGTGTCCACCAAGTCAGCGAGATTGACCACCCGATCCCATAAGTCGCCTCTTACGACAAGCATGTGTTACTGAAGATCAGTTCTCACCCGGATCTTCACGGATCCATTTAACATGGCATTCATAATACTTGTTAGAGTTTGCTTAAAATTTCATAATTATTAAACAGTATACAGTGAGGACTACGCGAGGTGAACATATCCAAGTTTGTAACCACGTGATGCTCGATGGATTTCCCAGTATTTGACTATGTTCCATCTTTCTTCAGGTGAACATGCATTTTCACATGTTTGTCTGTTTGGGTAAGATACGCTCATATTTTCGCGAACATTTGAGTTATTTACCTTTTCATTGTATTTTGAGAATTATGAATATGGTTGCCTTTGAATATTTTGATAACGAAAGCAATTGGTATTCACATGTGATAAAATTATAATATTAAGGGAACATATCGTTACATGGATGAAATCGATGTGTTCGTCATGCTTATATTTGATTCATTACAAAACAATCACAAGCATAAAAGCATAGATGTTAATCAATATAAACTTAGCGTGGTTAACAAGTTACGATCATTATGTAGAAATAAATCTATAAACCCGAACTTACTAATGTAAGTAATTGTTGTTGGTTACAAAGTATTAAACTGAAACGAGCATGTCAGGACAATTATAAACTACATGTTCGTCCTTGGTCAACGCGTATGCAGAACTATTTGTTGACGCGACGAGACATTCCTATCAACAACAACTGAAGAGTTAAGTGTTATTGTGGACGCATGTGTAGTATATTATTCATAATTGTTCCTGGCTATCACAGAGTTTCACAATGCAACGTAGCCCTTGAGGTGTAGCAGTGAAATTCAGAATAGAGACGAGTTGACAGAACGTTAATCAGACATGCATGTGTTGTTGTTTTAACAAAGGTTAATTCAATCGGACGGTGTTATAAAGTGCAGTGATCTAAGGTTGTAGTGTTCTAGAATGAAAGTGGATGTGATGTTCTGGTTTCGAGATATTTTGTCATTCTGATCAACTATATGGAAGACGAGGTGAGTGCTGATGCTTATGGTATCTCGTCATTAGAAGTTCATTTTAATTTGGCTTTGTTTTTGTTTTGGCACTTTCTGAATTATTAGTACTTTCTGTCACCCATGCTTTCTTATTAACATACAGTCAAACGTCATAAGCTCGACATAAATTGAAGTTTGATATGTAAAACAATGTCATGTCATGTCATTGCATGTTACCGATATTGTTGTCTGGTCCAGACCAAGAGCCGCCATATAGCTGGAATATTGCTGATAAATATTACAATTTTTTCACAAAAGACTTGTCTTTTGGAATTTTTTAATCTGACGTTGAAGATTAATCCTGAATAAAAAGACGTAATTTGTGTGATATTTAAAAGTTGATTTGAAACCTCTTCATTTCTTCAAGGATTTCATAATCTTTACTGATGAGACTTCAAAATTGGTTGAAGGCGTTTCCATCCTGCCCATATGGTCAATGTATTATGTGACTTTAATATGACTTAAATACAAGATACATTGTGGCATCTCTAAACTCCTGTTCCATCAATTGTCATGACCAGGTCATGCAGACGCTCTTGTTTAGGGTAATGGTAGGCGGAAGGGTTTTGGGGAGGAGGAGGGGGGATGGCTGGGGCGTTAACCAATCGTCGCCATTCATAACACATGCAATTCTTGATCAGTTGCAGCCAAATGTCACAGTATAAACTGTCTGTTAACGTGTATAACTTATCAAAGGTTCAATAAGTGAAGGCGCCCATTCCAAGTTGGGCTTTGTCATCAATATCTGTTGCGGCCACCTTGAACCCCAAACACTGATCTGCACCGTCTCGGCATGGGCTGAATAAGTCTTTTTTTAATTCGACCTTGTTTATTTCTGGGGCGCCGGTTGACGTTGACGTGCGCGGCGGCCGAGGTCATCCCACAAATGGTCGATGGGGCTTAGGTCGGACGATTTGGAAGACCATGGAAGAACTGTAACGTTCTCATTCTGAAAATACCGAGTATTGTTTGAGGCTTGGCACGATCTTGCTGGAACAACTGTCAATGATCGGAACCATGCGAACCCTTAAGATTTCGTTTCTGTAATGATAGCAGTGAAATTGCACTGAAGGCGCACAAGTTTGATTTCTGCGTCTAGAATCTGGCTCTCCATATCATGACACTCCCACCACCTTATCGGTCAACCTGGGCTTCACAATTCTGGGCAAAAGGTTCATTTCGACGTCGATAGACACGTACTCTTCCGTCACGGCGCTGAAGCAGAAAGCGTGAGTCGTCAGTTAACCATGTAGTCGTCGCAGCACAGGTCCAAACTAAGGTCGTTTTCCTCGAAATCCAGCTTCTCGTAAACGATTACGAGTGGTTTGCGCCGACACTCTCCTCAAACCAGGCACTGCACTTGCAGTTGCTGTGACAGTTTGATTCCGCAAAAGAAGTACCCGGATGTACCTGTCCTGCGCTGCAGTGGTAATCCGAGGTCTACCATTTCGAGGCCGATCTTGCGTAGAATGAGTTTATTGATATCGGTCCCATAAACGACTGATGGTACTCTGAGGAACATAGAGGTGACGTGAAACGCTAGATGGAGACTCCCCAGCCTCCAGACGATCAGTGCCAATGTTTACATTTACAGCAGTGAGTAGCTAGAATTACCGCCGCCTGTAATTGTGAGTGAGTGAGTGAGTTCCTCGGGGCTCAAATTGTACCCGATCACATCTGTAGTAAAGGTAGCAGTTTGTGGGTATTCATTCATGCATTAGTCTGTACGGGAATGGTGAATGGTGGTTTTGTTTGGATGTTGTTTAACGCCGCACACAGCAATATTCCATCTGTATGGCGACGGTCTGTAAATAATCGAGTCTGGACTAGACAATCCAGTGATCAACAGCATTAGCATCGATCTGCGCAATTGGGAACCGATGGCATGTGGCAACCAATTCAGCGAGCCTGACCTCCCGATCCCGTTAGTCGCCTCTTACGACAAGCATGGTCGCCTTTTTGTGGAAAGCATGGGTTGCTGAAGACCTATTCTGTCCCGGATCTTCACGGGTCCCCTGTAATTGTGAAATATGTGTTACATAACTGAAAATGCAGGCAGAATACAATTTTATTACACAATTTACTATTTAGCGAAGAATGACGCTCTTATCTGAAATAACTACTATAACATCAGTTAGTGAAACAACATGTCAACCACTCACTCGCCATTGCATGCGTTTGTGACGGGTGACATTGGTGGGGTACCTTTGCCTTTTCTCGACAATCTGTGATTATCACTATATTACTGCAATTCAAAAAACTCAATCCCTGGCATCATACAATACATTCAACTTTTTGTCGAGATATCTTACACTGCATGGCGTCACTGAAATTGTGTTGATTCATTTAGTCTGTTTGAGTTCAAATGAGAATGACAAATGATTAAATAACTCGAAATTTCGATAATTGCACAAATTAAACGGCCGATGGAACAGCGCTTGACTAGCTGAGGTCATCTCACCTGGCTGTTTTGAATTGCACCTAACTGTGTACCTGTTCTGTTCCACTAGCCGTTTGTCACCCCTCGGTGTGAAGCGTGAAAATAGCACAATATTACATGATGGTTTCTTCAACAACGTTTTCCATGATCGATCAAACAACGTCAGATTTCAGACCCTGTTGGGTACAGAGGTTTCAGGACCATGTGTCTTATTTATGTTTTGTGCAATTATCCAAATTTCGAGTTATTTAATCATACATCGTTCTCATTTGAACCCAAACGGACTATAGTTTCCTTCACACACACAATGGATTTCAGACTTCTGTTAAGAAGACACACAAACATAAGAGCACATGTCATTACTGAGATAACGTTTTTGTAATACAGTACAAAGTCTAGTACTCAACGACATTTTCTATCTTTGACATTTTATCTAAAGGAACTGTGTATTCATATTCTTTTCTTTGCAATAACTGCCCATGAAGGTTCGGGTTAGAATTGATCTTCAGTAACCCATGCTTGTCGCAAGAGGCTACTAACGGGATCGGGTGGTCAGGCTCGCTGACTTGGTTGACACATGTCATCGGTTCCCAGTTGCGCAGATCGATGCTCATGCTGTTGATCACCGGATTGTCCGGTCTAGACACGATTATTTACAGACAGCCGCCACATATCTGGAATATTGCTGAGTGCGGCGTAAAACTAAACTCACTCACACACTCTTGGCAATAACTTCTTTCACTGTTCTGAACGCATGCGTTTCATAGGGTTAACTGTGGAAAATCGGATTGACCTCTCCATGCGCACACTAGGATCTCATTAACGTCTCTGGCACGACGAGATGCGTTATCGTCTATGATGATGAAGTCGAGGCCAATTCCACCAGTATACAGTGTCACCAACATACACATCCAGAATGTCCTCCCTGTCGTGTCCTGCTGCGGGGCATGTAAATCTGTTCTTCCATTTATACTCATTCCACTCCAAATCGTGATTGGCGGCGCTGAAATCCTTCATCTTTTACCCTTGTCTACCAAACACTGGGGCATGGCGATCTGTGATGTCCAGAATGCAGTATCGTGTATCCCGATTCATCAGTGAAGGTACTGGAGCCCAGACTTGGTCTGCCCAATTCACGTGTACCTGTCCGATAAGTGGGATGCGAATGCTAGCCCTCACGGACACGGCTGCCGATATTTGGACCCAAACGCTACTGGCGTTCCGCAGGTCATTTCTGAGTGTAGTGGCAATCATGAAGTTACGACGTCTTACTACAATCAAGAGAAACCTGTCTTCCAACATGGTGGTGGAAAGTAGAATACCATCTGCACGTCGCTTGGTAGCTGGTCTAAACGTTAGGTATCGATATCGACTCTAAGCCCCGTAGAACATTAATGTTTGCCATTAAAGCGTGAGTGAGTGAGTTTAGCTTAAAGCCGATTTAAGCAATATGTCAACAATATCACGGTAGGGGACCCAAAAAATGGTTTTCTCACATTGTACCCACGTGGTGAATCGAACACGTGTCTTCGGCGTGACGAGCGAACTCTTTAACCCCACCATTAAAGACGTTTGTAACCTACGCTGACCACGTGTCAGGCATACCCATGCGTTTGCCTAACTCGGCGATCAGTTTTCATCCCGGATGTTTTTCTGTGATTATATTTCATCCTTAGCAAATTTTGAATTGTACATTCTTTTGATGACATGTATTTGAAAAGAAAACTCTGTATTAATATATAATAATTCTCATCTGTCATATCTAGTGGAGGAATAATTGGAATGTACTCTTATATCTTAAAAGCATACTTAAAAATTTAAGCAACTGACAATAACAATAAAATGTCAGCAGGTTCGGCAAGCAGATGTTTCACAGTAAATATACACAACAATGAAACCTATTTTATACATCGGTTGGTTTTTACTTTGGCAGGACATCCGCTATACAATTACAGATCTTGTCGTCGTTCCCGAAGGTAAGAAAAATCAATCTACCTTGACTCCTCAAATTAAAAACATCTATTTCAAATTATAATGCGTATTTTTCATACTCAGCGTTCTATTCGCTGTTTCATCAGGCAGAATCAATTAAACTGTTTACTGGTAAAGTTATTCTTTTCGAGGCTGTGTTGATGTAAATGTTGTCTTACTTAAAACAGTTTGAAATTTAATTTGCCATTGACATGGACTCGTCCAATATACGTAGCAAAATGGTTCTCGCCTAGACGTGTCCAATTGGCTATAGATTACGTGATAAAATCAAATCAAAACATACATACACACTGTTTTATCTCATTTACAATAGTGTTCAGCAATGTGATAGGTACCTCGCAATGTGAGCTGATCAGAATTCACTTTGTGAAGGGTAATGGACTGTATCTGTATCTGGTCAACTGTAAGATCGATCTTCTCGGAAGATCACACCCGAGGATGTGTAATCTGAACTGACGTATCTTGGAACTTCTTTTTGTTGCGGAACAGTGGACTGAGAATAGCCGGTTTCGTATGGTTGAGATCCCTACGACAGACCACTGTCACCTGCAGTTGCGATTGCTCAGATAAGCATTGAACATAGTCAGAGAAACTCTGAGATCAAAGCATAGGGATCGTCTTGGAGAAAGATGGTACACACAGAAAGAGTTCAGGGTTGCTATTGAGGTTGAGCCGAGAAGAACAGACATTTGAGAAGAACATTTTTATACAATAGTCAGGACAGCGAACAAAGAATGTCGAGTCAAGGTCGAGCCCCAACGAAGAACATCTTGACCAACTTCGCCAGCAATACCTCAGCCCATGGTATCTCGAAGTTAACCGATAAAAATGGCATCTTGCTGAAGTTGATGTGGCTGCTGCTGCTGCTGGGTGCAACAGGAATGATAGTGTACCAGGTTTTCGGGCTGATAAATCAGTATAAGAGGTGAGTCAGTCTTCATTCAAATTGTGTTTGTTTGGTGTGAACGTTTTTGGTGTATGAACGGACAAATGACGGTTTTATAACAATAAACACACCAACCCGTAGCAAACATGGGTACCCCGCTCAGACCAAATATTCTTACTCTGAGTTGATTGTCGTTTTGTTCCCTTCGTGCAGGACCCGTGAAGATACGAGTTAGAATTGAGCTTCACACATTGTACTCATGTTGGAAATCGAACTTGGGCCTTGGGTATGACAAGCGAACGCTTTAAAGGAGAATACTAGAATTTAGCAACAAATAGCTTGGTAAAGATACGTACATCAGAAACATGTACCAAAAATTGTTATTGCTAAAGTATAATTATTTATATTTTAATCACGAAAACGGTTTCTGGTATCTCAGCGTTGGCCATTATGCATATTCCGCTATCAAGTCCGTGAACTCATGTTACCTTCTACACCCGTGACGTCATATGTGACTTAGTTCGGCCATGATGCCTAAAACCATGTTAACCTCTTTTTCTGTCGTTTTTGTAATTGGTAAGAAGGGGTACTGTGTTGCCTTGGGTTGCACGGCGTCATCGAACAAGGTAAATAGGCACCACGGTCGAGGGAAATAGTTTTAGTGGCAGTTTTCAATCGACATAACGGTTCCAGTAGACCGTTGATTTTCTAGAAATGTAATTCATGTTCATTTCATACTATTCTATTTATACAACATTATTACATGTTACAACTTAGTGTCAGTGGTATTTGTAACATTGATTAAATCAAGTTCGATTGTAATGAAATATATATTATTAAAATCAGTATTTCCTATGAGCTTGACAATGTTTCGCTATAACGTTCTTTCCGGTTTGCAGCCCCAAATACTGCAGTAGTAGTATAGACAATGATGGTACGGGACCAGGCCCCTCCCAAGGGGTCAATTTAAAAATCAGAGCCCTTGGGAAGGCCCTGATCCAGCCTCCACTCAACATTTGAGTATATAGGGAAACTTTTGTTTGCATGGTCTCTTTCTTTGCGATTCCAGTAGTCCATCTGCCCTCTCGCTCTTTCGACATCGCCGTCCTCTCACTTTCGACACCGTCGTCATTTCACTCTTCGTTTTGCCATCCTTTCACTTTCTATATCGCCGTTCTTTTGCTTTCGACACCACCATCCTTTCGCTCTTCGTTTCGCCACACTCTCGCTTTCTACATCGCCGCCCTATCACTATTCGTTTTGGCATCACCACAAACAAATACGTCCTCCAGTTGCAAATATCGCCGCCTTCTCGCACGCGATGCGAATCAAAACGCGGAACATCACTATCCTCCTCACTTGCTTGTGTTTCTGGAATGACATCCAGGTCTGCGCAGTCATCATCATGGTTCGCATAAATGGAATCGACAAACTTTGTTGAAAACAATCTTTCTAATGTTCTGCACAGTGGGAAAGGTTTCTTTGGTAGGTCTGTGAGACAAAACGACAAGCATGGCGAAGGTAATTTGAGGATCAAGCAATGACATAAAGACGTATAACCCTGGGGAGATTATGGGCAAATAGCTCAAATTGAAATGATTATTATTGCTATTGTGGTTGCTCTTTTATCTAACAATTGATATGTTCTATATGGAATGTTTCAGCTTAGAATAAGCGATGTTAGGGCAATTTTAGAAACCGAGTATCACTACAGCGCTTGAGTGCATCGCCAAATTTATCGTCAGGATTTGCCGGCAAGTGTATCTAAACTGACCACAATCAATGTAATTTAAACCCCTCAAAAGCAAACAAATGAAGTAAAATCTATTCAAAATATTACAACGAAATCACCAAACAAATGACAATCATACACATGACAGTTCATAAGGTTTAGCAAAAACAAGCTTACAGCATCGTTCGAACATATCTGAAATGTTCAATGACAGATCACATTAGCGTGTATGACCACTCAAGCTTCAAGACACGAACACAGAGATGAAACTCTCCGCAGAGATAAAGTCAGTCGCTTGATGACGTCACGTTGGATGCGTCGTTATTCTTCTTGAAGGACCTGGATTAGTTCTTGTCGGTTGGCTGATAGATGACTTTACAGAGGTGTTCCATTGGGGACATATCTGATCAGCGTGCAATACGCTGATGCTGACGTTGTTGGATACAAGGACGTTCTGTACAATATGAGCAGTACGGGATCAGGCGTCGTCATACTGTCAAAGGATACCACGTGACAACTCTTGTAGAAATGTTAGGTATGGTTTGGTTTGTTTGTTGTAGGATATAGTATTTGGGGCTCCAAACCGGAATGAACGTTATATAGCGAAACATTGTCATGCTCATGGGAAATTAATTATATATATTTCATCACAATCGGACTTGATTTAATAAATGTTACAAATACCACAGACTGTAAGTTGTAACATGTAATGATGTAATATAAATGGAATATTGTGAAATGAACATGAATTATTTTTGTATAAAATCAATGGTCTACGGTAACGGTGATGTCGTAACGGTGCCACCAAAACGTCCCCCAGGCTTATTTCCATTGTCCGATGACGCCGTGCAACCCCAGCCAACATAATAACCCATCTTACAAATTACACAAACGACAGAAAAATGCGGTTTCCATTTTTACTGTACCGCTTGGTTTTAGGCATCAAGGCGTCACATATGACGTCATGATTGTAAAACTGTTTTCGTGATTGAAATATATTTAATAATACTTTTGCAATAAAAAATGGGGTACATATTTGTGATGACCATATCTTTAACCTAGCCAGTAATTGCATATTTCCAGTATTCTCCTTTATAAAGCGTTCGCTCGTTGTGCCTAAGGCCCAATTTTGATTTCCAACATGGGCACAATGTGTGAAGCCCATTTTTGGTGTCCCCCTGCAGAGATACTTGTGGAATATTTAGAAAGGCTGGTAGTTGGTTTGTTGTTTAACGCCGCACTCAGCAATATTCCATCAATATGGCGGCGGTCTGTAAATAATCGAGTGTGGACTAGAAAAATAAGTGATCAACAGCATGCGCATCGATCTACGCAATTCCCGATGCCGTCAGTCGCCGTGCAGTCCGGACACATCTCAATACCTACGACGATGGTGCGCTGTCAATAGCTGCCATCTGTAAGGTCTGTAAGTCCCCAAGGCATTCGTCGCTTTTGACGTCACTGCCAGGAATTGATTCCAGAGATGCAAGGCATTCGGTCTTCGTTGAGCGCAGTTATCCTGGGTTCGCCCGTTCGATGTCAGGCTAATGTCATTACGGGCTGTCTGCAACGCTGAATAAGATTAGTAAAAGCAACATGTGAGCAACTAAACGTTTCTGCAATGCGGTCATGGGTGGATTGTATCCGTATTTATAGACATGGTCCGCTGGTTTAATTCGGCCAGACGTGGTATTTCATCAGTGTTGTTCTTTAATCAGTGTGAGTGTCTCAACTGCCGTCCAAGCTACAGGCGCTACCCACTTTTCACATTTAGGCCACATACAATAAATTTCGTGTTTCTGATCGCTTTTAAAAAAATAATTGGGTAGGTACTGCGAATTATTTTTTTATTTTTAAATATTTTGTTTCTGATTTTCTATACAATGTTAGTCGAATGCCGGAAGCTGAGACGGATTTCAGAAGTCTACCGGCCTTACACATGAAAATTTACCAGTGCAGAAAATATAAAACAAAACAAATTATGGTCAGGCGGTACTGAGTAACAAGGAATTATTTTATGTGGCCTTTGCACAAAAAAAGACTGGCTCTTCTGCATGGAGCATTATTGTGTTTTTACGATGCGTTTTGCATTGGTTGCAACTATTATTATATTTTTTGCATTTTCATTTTAAAGTGGTTAGGGGCGGTGGGGTAGCCTAGTGGTTGAAGCGTGCGCTCGTCACGCCGAAGACCCGGGTTCGATTCCCCACTTGGGTACAATGTGTGAAACACATTTCTATGGTCCCCAGCCGTGATATTGCTGGAATATTGCTAAAAGCGGCGTAAAACTAAACTCAATCACTCACTTAATGTGGTAAAGTTTCTTTTTGCCGTCAGTTCACATAAACTTATTGGGTCCGTTAGTCCAAAGTTCATTGTGAAATCAGATGAAGAAATTCAAGGAGATTAAACATATTTATCGGATTGTTTAACTCCGTGATATAACTGGGATACTGTTCAAACCAGCGTTAAACCAAATTCCCTCACTCACTGGGATTGCTTTATCAGACTATGAGTCAGTGATTGGCAATTTCCGTACATGTCCAAAGAGCCAAATGATTGTCATTGACCCTATTGTCTGATTTTGCACGGTGGGGGGAAGAGTGAGTGAGTGAGCTTAGTTTTAGCAGTATTCCAGCAATATCACGGCGGGGGACACCAGAAATATGCTTCACACATTGTACCCATGTTGGGAATCGAACCCGGGTTTTCGGCGTGACGAGCGAAAGCTTTAACCACTAGGCTACCCCAACGCCCGTAGGTTGTTACGTATTTGGCAAAATCTGGTCGGTAAATAACCAAATGCATTATACAGCAGAATTTTGATTGGGATTTGTAGATAGTGAACAAGTTAAAACATCTTAGCCCAGACTGTGCCCTTATAAAAGCTGTATGGTAAATATATAATCTGACTTGTATTTACGGTTTATCGTTGGAAGAGATGTTTTGGTGACAAAACAATAAGGGGTTATTTTTTGTCAATGCGATTGCTACCGTAGAGAGCATGAAAACAGACCTTGTTATTCCGATTCTCCATTATCTGAAATGTCTACTTGCACAGTCAATAGATTCGGGGGGGCGTGGTGATCGTGCTGTCTAAGGCGCCAGGCTAGTGATCAAGTTGTGACCGCGTGTAAAAACCTTAGAGTCAACTTTGTGTGCAGACTCTTTTAGTGTTGTCACAACCCCTAGTGTGCAGTACACAAACCTGTGCACTCAAAAGAACCCACGAATCCGTTGGTAAATGACCAGATGGTGGCCATATGAATACGTGCAAACACCTAGTTGCGGGTACAGCAACGTGCAGTGAAGTTGGACAAAGTACTGTGACTATGTGTCCCAGCCCGTCCAGCTGTGAATGGGTACCTTGTAAGGATGAGAAAGCCACAATAACTCGGTGCGCCTAGTGGCAGCAAGAGTTGTATACTCTCGAGAGAGTTGAGATTGATACATGTAATACGATGTTCCGTTGAGATTGACATCCAATGATCGAGCATGTACTAGTTGCTTGGTTATGTGCGCTATCATATAATATAATATATTTGTATAACAAGCAAAACTACACAGAAGGACGTATTATCGAGATTTTGTTTCACACATGATTGAAACATGATTTATATCAATTTGAACCTTTTTCAAAATGGTCTGCTTCATTAATGCACGGCCGTGTTGACCTTTGGAAGTTCCGACTTGCTTGTTTGTACTCAGTGAACTCTATCGTCCTTACATCAGATCCTAATCGTTAGCAAAACAAGAAAAAACAAAGCAGATAGGTCTTGTCTGAGACAAGCAAACACACGAGTGTATGGATGTTAAATCGGATGAAAGGTTGCTATGTGGTTGGGTTGAAACACAATACCAAAGTCAATGAGGCAGCAGATGTGAGCTCATTTCTGAATCATAAACTCCTTTGGTGTTGGGTGCTACTCCGTTTACTGGAATACAGTGTGTTTTGAGAAAACTTAGGCTATATGAGAGTGGTTGGTAAATAGTCAAGCCTGGATCGGACAACCCAGTGATTAGCATAACAACCATTTATCTACGCAAACCCGTTAAGGCCCGGGCTAGAATGAACCTTCAGTAACCCATGCTTGTCGTAGGAGGCGACTGACGGGATCAGGTAGTCAGGCTCGCTGGCTTGGTTGACACATGTCATCGTTCTCAATTGCGCAGATCGATGCTCATGCTGTTGATCACTGGATTGTCTGGTCCAGAATCGATTATTTACAGACCGCCGCCATATAGCTATAATATTGCTGAGTGCGGCGTAAAACTAAACTCACTCACTCATCTACGCAATCGGGATACGGTAACATGCATATATCCCTTCTATAACGGCCATAAGATCCGAAGTTGGACGCCTTGTCCATAAGACCAGAGTTTAACCCCGTCAGCAAGCCAGATAAGGATGGCATCTGAGGGAGCCGTAACTACTAGGCTACCCCACCACCCCACACCCTGAAAGTAAACCAGCCAAAATTCCCATTCATACAGATCCTCAAGAGAAAATGTAAATATGTGTTTAAATTGTTTGTTACTCAGTCTGTATGATTGTGTCTTTCTTCAGGCGCCCAGTGAACACGCAGACGTCCATAGAGAACACCCAGTTGACATTCCCTAGTGTCACCATGTGCAACCTCAACCCGGTCCTCAACTCAGAGGCGAGCAAATACAACATGTACCACGTCATTGAAAGAGTGGCCAAATACCTGAACGTTCCGCTGTCCGACTTCACGAACACTGACGCTGTAAGTACATATAAATTCACATTCAAAATAAATCTTCGTACCTTGCCCTACCAGTGGTACCTGTCAAGAACTCATACAGACACTACTTATTTCTTCATCTGAAAAACGGGGCGGTGGGGTAGCCTAGTGGTTAGGGCGTTCGCTCGTCACGCCGAAAACCCGGGTTCGATTCCCCACATGAGCACAATGTGTCAAGTCCATTTCTGGTGTCCCCCGCCGTGATATTGCTGGAATATTGCTAAAAGCGGCGTAAAACTAAACTCACTCACTCACTCATCTGAAAAACAATAACAGGGGAACATATGGTACAAGTCCAAAAGGGAGATTTACGTCGGACATGAGTTTTGTCACTGATGACATGAAAATGATTTGAAAATGACTTGCACATGTCTACCATAAAGCGTTTTAAAAGCATCACTGAGGTCAGTGAATGTCGTATGACGTTCTTAAGATCTCCGTAGAAAGATCTGGTTCGACTGTACTTCAAAAGATGTGAAATGTAAACATCAAAAGATGACCTATTATAAGTTAAAGCCACAATAAAATGCTCTTTGTATAAACGTAATGTATTTACCAACATATTATTGCTAACGCAACTTGTAGAAGCTAACCGACTGGAAATTAGAATGAAAACAACTGGTATTACAAACCAATATTCCTCTGATTGTATGTTCTTATATATAAGACTTTTCCAAAGGGACCATAAGATTGATTAGAAAATACAGGAAGTGTAAATAGCATAGTTATGCTATGTGTCCCCTGAGAGCCGCCACATGAACCTATTCATGCCTTTGCAGGCTCCATCCAGTGATAATTACAATTTCTCCGATGTCAACTTCCAAAGTGAGTATATCAGTGTCGACTACAGACGTGCTGTAAGAAGAACCTATTGTTCACTGTGCACATCCTGCTATGTCCGAAATGAAACTTATGCTCCTCTTCCTTTGGGCACCAAACTGCAATATGTTAGCGTTGTTCAGCACTAAACCCTCTATCACTCTACTGCGTATCTGTGGAGAAGGCATCATGTTGTGATATTTCTCAGAGAGGAGGAAAATTCTGAGAAACGTTGCACTTTTATTTAAAATTTTCACAAGATGGAGATGTCACGGTGTCATCGCGGCGGAACATTCTGAGAAACGTTGCACTTTTATTTAAAATTTTCACAAGATGGAGATGTCACGGTGTCTTCGCGGCGAATGGGGCGTGCTTTACATTGAGTTCAAGTTGGCGATTGACTACGTTCTCACAGATTGGAGTGCTAGGAGTTGTCACTGTGCGGCCATGGCACGTACACTGCGCTATCGGCCTACCCAACAAGCTTGCACACAGGCAACAAGAAGCCCGGCTTGCTGGCGTAGAACAGTCATGGTGAAATGAGGGTGACAAAGATAAGACATTTATACCATTTTTATGGGGTTGGCTCACAACGCACAGGCAACGCCCTGTAAACGCCATGCCAACGCTGATGGGAGCGCTGTGATCGCCGTGGCAGCTCCGTATAGTCGCTGTGAGAGCGCAGTAAAATAACTCACACTCCGTGAAAGCGCCAGAGACGCTATAAGGCCTCCGTGAGGTCTCCGTGCAAGCGCCGCCCGCTACCACTGCGTCCGTACTACGGTCATGCACGTCCGTGGAGCACGCCCACAGAGCTCCTGTTGCGCTGTAGCACACCTTACTGTGCTGCTACGGCGACTCTACGGCGTTCCTACCGCGCGCATGTCAGAACGCTGGGCAACGGCGCCTACTAGGCGACCCCATCGCGTCAAATGGAGATACCACCACGTTGCGGTGGGAGACCCTACTGCGCGCACCTCGGCGTTGTGCATTTTTAATGGACGCAGTGGGAATTTTCATGGACGCTGAGGTAGCAGCCCTGGTGTGACAGCAGTTTCTCCAGACTATAAAGAATCTTTACTGCTCAGGGTGCCGTTTTACAAAGCAACCTGAGAAGTATATCAGTTTAATTTCAGGCATGGGAGTAACGATCACCTTAGCTCTACGATTGTTTTGTACAGCAGCACTCAGCACTTCTACAGAATCTTATGGCCTATATCCCTCTGCACTATTTACCATATTTTATCTACACAAGCCACACAAAAAATGTACATTGTGAAGACACACGTTTAATGTCCACGACATTCACGTTACGAGTTCAAATTCGAGGCAGGGTCAATAATGGATATGCCCACAGTATGCCCACGTATCCTACTGGAATGTTAATCCCTGGCCATGACGATTGTTAAATGTAGATTCCCAAGTTGAGACTAAAGAGTTTGTAAGAGGTGAAAAATAGGTGTGAAACCAAAAACAACCACGAAATGTGCTCTAATTAACAGTTTTATTCCAAAATTGGCTACGTTCACAAATCAACAAATATCAATATAAAGGTATTACTGTGGCAGTACAAAGTTTGGTGGCACTATGGATGCAGAAGTTCGGCAATACAGGAGCACTGATTATAGCAATAAGGACAATGCTGATAACATTGGCCCCTCGGCAATAGTAATCTAACAAACAATTGGACAATGCATGATCATCACACACAGATGTGATGTGGTATGAGATGCAATAACTGGCTGGAAAATTCTAAAACAAAGCGTTGAGTTGTGGTACACGGTAGCATATTCCAGAACTTCCTGTCTAAATCTAGTACAAGTCTAAATATACCCCCTCACTAACTATCCACAAGAACAACGTATAACAGTTGAAACACTGATGTACAAGGTATAAAACGTAACTGCCATTGCCGAGAATCGTATCTAAGCCACACCTGTATTTTCGACACCAAGGTTTTGACATTCGTCTGTTCCACGAGGTTCAATTCAGAAATTATTGTGTTTACATGTGTATTTATGTAGTCCAAATATATATTTTGATTTTACGATGTTCAGGTACTTTTTGTAGCTAGTATTGAATATAATGGTCTCATTGTCAGTGAGTTACACAGTAATTACACAGACTTTATAGTAAAGTCAAAATATGAAAATACCCCCCAAAAATTGGTACAGAAATGACTTTTGCGTTTTCAGCTTGTGAAAGTCTATATCAAAAAGAAATAAAAAGGTCCTCCTACCAATCATGATGCTACACCTGATTTTGGGGGTAAAAATGTTGAAAAAGTTGAATTTTTTGGGATGTTTTTGCAATACTCAATTGAGACACAAACTTTTTGTTTTTACTGAGTTTTAGAGAGAAGAGAATTTACTACCAATAAAGTGGTCGGAAAAGTAATATAAACTGGGGTAAATAAGAAAATAATTGATGTTTTACTATTTTTCTTTAATTTTTAAGGAAAAACGTACAACATCCTAAGATTACGTTAGTTACTTTTTTGTGTCATCAAAGTTATGGTTTTAACTGAAAATGAAGTAACTTCTTTCAATTTCAGTATTTTATATTGACAAATATTCACTAATCTTAATGGCACATGCATTTACAGATGACATAATGAACATGTTAAGTGTCACAATATCGGTTTGACAACTATGGTTACCTGAAGACTTGGTATATTTTCTCAACAATGGTGGTCACAGCATTCTTCTTCATCAATGTCTGGTTTTGCAGAATTTTCACAGCTGGCCCCTTTGCATGTTATACATGCTACACTACACATGAGTCCAACTTTCCTACATCTGCAACTTGAACTTTGACACCCTTTCTTACATGCACATCTGACAACTTTCAACAATGATTCCGGAGCAGGTACTTTGTTCATTGTAAGAGGCTTCAAACACTTCCCATCTACTGTCCAACGCCAGTCAATTGGGTTTAGATACCCATTCTGTCCCTTCCATTGTTGAATCTGCAAAAATACCCCGTAGCTGTGATATCTTGTTGCTTCAGATGTTGGGGGAAGACTCTTTAGATCCACAAATGTGAAACTCTTGGCTACCTTTTCAGTGAATTTCTCAACCCTCAAGTTGTCAAGGCTGTGACTATTTTCACCTTTGAAAAGATGGAGCAAAGCTTCTTCACCGGCATGTTCAATCTCATTCTTTGTGACATCAGCTGGATGTTTGTCAAATACTGCAGCAATATTTTTCCAATGCCAAAAACTTTCGAAGTTGTGTCGCATCCAAAGATTACATGCAGAAACAGAATGTCTTTGCATATACTCTTTCCCAGTTTTTCCTTTGTTTCTTGGATGTCATATATGGATGTTTTCTTTGTTGTTGGTTTGGACCTTGGTGAGAAATAGACTCTTAAGGAATCCATGCAAACATGGTAGCAGAGTAAAATGAGCAAGTCTGTATCATCTCCGATCAATGTTGTTCTCGTTATTGCTTCCTGTTGGACAACAGTCTTGACTATGAGGAGATCAACATCAGCAGGCGCATGGATTGTGTCAATACCATATTCCTTGAGTTTGTCACTCAGCATGTCGATGAAGTTCTGTTTGTTTTTGGAGTTAGCTAGAAATGTCTTTTTCTTTCCTCTCAGGATCATGTCCTTGGTGAACTGAACTTCATTTCCAACATATCCCCCTACACGCCTCTGATGAGTATTGTCCTTTGTGTTTGGGCCTTTATCATAACCATCAAAACAACTATAGCTTTACCATACTTGCCTCGAACGAATTCTGCATACATGACACAAAGTTGATCATAGGTACAAGCCCGTGGCCATGGTAACCACTGCAGGAGACAACCACCATCTATTACAAACTTCATTTCACCGACTCCTGGTTCTGTGCCACCAGTTTTGACTTTCACTCGAATTGCATCTGCTAAGGCAGACTTGTCAGCTTCTCTGAGCAGATGTGGTGACTCAAACAGGGAAGGAGGGTAAGTACACAGTTCATAAGTGAACAGAGACCTTAAATCTTTTTCTGAAACAGAACCTTCGGCTGCTGTTATAAGTCTCTGAAACAAAAGTTGAGCATCACATTTGGCTGGTTCCCCTTCAATTTCCACATGTGTGTTGTCACTCATGACAGTAATCTAGTCTTTCAAGAATGTGAAATCCTGTACAATCTGCCCTTCCATCTTGTCTAGAATCTTCATCCCTACATCTTTAACTTCATCAACATTACTATTAGCAGAGATCACACCAGTTGAAATGCTCTTCAATACCTCCATATCAAATGGGTTTCTGTCAGTGACATACAGTTATGGCTTCTGTGTCCTTCCGATCTCTCTGCTGCCTTGCATTGCTGCTCTCCTTGTGCTGTTCACTTGTATTGTATGTTTGTCCTGTGAGCTGCTGCATTGCTTCATTCATTTCCGAACAAGACGGGCGGGAGAGTGACCAAACTAACCTCAGACATAACACGTCCTCGTGTCAAACCACCGGCAGTTTTCATGCTTGTCATGAGAATTTGTTCAATGACCAAATCTGTAGAAAAGACCCGCCAAAAAGCGAACGCTGCGTCTCAGGACATGATGCCCATGCATGAATAAGTCATATGCCTGTGGATTAGACACTTTCAGATTTTGCATGCTCTTCAGGTATACATACACTGATTTCAGGTAAAGGTTATGGCCTGCAGCTGCAAAATATAGCAACATGTGTTGCAGTGTTTTCAGATGGAGTAACCAATCACCTGTTCTTTCTGCTTTAATGAATGTTCTGAGGATTTCTACCATGCAGCCAGAGCTTTGCAATTCTCCCTTTACTTATGCACTGCAGTGTTTATTTAACCGCTCAGTCACGATTGTCAACAAAGGGGATGTGCATGCCACCCCAAGGTCCAATTTTCCAGCTACGATCTCATCAAATACCTTGCACTAGACAAAAGATCATTTTCTGGTTTCCATATATCTACAGCTTCTGTATCTTGTGCAATCTGTGCGGGTTCCTGATCATTACTTCCAGTGCCATGTGATTCTTGCTCCGTGTCATCACTGTCAGTTGGGTCAGGTCCATCATCAGTCCTGTTCAGTTCAACGTCAAATGTTTGAGATACCAGCAAAGATTGTAGAGCCATGTCCACAAGTCCATGACCTCTTACCGCTCGGGCAACGGCCTTCCCGGTCAACATATGGGTGACTGCGTTCTCGGAGCACAGAGTGTCAGACATAATCTGTCCCATGCAACCTAGAAAATTCATTTCAACATGAAGACCTCCTAATCTCAAAATGAACTTGTATCGGGTTCGACGGAGATGATATTTGTGGCTTTCCACCAGAGTGGCTGATCGAAAGTGAGTACTGGAGTGACGTTGTACTTCTTTCCCTGGTCTCTTACAAACAGCAATGTTGTGTAGATGCAACTTTCATCATTAGGATTGAGGTTGATCATTGGCATGAAGGTAATGCAACTTGGACCAGGAAATGTACCATTTTTGTATATCATTTGCATAGTTCCATTCCATGAAAGTATGAGTGGACGGAGCAGCCAGGCTGTCTTCCACAGTATGTTTACACTTGGTGTTTTGTCATCACATTCAATCTAAGAGAGCATGCCATACTTCAGATGAGACAGTACTACATTACTTTGATGGTTCTTATGCCTTTGAGATCCTCATCTTTGCCTTTATCTTTGGTACATGTCTACGTATCTTGGATCCTGGAGTAGCAGCCACAATAATCCCCATCGCGTGAAAGGTGCCATATCCGTCTATGGTCCTGATGTTATGGTCTATGTTATCGGCAACAAATTGGATGAACTGGCCTTCTGTGTATCCTTGGATTTCGGTGTTGTTAGCAAGAAATGCGCTGCGCTCACACGTCTTTACATCGGCGTAAGAACAGCTGAAACCTAGAGCGTTTAGTGTATCAATCAGGTGTCTAGAACTGAAAAGGTGATGACACTGAACCCCCAGAGCTAGTTGGAGGGGTGACAGAACTTACCTTGGTCTTACAGCCTGCATTATTGCTTGTCCTATTGCACCCTGCTTAGTCAGGGTGTTCTTCCCAACAAAGAGAGCTCTGGAAGAAATGAAATTCCCATTTCGGGAGACATTATTTCATCGGGTGATGGAAATACACCTGTTGGAATAGAAGCATTTCTAATGTCACTTTTAAGCAGTTGTGCAGCTGTTTCAATTATCTTCGCTTTCTCGATTTGAGGATCATCGCATTTGGGAAGTGAAAAGAAATCATGAATAACTTTGGAAGCTGTTGCCCTTATAGTTATAATGCTAGCTTTTCCATCACTTTCAGCAATCACAATATTTTCTCCAAAATGATCAGCTAGTCTGGATTTCATGTGAATGTGACTGAATGGTTCCAGATCCTCATCCAGAAAATTCTTCATTTTGTCAACCAGAGAACTCACTGTTACTAGTTCCTTACCAGTTGCTCTAAATATGCAACCACTTTCTGAAATGCAGATTCACGGACAGAATTCTTCTGTCTTCCCTTCCTATTCTTTAATAAATCATTAGATCCAAGTTCTTTTCCTGTCCTAAATTTTACACTACAACTCTGGTGGTAAATTGCATCTGAGGCATGTAGGTCACCCGAATATTCAATTCTAGACAAAACAGTCTTTCCCCACACATCATTTCTTTCCTTACACTTGCCATACACTTCACGTTGAAAATTTGCAGTTCTCACAAGGTAGGATTCTTTAAAAAGTTTTAATCTCTTTGTTTGACTTACTGATTTCCCACAGAACAAACAGGCTTCACTAAATTTAAAATCCAAACCATATGATCGTAGGGTACGCTCTGTCACACTGTCAAAATATTTTCTTTTTCCAGCAATTCTTTTTGGATCTATATATGAGCGTCGATATGATGCATGTATTTTTTGGCCGGAAGTAAAAATAAAATGCTCATCACCTCTTTCAATTGATGCTTTACGTAAACCTTGACATCCTTTTTCAGTCAAGGTAACTGAATCTTCATTCAATAACTGTTCACAGCAGAGACAACATGTTTCTTCCATTTTGCAACATCATTGCAGTGTCAACAAAGGGGGATAACTCTCATTTTCCCCTTTTGCCTTGTACTGATTATCCAAAACTCAAGTTCAAAACCCATGACTTTAATAATTTCAAAAATATTTTTTAGTGTTTATTATTTTTTACACCTAAGAAATATGTTTCTGAAGGTTTGATACATTTTTCTTTTATCATTTTAAAAAAAATAACAATAAATTAAAAATCATCCAAATTCATGATTTTCACCCCAAAAAAGTCACTTTGCATCAACATTGAAGGGAGGACTTTTTATATTATGTTCATATGACCATTTTGAATGATTTAAACACAAAACCATTTCTGTACTAAAATTGTTTGAGGTTCAGTGATTTTTTTTTCCTTTAATTCAAACTGGACTATTAGCTGCCTTTGTGTCCTCTTGAGTTCCCGATCTTATTGTCAGTGAGTCAAAGAGTAGTTACCCCAACTTTAACTGCCTTTGTGACCTCTTGAGTTTCCTGGGATCTTTGTCAGTGTTGACTACAAAAACATGTTGTGGTTCGGATTACCCGATCAACCCTTGAATTCTGGTGCCGACCCTATTTTTAAAAAATTATGAAATGGAAAAAGCTTTCAGATACCATTGTTTTTTCCCGGCGGACATCGGTCATCGGTCATTCTGACAGAGAAAGTCGACAAGCTTGATTGAATAAACAATTATACATTGATAAATGTGTTTTAGTTTGAACTTTACTTCTAAAAAAATGTGAAACAGAATAAATCCTACCAGCCTGCCCCAAATTTTAAAGAGGTGTAATCGGAACCACAACATTTTTTAACACTCTAGTCACCATGACTTTAAGTGCCTCTTTGTCCTCCTGAGTTTCTCGATCTCCTTGTTAGTTTGTCCCACAAGAGCTACCCGACTCTGCCTGCATTTGTATCCTCTTAGTTTCCCGCTTTCTTCGCCAGTCTGACTGCGTGTGTATTTGTACAGCTGATGATCCCCTGGATGAGTCCATTCTGGAGTTCCAGTTGGAAATGCAGAGCTTCTCATTTGATGGTCTTGAAGAGATTTCCCAGAAGTTTGAGAGCTTCGTCATTTCCTGCACATTCGGAGGAGTTGATTGCGACAACGGGTGAGGAACCTAGCTATATATTGTCAATGGAAATCCGACCGCTTCCCTGAAATTGATATAGATAGACGAAATTTCGTTTTGAAGATTTCATTCATTCAATCAAAATATTTTATCATGCTATTTAGCAAGAAGATGAAATCATACTTAATGTTTCCATCCGTCTCTGTTCTGGCTTCAGCAACTTTACAGTGACCTTTGATCAGGACTACGGCTTATGCTACACCTTCCCCAGTAAGTCTGAAAACCAGACTCAAGGCAACTTCATCTTTAACGCGGGGCCGCTTTACGGTAGGTCCATAACTCAGTTTATCATCCAAAACTGTGTTCCACAGGAGATATCGCTTGTGTGAGATCAAACGATATCTCCTAGGAGATATCGTTTTGACAGTAGATTTTGTACAATGCCCTGACAATGTGATGACGTCATGTACTTGATGACGTCACAATGCTATGACATCGCTGCACTGCAAGTCTAATGGCAGTATCATGTTCAGAGATGTACATTTTTCATTGAAAATTAATGAAGAGTGATTTTGAATGATAAATAGAATCTCACCCTCGTGTCTTCTGATATCAAATATATCAACACTCGTTGATAAAGTAAAAATATCCTCGGCAAGCCTCGGATATTTGTAACTTTATCAACTCGTGTTGATATAATTGATATCAGAAGACACTTGGGTGAGATTCTCTATATATATCGTGAGTGAATATCAAACACATTTTTCATCGAAGATGAATTTCATGTATTATTTATTTGTAAAGGTTACAGTATTTAGCTAGATGAATATACCATATTTACAGAAAGAATACCAGTAGGTACAGAACTTTAAATTGTATGTCATCAACACATTATGATATACTGTATAACAGTTTCTGTTTACTAAGTAAAGTTAAGGAAAAAAGATGAATGATGTACTATAAAATGTACGAAGTTTCATGTTCGTCTACTGCTATTGTTACTATGACGTCAAAAACATGATGACGTCACACGTGTAAGCTTTCTTTCACCTATGGCTATGTTTACGTCTCCCGCTATTGTCACTAACTGTAATATTATACACGTGATGACGACATAGATACTACAACGCTTAGTTTTCATTGTACTCCTGGGCCTCGTTCCTCAAAGCGATTGTAACCCTAAGACGATCGTATCTCCCATACTTTAACATGGACTTACGACAGTCGTAGCGCTACGATCGCTTTGAGGAACGGGGCCCTGGAGAGCCGTTGAGCGGCGAAAGATCTTGTGCAGATAAAGGAGTTTTTGACAGGAGAAAATATCCCGACACATCTTTTATATTTATAAAACCATTCACCGAGAAGGAGATCCCCGATATACTTGCTTCCTCAAAGCCAGATAAGACCGATGTCCTGCACTTTTGTTGATGAAATTCAAGGAATAATTTCTTCCTATAATTGTCAAAATTGTAAACAGCAGCCTTGAACATGGTATAGCTCATGAGAATTTCAAAACTGTCGTTGTTCTTCCCCCTCCTAAAGAAACCTACACTCGGCCCTAACATCCTGAAGAATTACCGGCCGTTGTCAAACCTACCATTTGTCTCCAATATACTGGATGGAGCATATTCAATAGCATGGCGTACAAGAAAAGTTCAATCCGCGTACAGAACCTCACACAGCACGAATAGGGTGGTGAACGACCTACGGACGTACGTTGACAACGGAGATGTCGCCTTATTGGTGCTCCGTTTGATACAATTGATCACTACATCCTGGTAACACGTCTCCGCAGTCAGTAGGGACTCGGAGGTCACTGCTCTTCAGTGGTTTTCATCTTACCTGACGAATAGAGAGCAGAGAGTACTGATCCACTCGTCATCATCAGATGAAGTAGTCCTGACCTGCGGAGTACCACAAGGCTCAGTTCTTGGACCACTGCTGTTCACGCTATACAACCAACCTCAGGGAGAACAAATTGCAGTGAACGATGTAGCTCATCATTTCTATGCAGATGATGCACCGCTTTACATAAACATAAAGAGTCAAGCTGACTCAATGTCGGAGGTGGAGTGCTGCATCAATTCGGCAAAATCCTGGATGGCAAAGAACATGTTGATGGTAAACGAGGACTGAGTGAGTTTGGTTTTACGCCGCTTTTAACAATATCCCAGCAATATCACGGCGGGGGACACCAGAAATGGGCTTCACACATTGAACCCATGTGGGGAATCGAACCCGAGTCCTCGTCGTGACGAGCGAACGCTTTAACTACTTTGCTACCCCACCGTCCCGGTAAACGAGGAAAAGACCGAAGCCTTACTATTTGGCCTAAAGGCAAGAGTGAATCAAATCACTCTTCAGCACATATATGTCGGTAAGGCAAGCATCAGTTATGCTTAGAATGTGAAAATCTCGGCATCTACCTCGACCATACTCTATCCATGGACAAAAGCATCAACGAAATCAATAAGAAATGTTTCTGTCACATCAGGAACGTAAACTGCATCCGACATCTGATGTCATTCAAATCTGCTGCAACTTGGATGAGATCGCTTGTTGTCTCGAGATTGATAATAGTCTCCAGTACGCTAACGAAAACCTGAGGAGACTACAGAAGGTTCAGAACTCGGCAGCTCGTGTGATAGCGAAGAAGATAAAGTCAGAGCATATCTCACCAGTGCTGAACTCTCTGCACTGGCTTCGAATAAAGGAGAAAAGATAATTCAAACTCATCTCACTAACGTATCAATGTGTTAACACAGCTCCAGAATATCTGTCAGAGTTGATACATCGGTGTGAACCACCAAGACGTCTCCGCTCAGCCCATCAGCACTAGCCCCAAGTTCCTACATTGAAGCTGAAAACATTTGGCTCAAAGACATTTGCCAGTTCTGCTGCCTTCTGCTGGTACAATCTTCCAATCTCTGTAGAGACAGAGCTCCTTCAAATCACTCCTGGAAACCGACCTATTCAAGCAATACACTGTCTAATCTGGTCTGATATCAAAATTACTCAATATACCATCTGCCTCCCTGCCTTCTCTTAAGCGCCTTGAACATACTTAATTGTGTGGATTGTTGCGCTATACAACAGGCCTTATTATTATTATTATTATCATCAAACTAATCCCTGGATTGTAAATGTTACCATTTGGCATTATTATGGGTTGAAATGGCAGTAGACGAATTATGTGGTTTATATACAATTAAAATGAAAACGACGCTGTTACATTTTAATAATCAAAAGATCAGATATTTTTTGGTACAGGTTTTGAGGAAAGGAATATCTGGTTAAGTACTATTGTGTTAAACAGATTATATTTTGAGTGTTGAATACCTGGAAGCGCTTTAGATGTGGGGATATAATGTTACTAAGTTAATGTGGGTTTATTTGCAAATCACAAATGACGAAATGAACATGAGAGTTAAGGTAAGGTACCTCACGAGAGTTAAGGTAGGGTACCTCACGAGAGTTAAGGTAAGGTACCTCACGAGAGGTAAGGTAAGGTACCTCGCGAAAGGTAAGGTACGTTAAGAGTTGTGATGGACGCTTTATGTATATGTAAATATGTTTCCATGTTTTTCCTACGTTTGACTGCCCGTGAACAACAAAACTGATTATTACCAGGTCTGAAACTTATCCTGAACGTGGATCAGAACGAGTATCTTCCTTTCATTACCACCTCCGCCGGGGTCCGTCTCCAGATCCATGAGTTTGGATCCAGGCCTTACATGCTCGAACTCGGGCAGTCTCTCTCCACTGGCTTTGAGACACAGATTGGAGTAAAACCTGTATGTATATACGTGTCAGCTCTTTAAATTTTCATGTCTATATTACATGTGTACAAAGGCTTAATGTACTTCATAAACAGCATAATTTCGTTATGTCGAATATTGTATAAGTATAGCGAAATTTCGAGTGGATGAGTGAGTACGGTTCTCTTGGCGCTTTAAGCAATGTCGAAACACTGCCAGTGTGGGCAACATCTATCAATGCATCATATAAGAAAAAAACTACATCTCAGCATTTAGAAATACTGATTAACACCAGTACAGCATATAAATACCCGATGCCATATTTACACATTAATGCATTTAGGCAGGGAGTTTTGGTCCTTGGTTATACCAGGTGAGGTGAGGTGAAATTGGGTTTAACGTCGTGCTTGAGAATATTTTGCTCAAATGACGATGTGCATGCGTGTGTATGTGTATGTGCGGCTGCTTGTACTAGCCCAGACTGAAGCTGGTTTTATAGTGCCAGCCCACTGAGATACCATGCCGCAGTTAAGCAGGAATACCCTACTCTGACACATTATGCTGACTCCGAGCCGACCAGTCCTTGTTGTACCCATTAATGCCGAGCGCCAGGCAGGGACCAACAAGTACCATATTTTAACGTATTTTGGTATGACGCGGTCGGGGATCGAACCCGCGACCTTCCGCTCTCCGGGCGGACTGGTTATACCAGAATCATATGAGTTTATGGTCGACTCCTGGTTTGTGTCAGTTATGCTTCTTGACTTGTCTTTGTACTTATGCTCGTTGGTAACACCATAGTATTCTATATTTGAATAGATGTGGATCTAAAGGCCCTCCTTGTCGAACTGGTTGGTTGGTAGTTTTGGGTGTTTATTTGTTTAAAGTCGCACGCAGCAATATTCAAGCTATATGGCGGCGGTCTGTAAATAATCAAGCGTGGATCAGACAATCCAGTGATCAACATCATGGGCATTGATCTATGCAACTGGGTTGCGATGACATGTGTCAACCAGGTCAGTGAACCTGACCACCCTATCCCGTTAGTCACCTCTTCACGGGTGTCCCTTGTCGAATTCCACCAACTGGTACCAATACTAATCAACATCAGTTGGTATGCAACATACGGTGCAGGTGTGCTTCTGCCTTCTGCTGTCCCCCGCCGTGGTATTGCTGGAATATTGCTAAACGCGGCGTAAAACTAAACTCACTCAATCAATTACTCTGCTTTCTGCAACAGGTCGTGTACAAAAGACAGCCCCATCCGTATGGCACGTGCGACGATTCTGGGAAGTACGAAAGTGTTCTGGTAAGGGCTCGTTTAGTATGGGATCTTAGCAGAGATACTGTCGCGTTATAAAAAGAAGTACAACTTGTCAAATTTGACTAAACAGCGACAATGCAAAAATGGGACAAGTCGCATTGTCGCACTTGGAGTGTGTGAATACAGCCATTGAATGATACTGCGAGTGAATGGACGTGACATTTCCAATTACAGGGTTCCAGGAAAGCAGTGTTATCACCTCTTACATCTCAAACACGGAAATGAAAAGACAATGTAATAATCAATTAAAATATGTGAAAATATATAAATCACTACTACACTGTATTTCGATCACAATAATGTTATTCCAAAAAAGGTTTAAACCTTTTTAACCTTATGGAAAAATAGGAGAGCTAAACAGTGAGTTAAACAGCTGGGTAAAACACCGTCTTTACCTCCTTAACATTATGCCAGATATATCATGGTGTGTCAGCTTTTGGGGGGAGGGAATCCTGAAGTAATGCCTGTCCTATTAAAAGGACACATGTCGACATGTATGTGTTTTTTGTTAAATAATGCCATGATTTCTGTGATGAGGAGTGTGAACGGAACTGCCTTGCGACTCTCATAGAGGACAGCTGCGGCTGCACACGGCAGCAACAACAAGAAGATGACCCCGATCTGGAAATGTGCGGATCCAAAAGTGAGTCTAAACATAAAGTTATCCTGCAGTGGACGTATTCTCCAGGGCCCCTTGTAAAAAACTGAAGTTATGTGATCATTGCTCCCAGCACCCACCGCTTCTGGCCCCTGAAATAGGGCACACCATACTTTAACATAGACGTCGTAGGGCTGAGATTTCTTCGTGAAAGGGGACCCGGTAATGGGCGCTAGGTGCGCTGATCCGGACGGTCCAACCATAAACTGACAACGTATGTCGTATGCGCCATGCGAGCTGTACGTTTTACTACAAGACAGTTAACCAGTATAGCCTTCACCTTTAACTAGTGTATTGGACATGTGACATTTAAACCCGTGTATTGTGGACATCTGTTGTATCATGTAAACATTTAAACCCGTGTATTGTGGACATCTGTTGTATCATGTAAACCTGTGTATTGTAGACATCCCGTGTATAAAGGACATCATTAAGGAGAAGCAATCCGGCAAGATTAAATGTGATGTTGCCTGCCGGAGTACATGCAGGTATGTTTTACAGTTACAGCTGCATAATACCAATAATTATTATTTATCTTTTGACGTTTGCAATAAGTCTTAAATTTCGTTCTGCACAATTAGCACTGAGCTGTCTTACAATCATACTCATAGCGTGGCGGCCGCACTGGTATCCCGTCGTCCGGGGCGCCGATTGTTATGTAGAGTTATCTCCCTTTGAAATGCCAGATACTCGTTTGCGGGTGTCTACAAAACAGTCTACGAACTGCATTACTCCCGGCTTACCACATTTAAGCTGACACACCCCGATACAATTGAAATATCACCCGTAGTATGAATTTGCATAATGTGTGTTTTTGTTTGTTTGGGTTTTTATTACATTTGACACCTTAGAGCCCTTCTATAGTAGACCTTCATCTGATGGCCAAGGCAATAACACATAAATATAAGACGATATATAACATATACATATAAAACGTGGCGGTGGGGTAAACGCGTTCGTTCGTCACGCTAAAGACCCGGGTCCCACTTCCCACATGGGTACAATGTGTAAAGCCCATTTCTGGTATTCCCCGCCGTGATATTGCTGGAATATTGCTAAATTTGGCTTAGACTTCACTCATTCACTCACTCCCATAAAACACCATAATAACATCATATCATTTCTTGTAGACACATGAAACTATTTAACCTTCGTGAGGAAATATCGATTACAAATTAGTAATTGCACTCCTGAGTTGATAATACCAGAAATGGTCTCGATTTTTATTCGAAGAAATCGACCATTTTGTAAACACATGTAATCTTCAAAACTATTTTGTTCAATATATTTTACTTTGCTCGGTGACGAAGAATATGTGGGCACTGGTTGTATTATGAACTGGAATAGAGAGGTCTTTTCTTTTGTTCGTAGAGTGTATGACTTCCAAAAACAAGTGTCAATGACAAGATGGCCGGCAAACCACTATGACCCTGCAATCAAGTTCAAGGTCAGGAAATGGGCAGAAAATTTCAAAACTGACGTATTCAACGATGAGAACAGCAGGTATGTCGCAACATGGTCTGTTACAGTCGGATCAAATAACAGCTTGTTCTCATACGCCGTTAAAATTACATAATAGAATATACCCTGGTTATAATGCCACCGTTTGTCCTGGAGAAAATATGGCATTATATCCCCTTTGGCATTATAACAAGGGTATTATATAGGCAGGAAATCTCTTCTGGCAAAAACATGTCATTATATCCAGGGTGGCATTCTAACCAGGGTGCACTATATAAATGTTGGGGGTATCAATAAAATCAAAATCTGGACAATTCTATCATCAGGAAACCACAGCATCAAAACCCAGACGTTTATGTATTGGAGAAATCCAAAGAATATTAACCGATTAAGGTTCTATAGACTGGAAATACAAAGACCCAAATACCCAGTATGCACAAGACTTACTTGTCTTCCCGGCCCGTGAAAATCCGGGTTAGAATTGGTCTGCAGCAACCCATGTTTGTTGTAAGAGGCGATTAACGGGATCAGGTGGTCAGGCTCGCTGACACATGTTATCGTATCCCAATTGCGTAGATCGATGTTCATGATGTTGATCACTGGATTGTCATGCAGCTGGAATATTGCTGAGTGTGCCGTTAAAAACAAGCAAGCAAGCAAACAAACAACAGAACTTGTCCTACCAATCGCGGCGAACTACATGATACTTACAATTCGATAGACACCATTGCGATTACTGCCGGACTTACTAATAGGACCCGTGAAGATCCGAGCTAGAATTGATCTTCAGTAGCCCAAGCTTGTCGTAAGAGGCGACTAATGGGATCGGGTGGTCAGGCTCGCTGACTACATGTCATCGTATCCCATTTGCGTAGATCGATGTTCATGCTGTTGATCACTGGATTGCCTGGTCCAGACTCGATTATTTACAGACCACCGCCATATAGCTTGAATAATGCTGAGTGCGGCGTAAAACTAAATTCACTCGCACACTTAGTAATAGACATATGTGAACGAGGAGTTTTCAGTGACAATAAAATAATAATTCATGTTGGTATTTCTGAAATAGCTGTCACTGATTTTCTTTGGGGACCGTTTTGAAATAGAGTTGAATATGATGAAATACATTAATTGACCACATACCGTAGATCCGTGGAAACAGTATTGCCGAGTCGCACTAAACACAGTGCCCTCTAGGGGAACCAGTAAGTTTAGAGTAACGTCCCTTGAGTAACATTTCCGAAGTGATAACCGACGTTGTAACCATGCTTGGCCGACCGTTACACTGCCCAACATTATCAACGATGTCATGCTGATTTGTCTTGGGGACTTTTATTTTATTAGAGTTGAAAATAATGAATCTATATTAATTAACCACTCACCAAAATTCCAAGGAAAACAGCATTGCCGAGCTTGTGCCATTCTCTTCCCACAGAGGTTACTCCTGTCATATCTTCCTACGTAACCTCTGTTCTAATACGGCCATTTCATGGTGTGAGCGTTCAAGACTCGTGATTGGAGGCAATTAGATTTAGTTGTGCAATCAGCGACGTTGTTTCAAAAGTGATCATTCGCAAGGCCTCGGTAATTTCCGTATGCTTTGAGAAAACTAAACCTCTTCCCCTGCGCGATGCGCAAACGTTTCTTCTAGACAGAACTCAGTCATGTTATGGCGGATCAGTGGTGTCTCCATCGCCCTCGTTGACAACGGACAAGCTAGCCATTAAACGTCTTGTGTGTAACATCTACACAAGTCCCCGGCAGATGGGGGATATTTGTGGCCCCACATTTGCTTGTGTTAGTCAAGTTGAATCTAAGTCGATGTAACACGTGTTCTGATTGGATAGAAAGAAGGGAGATAATTCGTGTTGCGATCTTTTGCCGCTAGGGGGATTTTACGAGAACCGGGAAATATGGCCGTATTAGAACAGAGGTTCGTAGGAAGATATGACAAGTAACCTCTGTGGGAAGAGAATGAGCTTGTGCTTGTGTCATGGATAAGAGTCGCACTTAACACAGTGCCCTCTAGGACAACCAGTCAGTTAAGAGTAACGTCCCTTGAGTAACATTTCCGAAGTGATACCCAATTTTGTAATCATGCTTGGCCGACCGTCACAATGCCTAACATTATCAACTATGGGAATTCTATCCGAGATATGCTTAGTGGGAACATCAACAGAATCATCTCCCAGTAATTGCCTACGGTGCGGAAAAAGAATTTCCTTCTCTTAACATGTAGATAATATTTATGTATGTTTACATACTTTACAAACAGTCAAACACCGTTCTATCGAACTTCTGTGGGTCGAACATACGGTTGTCCTCAAGATGAAGCTTGGTCTCCGCATATTCCTTATCTAATCAGGTTAATAATGAGTGCAGTTATAATGCGCTGAACTACATTCACTAATTGAATGCTCATAGCGCTAACAAGCTGAAAGCACAATCTGATTATTATTACCCCGGATAACCCAAACTGCCTGTGAGGCGCTAGAAGGTTAATGGACACATGACTAATCCCACCGGGTACCCATTTTTCTGCTGGGAGAGCAGAAGCAATTTTGAATAAACTCCTTTGCCTGAGGTGAGACCACATGTATTGCATATGCTTCGTTGTGGGGCAGGCCTGAAGTCCTAGAAACTGTGAGAAGTCAAGCTGCCAAACATGGTCACCCATCCAAAAACACTCCGTGACTGATTTGTGACATTTTAGTTATATACTCATGCCGATAATGGTTGTAACCCCCTCCCCCACCCACACCCCCTCGCCAATAAAAATTTTTGAAGGGGGTGACAACCATTATTGGCATGAGTATATGAACAGACCACACACCAGGTTGTGTCGAACCTGGGATAAATCGATGTATTTGCGAAGGTCACTTCAACTTCGACAAAGCGGTGTTTGACGCTACCCGAATTACCCGTAAGGATCCGGGTTACAATTGGTCTCCAGCAACCAATGTTTGTCGTTAGTGGTGACTAACGGGATCTGGAGGCCAGGCTCTCTGATACACAAATGTATGCACAAAGACACACTGAAAAGCAATAAATATTAAGTAAGATTAAACATTCGGGCTATAACAATGTAATGTATAATTCAAAAACTGGGCAATAACAATTAAATTTGACCCGCGAAGATCCGGGTTAGAATTGGTCTTCAGCAACCCATGCTTGTCGTAAGAGGCGACTAACGGAATCTGGTGGTCAGACTCGCTGACTTGGTTGACACATGCCATCGTATCCGCGTAGATAGATACTCATGACGTCAACCCCCAGATTGTCTGGTCCAGACTCAATTGTTTATAAATTGCTGCCACATAGATATGTTCTCGTGGACTAGATGGATAGTGTCAATCTATCAAAAGAGTAAAGTCATGTTGTGATGTGTTCTCACTGCAGAGACAACCTTCTGTCCATAAACGTGTACTTCTCAGAGCTGTCCCTGCAAACAATCGAAGAGGAACCCGCCTATGAGGTAAGTTTAAACAAGCCTACTAAGACGTGTTATTATGAATATTGCCTCCGCTGAGTATCAAAATTCGGAAGCCTTTTGGGTCACAACAGTACCATTCCTCGTTTCGGCCACTTGGATAGCCTATTGATCAAAGCGTTCATTCGTCACGCTGAAGTGAGTGAGTGAGTTTGGTCATTTCAGCCCCTATTAGTAATATTCCAGCAATATCACGGTTGGGGCCAGAACCCTTTCCACATTCATAAGACATCTCTGACAAAAGCAGAGTCGATTGTACAGTTGTGACTATATTCAGGCCTACCAAAGAAAAACTTTCCCACTCGGCAGAAAACGGCAGAAATGCCCACATTAATCGTGGAAATAGCAACATAAACATATCACCACAAATCTTGCTCTTTGTCAACAGCCTCGCGAACATGCCAGCGAATCTGATTCAATTTGAATCTACTACACTTTGAAGCCGCTAGGTCACAAAACACTTTCCAAAATATAGAAAATAATATCCGTAGAATCGAATTTGAGCACAAAGTACACACATGAGTGTGTAAGAGTCACCACAGTGACCCTTCTGTCGCACGCAGACGTAGAGGTGCGTGAAATCGTCAAGTTGACAGGGCGCAAAATTCAACAGTATCTAAATTCGGTACAACACGGACTTCTCATTACAGCAAAAGCGCCTCTACTCTTAAATTTTGTACCAGTACCAGTAATTAGATATCAAAGACTATCTCAGTCATACAATCAGGTTAACCTTGCGCAAACTGTCAGACGCTCTCCTGTCGCATCTTTCCAAATTTGCAGTTTTCCAACTTATCAGTTAATGATTGGTGATTAATGCATTGAATAAATAAAACGTTATTTGTTATTACTGAATCTGGAGTTTGTTAGTTATTGACGATTTGTCACCAATCACCCCGTTTCGGGCGATGCCACTTCAGATTGGAATGCGAGGCCGCTTCACGTATTGACTCGTAACCAACGAAAGAGTTCCAACTGAAATTGTTCATAAAATTGTCATGGTAGAATGGAGATAAACCTACTGTGTTGGAAAATCAGAGGTATATAACGAAATTATAATAGCTCTAAATTTTTCATTTAAAACTTCACGCTACGCGTCCGGTTTTAAATGACATTTAGAGTTATTATAATTTTCCCACGTTATATACCTCTGATTTTCCCACATAGTAGGTTTATCTCCTAAATAGGGAATTGTATCGGACATCATGTTTGTCACTGATGAATCAAATTTGGAAATGTCCTCCACATGTCGGACTCGACCCCGGGTCTTCGGCGTGACGAGCGAACGCTTTAACCACTAGGCTACCAAACCACCCCTGTCACGCTGAAGACCCAGGTTCGATTCCCACCATAGGTACAATGTGTGAAGCCCATTTCAGGTGTCACCCACCGTGATATTACACTTTTGTCGTGTACTCATTTTTCTACAAAATACAGTAAACTACGGCTATAACGAACTCAAAGAGTCGACAAATTTTAGTTCGTTAGAACCGTAATTCGTAACACACATTTCGTCTAAAAACACAGCAAGTGGCCCTGACAAAGAACATCAGTTAATCATATCCGGTTGTTCGGTAGAAGTGTTATTGTAAAAGTTCTTTACTGTACATGCTCCAAAGACATAAGTTACCCCATTGACTATTGCTTACATACACTGTACATGTATGCAATCATACTTCTTCTAGTTATGTTGAATGCCGTGTGGCAAATAGAAACTGTTTCACCTCCGAATGTTTCAGTGTGAGAGTCTCCTCATGTGGCAAATAGAAAATGTTCCATCTCTGAGTGATTCAGTTTGAGAGTCTCCTCATTGACATATGCAAATAAAGTATATCTGATCGTTTCAGTTTGAAAATTAACAGTGAAGCAACAAGTACCTTCACTTCATTGCTCATACCTGGTTTAAATATTCTCCCATCATTATATCTGACATAGCCACACACTGAGCAATGATCAGCTTAATAAAATGTGTTCCTTCAGTTGAAAATACTCAGTTATATATTCAGTAAATAACAGCGACAAAACCAACTCCATAATCTCTGAATGTTTCAGTTTGAGAGCCCTTCACTGACATACACAAAATGTTTCATATCGGAATGTTTCAGTTTGAGAGTCCTTTTACGGACATATACAAAATGTTTCATCTCTGAATGTTTCAGTTTGCGAGCCTCCTTAGTGACTTCGGCGGTCAGCTAGGTCTGTGGATGGGTATATCCGTGCTGTCTATCTGTGAGGTCTTGGAGTTATTCTACCTCCTCATGGCCAACTGCTTCAAACCACGCCCAAGAGTCAGCAGCTCCTCTGTCACTGACCTCAAGTCGTAACTACATCAACTCCACCAACACGACTATGGATGCTTTAGGTCAATTTCACTTCTTCCTCTAATGATAGTGCGGCGCTAAACAACAAAAACAAACAAACACAAAACACACATCTAATGATAAATATATGTATGAACCGACAACATATATTTCTATACAAATTAGCCATTTGGTATTAAGTACCATAATTCTTGTATGCTTCAAACCTATTTCACTTGTTGTGTTCTTTTGATCAATATCGTAATATTATAAATACCATATTTCCATACAAAACAGCAATTTTGTAATAGGGTACCATAATTCATTGACGCTTTAAACTTATTTGGCTTGTGTTCTAATGATAAATATCATACTTTATAAATACCTTTTTGTTCTAATTATTAAAATCGTAATATTAAAATACCATGAAATACACTAAACGCCAAAAGAAACGTTACCCTCCAACCTTTATGAATTACTGAAAAACTATCAAAGATATGTTAGAAGGTATTAGTTTTCAAGAAAGCTGAACAACACAGCTGTATGTAAATCACGAAAAGAAATTCTCAAATGCATTCATATTTAGGTGAAATGCATCTTTTCCAGAAGAGATAAATTGTCCTATATTCGTCCATGCCCAAATAAACCTATAACAGTGATTTTGATGTCCAAAAGAAAGGTTGAAATAGAATTGAGCTTTGGGACATTGATAAACCATTATAGTCACCATTTTTCAACTATTAAAACAAGAAACAACTGTTGTAGAGTGTGTAAAATAATAATCATTCCTATGATTTCAGTCTTTTAAAACATATTCTAGCTGATTTGCATTAGTGAAAACAAGTATAACGTGTCTTTGGTATTGTTTAATGAACATCTAAAATGTTTAGGAACATCTAAAAGTATCTTTGTTAACATTTTTGTTTGCAAAGTAACATTTTTCCATTTTCTGTTTACACATAGCAATATCAATCGCAACAACGCAGCAATATTCAAGCAGTATTTGCATCCATTTCTCATGTAGAATGATTCTATAGGGTATGCAGAGAGCCTAGAATACATGATAGGATACACAAGTACGAGAACTATGCAACGATTAACAGCTGATGAGAGAGAAAGAGTCATTGGTATGGCGGAGATGGGGTCGACATACAATGCTGTTGCCCACGCCCTCGGATGCCACCGTGTCACGGTTATAAAATTATTCAGGGCTTCAGACAGACTGGGGTCACCGTAGACAGACCAAGAAGTGGACGTCCACGCATCACAACGCCAGCTGAAGATAGGTGCCTCCGTCATTAAGGAAGGAGGGTAACGTTTCTTTCGGCGTTTAGTGTGTCTATTTCTATACAAAATAGCCATGCATGTTTTAAACGTATCTCATCTGTTGCACTGATGATAAATATTTGAATTATATATATTTATCAAAACACAAATTTCCATACAAAATAGTCATTCTGTAAGTATAGTCTCATATCACTTACCGCAAGTCGACTCGATTCTACAAACTTGGATATGGAGGCTTAAAATTATTTCACTTCTTTGTCTACGTAAAATTACATAAATACTTAAAAGTGTGTATGTTTCCATACACAATAGCCACTGTGTAATGTGAATTCAATTTTCCATTTGCCTCCCCTCAAATGGTTACTGTTTCTTTCCATCCTCATCTTCTTTGAATCGGAGGAGGAACCATTGATACCCATCTATCACCCGGTAGCATAGATATTTCACAAAACATACTCTACAGTCGAAGATATATAGGAAAAGAAAAGAAAGGGCTGGAGGTTATCCTTTATCTGGATCATATAGGGCCTTTAAGTCCAGTACTAAGTTGGTCCCCGGCTCCCTTTGCGCGCGCAAACGTCCTATATGAGAGACGGGATCCAGCTTACTTCCGTTACCAAATTTCCGGTGACAAGCGTATATTCAAGCAGCAGTTCTGTTTCAAAATTGCGCGACCGCCCAATATGACTTGACTAGACCGGACCAAGTGTACAACCATGCTTGGCTGTCACAGCTGTTGACAGTCGTAATAGTTGGCTAACTGGAGGATGGTTAGATCAAAAGTGTTTTATCCCTGCAAGTATTATCGGCTCCTTACTGTCAATTGACAACTATGAGACCATTTGTATGAAACCTCGTTTGTCACCGTAAGTACTAAGGTCTCGCGAAATTCCGTGACCTATTTAGGGGCCCTATTGCTTTGGTCAAGTGTGAGGTGGATGATGCCACAACTTTGCCTTCGGAACATGTTGCACATTTTAAAAATAGTCGTTGATGACAGCCAAGAGCTGTAAAAGTGATCATTTGTGTTGAATGAATTCAACAAATCCATACCTTTTATTCCTCTTCTTAATGAAGCACAAAGAGCTTGTACGCTGTAATTGCAGTGGTATATAGGTGATTGTATTCCTGGTACGAAACGCCAGTGACAATCCTACAGTAGGAAAACTGTATATATCTTAACATCTGTACATATTTTGTTTGCGATCACAGGCAGGCTTCATCTGCACACAGCCAGTTTGCACGAATACATTTACGTTTTGTTTACTCTTATTACGAAGAACAACTATTGACACAACATCCAGTCAATGCAGAATACCTTGCAATATTTATTGTACTTACACACTAACATGGTTCACTGAACACTCTTAGCCTCACTCTTCACTTCAACCCGTGAAGGCCCGGGTTAGAAAATTGATCTTCAGTAACCCATGCTTGTCGTAAGAGGCGACTAACGGGATCGGGTGGACTTGGTTGACACATGTCATCGGTTCCCAATTGCGCAGATCGATGCTCATGCTGTTAATCACTGGATTGTCTGGTCCAGACTCGATTATTTACAGACCGTCGCCATATACCTGGAATATTGTTAAGTGCGGCGTAAATCTAAACTCACTCACTCACTCTTCACTTCTTTGCTGATACCTGGTTAAAAACTCTCCCATCATTAATTAGCCATATTCTCCAAAGCGAAAATGAACGATGATGTTATTTGGAATAACAAGTACCTTTACTTCATTGCTCATACCTGGTTTAAAATTCTCCCATTATGAAACAGTTATTGTCTCCGACGCGAAAATGAACAGTTATGCTATTTTGAACAACAAGTACCTTCACTTCATTGCTCATACCTGGTTTAAATATTCTCCCATCATCATGTCTGACATAGCCACACACTGAGCAATGATCAGTTTATTCTAAAATAAATGTATTCCTTCAGAAACAACATATTCTTTGACACAAGTTGAAAATACTCAGTTATATATTCAGTAAATAAAAGCGAAAAGAATCCTTTCCAACTCCATAAGAAGTCGATTGCACAATTCCGACTATATTATGAGCATGTGTTTGTTGGTTTGTTTGTCAATGTTAGTTACACCTCACCCAGCAATATTACAGCTGTACTTCAATGATTAGGAAATTGCATCTGACATCATTTTGACACAGATGCATCAAATTTTGAAATGTCCCCTACGTGTCCACTCAAAAACAACAACAACAACGTTTTGCAAGATTTACTGGGGCCTTGAACGTTCTTAACATCTCAGCAACAGACTATGACGCTCTTTGAAATCTCGGTATAAACATCATGGTCGATTCAACCCAATATTACTTTTCATATGTTGGTAAACATCATAATTTTGTATTAATGTCTTAACTTTACGTCCTGCTTCCTTCTGTGAATTATCGCTGACGATACCCATTTAAATCCTGATCCAAATGTTTCTTAATGCTGTTAATTACTAGACATATCTGAGAAACATTAGAAAATACAGAGGTTCCTCAAAACGTAGCCGCTCTGTTTTACCTATCAGCCTTTAGCTGAAGTTCTTAATGATTTTTGTGTTTCGATACGAGACGTTGAAGCTACTACTCACCCTTCACCGCCTCCTTAGTGTAGTGGTTAGAGCGTCCGCCAGGAAAGCGGAAGGTCGCGGGTTCGATCCCCGACCGCGTCATACCAAAAGACGTTAAAATATGGTACTTGTTGGTCCCTGTCTGGCGCTCGGCATTAATGGGTACAACAAGGACTGGTCGGCTCTGAGTCAGTATAATGTGTCTGAGTGGGGTATTCATGCTTCACTGCGGCATGGTATCTCAGTGGGCAAGCACTATTAAAAAACAGCTTAAATCTGGGCTAGTACAAGCAGCCGCACATACACATACACACGCATGCACGTCGTCATATGAGCGAAATATTCTCAAGCACAAGGTAAAACCCAATTTCACCTCTCCTCACCTCACCTCACTCACCCTTCACCTCAGTGTGAAAAGCGAATCGTTCCATACTCACCATAGTATTGCAAGAAATATGTGATCTCATAATGTCTTTTTTGGCATATATTATATATCCATTGGTCATGACAACATTAATATAAGATTGTTCAAGCCACTACCAGATACTTTAGGGAGCTATTGCTATTGTGTCTTCCACAAATCTCTACAGTGATCCGCCTTTGCACTTCACTGAAAATTTACAATGTATAACGAAAGACACCCATCCAGTAATCCCACCAACAAATAATTAACATTTTAATTTCTAGACGAAACCGAAATGTGTTTGTAAATTGTCGCCTCCCATCTTCAGAGATCCCCGACATGGGTACCCCAAGGTTCAGTATTAAGTCCCTTTTCATTCTTTTTATACACAATAAACTCGCGTATTCCCCGTGGTCACTTCCATTGATGTATTGTCTGTTCAGAAAGCGTATGAATACTTTAAGTATGTGCTATCTTACTGGGCGTACAGTTGTGTTGTAACAGTTAATCATGATAAATCTACATACACTGTATTACGTAACAAAAACAATATCGCAAATCCTTATTATGTATATAATAATGCACCTATTCGCCATTCCTATACTCGTAAACACCGTGATGTAAATACATTTTTAGATATATAAAGGTGTTATAATATTAAGTGCATAAGCGATTTCTCAACTTAAATGATATTTTCTACGGAAATCTAAACCTAAAGGCATGTGGTTGATAGATCAACTGTACTTAAACTATATATTGCTCTCTATACAAATCTGAGGTCTGGCTAAACTGTACTTAAAACTTGGACTTAGACAATTCAGCTGGTAGTAGCTAGAATAGTTACTGTTCTTCCTATTCGCATCTCGAACTAGTTATTATTTGGAATTAGCTGAACAACGTTGTTACCAAGACGTGAAACTAATAATAAAAAGTATGAGACAAAACAACAACATTTAAACAACCTATTTCCAGCTCACTTTAATGACCTTTTACCATACTGAGTAGTCATCATTGGTCACCAGAAATAAAATATCAGAAACATTAATAACATTAGTATTCCAGAACCTCGAACTGTTACTTTCACTGTTTTATACCACCTAGAAATGAAATATCCTCTCTTTGTAATGTATAGGTACCTCTACGTAAGTGCTTTAAATGTTGTGTTTAACCGGAAATAGATCCATCCTTGTTACTTATAAAGTGGGATTATGAAACGTCGAGTTGTTGCCTACCTGCACTGTTTTATACCACTTAAAGTATGAAATAACCGTTTTTGCTAATATATAGGTACCTATACGTACACGTTTGTATTTTAAATGTTTTGGTAAAGCGGAAATATATTCCCCTAGTTAATTATAAAGTGTACGTGCTTCATAATCGTTACTGGTATATTTAGAGTCAGTTTGGAAGAAAATCGATGTGAAAATTTCTTTTTACATTTTCTTGAATATCGTAATTATATATGTTGTTATCAGAACGATATGGTTTTAGAAGGAAGTCCTTTTTCGATCCGGATGATTATTTTTGAGTTTATTTCATGCTTTTCATATTAACGTCCATAAACTTAAACGTGTGCTTTTTGTGTAATAGTTCTGAATTTATACTCATGTGAACTTTGGTTTTTTGTCATTTACAATGAGGCAGCAGAGAACAGTATTTATAACTTCAATCTGTATTTGTTATTAATTATACATGTTAATATTTCCACGGATGCATTGTCCGTTATAAGCACTTTAATTAGTCCAATATTTGATATTTCCACAATTGACCGCTGTTTGTAAATATGTTTATGAGAAGTGGGTCGTTTGTTAAACTACATTTTACAATTTACTATTCATTTGGTATGTATTTGACATTTGACGTTTTCACCTTGCTGACATCTACGTCTTATTTAATTACTGTCTTGTAATTAGAGTGCAGTGAGTGGGTTTAGTTTTACCCGGTGGTTAGCAATGGCCTTCGGCATGACGAGCGAACGCTTCAGCCATTAGGCTACCGCCCCTGTTATAGGAGTGTTTAGGTTTGATGCACCTACATATAACTATGATAATTACTATATTATTGAAATTATTTGAAATCAGATAACCAACGTGTCTTAGATATGTGTAATGTGATATTTCTAAATGATGTTTCTTTTAATGTTTGTAGTTTGTAAAATATCACAAAAGTACCACGACTCGAATGCAGTATGACGTCAGATTTCTTAAATTGATAAAATATTTGCATGATTTGATAAAATTGATAAAAAATATACAATATGGTATTTTGGAGTCACGTTAATGAATGCTAAACTGATATAATGACTATCTGCTGGTTATGAAGAGAAGGGATGATAAATGTGGATTCTTGGAGTTCATTCCACTGCGTGTGGATCCTCGTACAGCTAAGGGAAACCATTCAAAACAGCGAGCTGTGGAGTCTTGGACAACTAAACAGCTGCTCATCAACAGCTGCTCATCGCAGGTTTTTTTTCATTACATCTGCTCAGTATCATTATGCATCAATGTCGGTTCAGTGTGGACGTTCTGTGACATTTTCGAATATCTGTTGAACATTTATGTTACAGTATTACAGTAAAATACCTTCAAAACGAACTCCAAGGGGCCACTGAAATTATTTCGTTATATCCGTAGTTCGCTATTCACTTTTTTATATGATAATATAAGGTTTATCCGGGACTTTTAAAACGGTTACCTATAGCCGTCAGTTCGTTATATCCGTGTTCGTTATAAAAGTATTCTACTGTACATGCTTTTGTATTTAATCACTATTTGACTATTGTCATGTTTCTAACTGCAATAAACAATACAATCAATTATATTTTTATGCTTTCTCTTTAAAATACTGTTTTATGTACCCTATAATGTGTACGTGTTCGTGTGATGATGTCCAAGGTGTGTAACATGTTACAGGGCCATGACGCTAGAGAGGAAACAAGTGAGTGAGTTTAGTTTTACGTCCCACTCAGCAATATCCCAGCTGTATGGCGGCGGTGTGTAAATAATCGAGTCTGAACCAGACAATCCAGTGATAAACAGCATGAGCATCGATCTACGCAAATGGGATACGATGACATGTGTCAAGCAAGTTAGCGAGCCTGACCACCCGATCCCGTTAGTCGCTACTTACGACAAGCATGGGTTACTGAAGATCAATACAAAGATCTTCATGTGTCGAGTTTGTCTCTAACCTGCATCCCAAAGTACGTATAGACCTGACCTTACAAGAGATGGTCAATATCTTGCCAAGTTTCAGATAAAGAATGTTGCATTTGGGGAGCCCGAAGGGCATGTCCTATTATCATTATTACTTTTACTATAAGACAAAATGTTTGATAGCAGACATTCAGCCAAATAACGTTTGCAATGGTTTTGGTCGAATCGTATATTGTAGCGTATGCTTTCTTTCTCCCGTCCGTTTACATAATTATCTAATTGTACATAAGCGAGGTGTTGTTCCTTGCTTGGGAATTATTCACTGCAATACAGTTTTCCCACAAATTATTGAGAAAATAATTGTTTCCAAATACTGATAATAGAATTTTAAAGTAGGTGTTGCATTCTGTAGTAAAGACCTGGATGTGGGAGGCAACTCTTGTAGGCTTAAGAATGAACCTCACTACATCAAGAGTTATCTCCCCTAGTGTAGCAGACGGCTTCCTCTGTTGGCATGGCAGATTTTACAGCAGAAGAGGAAAAAGGCTAGTTCTAGATGAGTTTGAAGGGTGTGGCTGATGCAAAAGAGTTAGCTGGTAGACATGACATTCCTGTCCGCAGTATACAGAACTTTGAAGACTACTCAGTCAGGAGATGGGATTAAGCACAAGACAGGGGCAGGGAGGCCAAGGAAGTTAAGTACTAAGGATCGCCTGCGACCTGGTCAGATTGTGAGTAGGGGAATATTAAAAAGCGTTGAGAATATCAGAAATTAGATGATTAATAGAGGGTCCTTGTAATGAAACCCTTAGACAAGAAGTGAAAGGGCGCGGAATTCCCTCACCATTGATGAAAGATGCACCCCAAAAAATCCTTTAAACTGGTATAGGGCTCACGAATATCAAGATTAGGATAATGTTTTCTTTTCTGATGAAAGTTCTATCTGGCTTTCTCCGAACTGAGTGAACCTTTAGACAAAAGATGTCGTAAAACCTGTCTACCAACGCCCAAAACATAGCCCGAAATGTCACATGTGGTGTGGGATATCATCACGTGGAGTGACGCCATTGTGTATTGTGCACTGGACATTTGACAAAGGAAAGATATGTTGACATCTTAAATGATCACCTCCTTCCAACGGCCCGAACACTGTATGAAGATATTTGGATTTTCCAGCATGATAACGAACAAAAACACACTGCGGGCTACACAAAACAGAGGTTGCCAGGTGAAAATGTTCAAGTTTTAGACTGGCCCAGCTACAGACCCGATCTTAACCCGATTGAGAATGTGTGGGGACTAATGAAGGACAGAATAACCCCAAAAGGACTTAGAAATATTGACGATATGGAGAAAGAAGTGGTCGAATATTGGGATACGCTGTCACACGATTTCCTACAAACTTTGATCGATAGCGTACCTAAGCGCATTCATTCGTGTATTGCAGGGCAATACTGAATTCACAAAGTACTGAAAAGACACTAAGACTGTAAGTGAATCTTATCTCAACATATTCATTTTAGTAAAACTTGTATGGTTTACATACATGTATTAGATACAGCTGCATAACAAAAGTCCGTTACATTCGTTAATCAGGCTTTATTACTGGCAAGCAGGTACATATTTTGGCAGTTATAAGAAACATCAGTGATGTACAGTTTACAGAATTCTGCTACCATGTTAATAAGGAGTATTTGCACCCCTGAATTTGATGACAGCTTTTATTCGCCGGGGCATACTTTGGTATAATGCTCGGAGGGTATCATTTGTCAGAGAGTACCTATGTTTTTTAATCGATTCCCAAAGCTCTGATCTTGATGTAGGCATGTCTGTGGAAACCTTTTTACCAATGATATCCAAGAGAGACTCAATTGGGCTCATGTCAGGAGCAGTGGTACCCCTTGGGTAGCCCAAAAAATGTCGTGTGGATTTCGAATTATGGGCAGGGGCGTTATCTTGCTGGAACACAAATTTCTTTTGAGGTAAAACGAGACATTCACAGTGTTGCTTGATATCATTTATGATTATTTGCTGGTACCTGAAACTATAAAGGGTTCCAGGTACCCATTTCAGGATACCAAGGCCATTAGGTGACATGAGGCTCAACACATGGATTTGGGGTTGGTGCTTTAACGTGCGCGGAGAGCAGTAAGGACGATACTTTCAGTTGCACATTCTTCCAGGCCATTCCCGACTCTCTGAGGCTAATTATTTGACCCCTTTCACAATTGCTGTCCAATGTCGCCATCTAGCCATTCTTTCTGATGAACAGAATCCTTGAAAACAAGATACTCATTATTTAGAACAGAACTAAGTCTTATTTCCATGGAATATTTGGTGTTTAGTGAATCTATGCCTAAATTTTAATGGTTAAGCATGAATGTTTACTATTTCGGACATTATTCTCGAATTTTATTAGACGAATTCATAAAACTTTCATTTTGATAGCTTAAACTAGTTATTATTTTTATTACAGTAATACATGATGATAGTTAGCATGGTAAAAGTACAAAATGGCGCTTGAACCTACTTATCTCCTTTCCTGGTACTGCATGGAAATTCCGCTTGAAATGATAGAAGCATTATACTTTTTCACTATATTTCAAATGGCTACATGGTATTTGCATATGAGGTGTATCTTATCAACACTAACTGATAAGTTTACAACAAACATGCCCGAACGATGGCACGATATATGGAACATTAGGTGAAAGTTGGGAATGTAACGGATTTTTGTTATGCAGCTGTATTTGCCGAAACAACTTTCTCAATAATTCCTGGGAATACTGTATATTAAATTCATGAGTAATGTCTGCACACAGGTGGAAATATTAACCGTGAAGAAATACATATTCCTGAGGGGAAAAGGACGTTATTTGTATTTTCTCAGAGTTTGCAGCACAAATGTGTTTTGACACTATCCTTGCATATTTCTGTGCATAAAAACAAATTGAGTAATGTGATTTATTAGCTGAGATGGGGTTCTGTGTAACAGTCAAAGAATGAAGGTCAACCCCCAGTATATAACCAGAGTATTGTCTGGTTTGTCTTCAAGTAGGAATAATGAATTGCAAAATGTATCAAAATCAGGAATAGTCTAGTTAATGACAGTACGGTACATGGCAATTATTACCATATACCCAACAATATCCGTTGTCCCCCTATTTTATTTCAAAACGTACACATAACAACATGATAGTTTCTTTAAAAACTGGTTCCAGTGATAAAAATAACAAACTGTAGATATTGTTGGGTACAGAGTATTCATTTCGATGTACCTTATTGACATATATACTATTCCCGATTCTGAACGCAAAAGTAGAAACGTTGGAAATATCTGGCTGAGCTTTGCTCATATTCATTCAAAGATAAAATTTATATTTAACAAAAATGAATTTCTCATGTCTGCAGGCATCTTGGTGGATGTGCAGGTAGAATAAAGTACCTCCAACAAATACCGAAAAGTGGACGAAACCACATGGAAACGTGCTTACCAGACACACCGACATGATGTGAACGACGTGCACGATGAATTGTTGACCTATGAAAACGATGAGTTTCATTTGTCTGTCATGACAATTATACAGCAAGTAAAAACATGCCACGACTGACGGACACATGTTGTACCTTATTACTATTTATGATATGGGTCGCCATCTCCGATACCAATAGAGCAGACTTTGTACACGTCCAGGACAATTTAAGGCCCCAACGTTACACGGATAAACTCCTTCGACCACACGTCCATCCCATTATGCAACAAGCTAAAGTCATTTTCAACACACCAACCCACCTCACACGACAAGACTGACAACGGCCTCTTTGAAGAACCACAACATCCATGGCACTCAATATCTCCAGATCTAAACTCCATCGAACATTTATGGGATTCTCTTGATCGACGTCTGTGACTTCAGCAACAGCAACAGAACCTCCAACAGTTCGCACAGGCATTGCAGGAACGGTGGGAGAACAATCCTCAGGCCACAATTCGTGATTTGATTTTTCAAAGGGAGACGATGGCTCCATGGACCCTCAAGGGGCTAAACAAGTTATTGTGAACAAATTAACTTCTCCTTGACATCCGATTGTTTCATGTATGCCAAATTTGAAAAAAATATATTAAGATATGTTGCATTAATTAAATAATACATAACGTATACATTTGTTTTTGCAGAGCATTCTTTACGATGCATCGTCTTCATTTTGAGACAAACGGACTTTAATAGAATAGCTAGAGTAGAACGGGTTTTTTTAGGTAAACAATGAACGCAAGGAATTTTTAAACAAATTCTGACGAATAGGACGTTGAAGTGGGAAAGAGCGCTAGTTTTTCTACTTTTTTATTCATCTTCTGCATAAATATCATCCAGGGGCGGTTGGGTAGTCTAGCGGTTAACGCGTTCGCTTGTCACGCCGAAGACTCGGTTCGATTCAACACATGGGTACAATGTGTGAAGTTCCTTTCTGGTGTCCCCCCGCCGTAATATTGCTGGAATATTGCTAAAAGTGGCGTAAAACTAAACTCACTCACTCACGACATATCATCCACCCACGTATAAAAAAAATAAAAATAAGCTTCTTCCTTCATCAGATAGGTTTTCATGCATGGCGGCATGTTCTGATTTGAAGGCAGTTTTATTTGTTTGTTGATTATCGCCTTACTCTATACACACATACACACATACACACGTTTCATCGACTCGAGTGTACAAAGTATAAATAGTTCCCCCTTAATCAAAATGGTTTTGTCGTACAATGCTACATATATATTTTGGTATGAAGAAGTCTTTCTTAATACTGCACACGTCAATTGTCCAGCTACCTGACGGCGCTCCGTAACAAACCGACTCCGAACCACACAGTCCAACAAATTACGTCACTTCATAGCTGAGCAATTAGGAAAAAGAAATAAAACAAGAAAATTATTTAAGCACAGTGTCACATGTTACAGTTAAATATTTGCCAATATGTAAGAATAAGTAACATCCGGCTATTAGGCCTACGGGACACTTTGTACATTAAAATCAATATATAATTGACGTAAAAGAATGTACAATTAAAATTCATTGTTCTTAGCAGCCACCACATCTCCGCATACGCGCGTACCCACAAAAGTCCCCACCCCTCCAACCGATTCACACAAAGAGGAACAGACCCAGACCTTCCATCAACACTCACACAGCGCTTCTTCACAAACTAGCAAATACACATCAGTACATGAATACATACACATACAATATATTCACACAAGTATTGAAGGGTCACCTATATTATATGGATCTGCAAAGAAATTAAAACAAATGTTAGAGACATAGCATTGTATATATATTCAGTTTCATTTCAACAGTGATAACAAAAGAAATCGAATAAATGCAAAATGGCGCTTGTAACTAGCACAGTTTAAAGGGTACCCTTCATAAGCAAGTTCACACACAGTACTCAAGACTGCTGGGTGCAGTACAGAGTCAGTATCTGGTGTAACCGCCCTTGCTGTTGATCCCGTCAGTGACCTCATACTCCTTACCAGGTTCATTATGAAGGCTTGGGGTATGACATCCCACTCCTGGAGCAGAGCTCTCTGCAGTGTCCTCAGATCATGTGGCATAGGGTGTCTTCGGTAAACGCAACGCCCAAGGTCATCCCATACATGTTCAATGGGATTAAGTCGGGGGAGCAAGGAGGCCAGTCCATTCTCCTAATGCCCTGTTGCTGAATGAAGTCGTTGACGATGTGTCCACGGTGCGGTCGAGCGTTATCATCCTGGAGGATTGGGGGACCTCTGTAGTGACGCATGACCCTCATGAATGGTACTACAATTGGAGCCACTATCTCATCTCCGTAGCGCAGTGTAGTGTGATTTCCCATAATAACGTGTAATCGTGTCTTTGCTGTAGCTGTAATTCCACCCCAGACCATTATGGAACCACCGTCGAATCGATTATGCGCCACAACAGCAGCATCTGCAAAACGTTCATGACGTCGTCTGTAGATTCTCAAACGGCCATAATGAAATGAAACGTTAATCCGGCTTTCATCAGTAAGCAAGACTGAGGACCACTGACGTTGATTCCAGCGCTGATGACGTCTGCACCATAGTAAACGTGCTTGGCGGTGACGTGCTGTCAGTTGTGGACGAACAGCTGGACGTCGGGAACGGAGACCATTTGAACGTAGCCTGCTTCTTACTGCTGTGTGACTAATGCAGACGTTGGTGGCGTTAAAAAGATCATCTCTCTACTGGCGTGACGTCAGAAATCGATTGCATAGAGCAAGGCTGACGAGGTAACGGTCCTGTCTGTGTGTGGTGACCCTAGGACGCCCAGGTTTTTGGGCCTAAGCCCAGTTCCAGTTGCCTGATGCCGCTGCCATCTCCCAATAACACTCTGAGTGACGTTAAAATGTGCAGCAACCTGACGTTGGCTACCACCCGCCTGCGCTTGGAGCATGCCAATGGCTCGACCTCGATTTTCAATAGTCAAAAAACGTCGCATTCTTTCAAGTGGATTTTTACTGTCAAAGAGGCCTGAAAGCACGTGCTTGTCCCCCGATGTGCACGTGCCCATACCCCGATTTGCACATGCAATCGTTCGATTGTAACGATCTGTGTTCATGCATGAAAATCGTCAATTGTTGTAATAATTAAAACTGTTTGCTTACTTTTTTTCATTATTTTCTGTGGTTTAAATGTTGTTCCCACTACTAATGCCATAATCGTTAATCATGATTGTAACCTCTAACAACTAATGCTTGTCTTACTGTCAACTCTGAATATGATTAAAGCAGCTTTAATTTCTGCCAGTCATTCATATGGGTGACCCTTCAATAATTGAGTATTACCCAATTCACACCAAACACACATGCATCCACATTCTCCCAGGCATACACATACATTACATATATTTAGGCATACATGCATACACATGCATATACATACATACATACATACATACATACATACATACATACATACATACATACATACATACATACATACATGCATACATACATACATACATACATACATACATACATACATACATACATACATACATACATACATACATACATACATACATACATACATACATACATACATACATACATACATACATACATACATACATACATACATACATACATACATACATACATACATACATAACAGATGAAGACCGACTCCATGGTGAAGTGGTTAGAGCGTTCGCCCGGAGAGCGGAAGGTCGCGGTTTCGACCACCCGACCGCGTCATACCAAAAGACGTTAAAATATGGTACTTGTTGGTCCCTGCCTGGCGCTCGGCATTAATGGGTACAACAAGGACTGGTCGGCTCGGAGTCAGTATAATGTGTCTGAGTGGGGTATTCATGCTTCACTGCGGCATGGTATCTCAGTGCGCTAGCACTATAAAACCAGCTTCAGTCTGAGCTAGTACAAGCAGCCGCCCATACACATACACACGTCGTCGTATGAGCGAAATATTCTCAAGCACGACGTTAAACCCAATTTCACCTCACCTCACCTCACCTCACATAACAGATGACCTATGTGGAAGTGATCACTTCCCCACCATTCTCAAAAGAATCAACCCTGGTGATGATCCACCTTTATCGAGAAGGAACCTAGCCAGGGCTGATTGGTTATTATATGAGACTCTGTATGTTGAACACTTAAAACATGACCTTTTCAGGAACAGTGAAGATCCTATACAATTGTTTTCTGATATACTTAATGACATTGCTGACCAAACTATACCCAAGTCCTCTGCAATTCCACATATTCGTAAACCATGGTTTACCAATGAGTGTAAACAGGCCAGAAAGAGTAGGAAGAAAGCTGAAAAGTTTTTCCGCAAACATCCTACAGTCCATAATTTAGATAAAGTTAAATTTTAAATGCCATGGCTCAACGCACTTAAACAGACTAAGCGTCAGTCTTATAGACTATGTTTCCAAAATCAATTCAGGCACACCTATTTCAAAGGTGTGGAACATGATTCAACGAATAAAAGGCAAAGGTTCCAAATCTACAGTCCACCATCTGAAGGCTGGTGGAACTTTGTTAACTGATAAGGTTGACATTGCAAATAAGCTTGGTGAAACTCTTGCCAAATATTTTTCTTCATCAAACTACGTCCCAGAATTTCAAAAATATCAGAAACAACAGGAGAAGAAGAGAATAAATTTTAACTCAGACAATGGCGATGACTATAATGAATTATTTTCATTACATGAGCTCCACACTGCCCTTGAGCAAGCTCATGATACTGCAACAGGAGCTGACACTATTCACTATCAGCTCTTGAAGCATTTACCGGAATCATGTTTGGAAACATTTATAAGTATTTTTGATTCAATATGGACTTCAGGGAATTTCCCCACTTCCTGGCGCAATGCCATTGTAGTCCCTCTTCCAAAACCTGGCCGGGATCATACTGATCCGTCTAATTATAGACCAATCTCTTTGACGAGTTGTGTCTGTAAAACCATGGAAAGAATGGTGAATAATAGATTAACTTTGTATCTTGAAACCAGTAACCTGATATCCAATATCCAATGTGGTTTCAGGAAAAATGGTAGTACCATTGATCATTTGGTACGTTTAGAATCCTTTGTTAAAAATACAATAGTAACTAAACAACATGCAGTATCAATTTTCTTTGATCTTGAGAAAGCTTATGATACGACCTGGAAGCATGGCATTTTGAAGGATTTACATGATTTTGGTTTACCTCTTTTTATATCACAGTTTTTAAGGATTTCAAGTCCGAGTGGGTTCAACCCTGTCTGACCATTATGATCAGGATCAGGGTGTCCCACAAAGCAGTATTTTGTCTGTTACTTTATTTGGTATCACGATCAACAGTTTATCCAAGGTTTTAAACGATTCAATTGATGGATCACTTTTTGTGGATGATTTTAATATTTCTTGTCGTGGTAAAAATATGCATACTATTGAACGGTAATTGCAGTTGTGTTTAAATAAAATAAATAAATGGTGTCTTGAAAACGGCTTTAAATTTTCTAAATCAAAAACTAATTGTCTACTCGTTTGGAGAAAATATAAGCCGCATAAAGACCCAGAACTATCTTAAAATGGCACTCCCATCAAAGTTGTAAAGGAGGCCAAATTCTTGGGTCTAATTTTTTATTTTCATTTAACCTTCTTGCCACACATTAAATCCCTTAAAGCTAAATGCCTGAAGGCACTAGATTTGTTAAAGGTTTTTTCAAATTCTAAGTTGGGAAGGGATCAAACTATCCTCCTTCCCTTATACAGATCATTGGTACGATCTAAACTTATCGTATATGGTGGAGCCTGCAAAAGCAACTTAAAACTTTTAGATTCCGTCCACCACCAAGGTCTGAGACTTTGTCTTGGGTCATTCAGAACATCTCCTGTTGACAGTCTCTATGTTGAGGCAGATGACTCTTCTCTTACCCAACGCCGTATAAAATTATCTTTACAATGTATTACCAAACTATAATCTAACGAATTTAACCCTGCTTTTAATTGTGTCTTTTAACCTCTCTATAAGGATTTGTACAACAAAAAGTCTTCTCTTGTTCCGCCTCTTGGGCTATGAATTCAACCATTCATTTCTGCTGCCGGCATTGAGCTGGACAATATAGCTCCTTCCCGTCCCCTTTCTTCTCCTACTTGGCAATTAGTGAGACCACAAGTTGACCTCACACTGACAAAGTTTAAGAAAGCTGAACCTAATGAATTACAATATAAACAAGAATATAATCAATTAAAAAATGTAACACATACAAATCCTTATTTACAGATGGATCCAATGATGGTGGCGCAGTTGCTTGTGCCAATGTCATTGGATCCCGAACAACATCTTCTCGACTACCAAATAACAGCTCTATTTTCACAGCGGAAGCTAACGCCATATTAACAGCACTTAAATATATTAATAAACACCGTAAATATAAACAATACATAATCTTTTCTGATTTTCTTTCGTGTCTTCAGGCTATTAAAAATCTTTCTTGCAAACATCCATTTTTATTAGAAATTCTTGTATTGTATAATGAGCTTGCTACTGGCCAATGCGACATCGTCTTTTGTTGGGTACCCAGCCAAGTTGGTTTTTTCTGGGAACACAATGGCCGATCTTGCTGCTAAGGCAGCACTCAACAAATCTGTGACACCACTTCTGATCCCATACTCTGATTACAAAGCTGCTATTAGATCTTATATCCGTGATCTGATGCAAAAGAAGTGGGACACCCAACTAGGTATCAATAAATTACATACAATAAAACCAACTATCGGTTACACCTACTTGGGTTGTCAGTCCAGATTTGAAGAGGTCATCATACGACGATGTCGTATTGGCCACACAAGATATACTCATGAGTACCTATTAAAAGGTGAGGATCCTCCGTTTTGTATCCCTTGTGATGAAAGAATCACGATCAAGCATGTCTTGCTTGACTGTGTTGAATATTCCATCACAAGGGATAACTATTTCAAATCACGAACCATGAAGGATCTTTTTACTAATATAAGTTCTCATTTAATTATTGCATTTTTAAAAGAATTAGACTTGTTAACTGATTTGTAAATAGATACATATTTTATTATTGGTAGTTTAGATTAGTAACTGAGATTGTTAGTGGCTGTACCCTCAAAGGGGGTTGAAGTAGCGTAAAATTATTGTCCTCCTAAGAGGGTACGTAAGTCCCGAAACATTCAAAGAAAATTTAAGTTTCCCAGCTGTTTTAAATGTAGTATTCTTGTCATTTTGTCATCGCAGTTGTTGGCGATCTATAGCCAGTTTTTATATTGTATTGTCCAAATAGTGCTATTAGTTTTAACTTTCCACACCAGTTTTAGTTGTAATTGTGATATTCTAGTTGTTTTACTGTCCTTCGTAGACAGGTTTTTTATCATGTACATATATTCCATTTGAATGTCAAATATGTTCTCGCCACGATATGGCTGAGATATTGCCGACGTGACGTTAAATATTAACTCACTCACTCATACATAACAATTAGGACACAATGGCATGCATCAGTTATCTTGGTTAACCCACTGCCCGTCCGTCCGTCCCATAGGCATTCGTACTAAGACCATTTGAATCAATTATTAGTGAGATGTCAGAGATCAGATTTTCAAAGAGACTTGGAAAACAAGCATAGTCTCTTTGCTGACGACATCCCAAATAACCGAACTTCTCTGGATGGTCACCCAACCATTGCTCAACCACTCAGTGTTATTCCTGGCAATTACTGCCACGTACCATCGTAGTGATGTCAGGGAATTTGAACATGGTATCTGCGTTACACGTCTCCTAAAGTCGTTCTAGAAGATACTATCTGTGTCTTAAGGTTGCATACAACATCCGTGTTGAACTTGAATGAGGTATCCCAACTACATAGCTATTGTGAATCTGAAACAGAAGGGTCGCTTAACACTGGAATATAACGAAAATCAGCCCGTAAAAAATGCTTTCCAGTAAATTACCTCTTAACTTCAAGCTCTTACCTATTGGACAATACAACTGAAATGTGTTTAGTTTACTTGTATGAATAATGAATATGACACTTAACTGTACTATACACAGGACAAAGGTACGCAATCCCGCTTTCAGATATCATTAAAGATGAACAGTCCCATGCGACAACACAATCGTTGTTCCTTTTCTCACACAAGCATCATTTTGAAGATGGCCGCTGGTAAGAGGGTGTCTGCTTTGCAGATGCTGGGCGACTTTGCGGACAATACATCAGCTCATGGCGTCCGCAAACTACACGCAAAGAGTCACTGGCTTTTCAAAGTGATTTGGCTTCTGCTTCTCTTGTGTGCAACAGGAAACATCCTTATGCAGGTGTGGCAGCTGATCAACCAGTATCAGAGGTGAGTCAACCAATATCAGAGGTGAGTCAATAAGTATCAGAGGTGAGACAAACCGTATCAGAGGTGAGTCAACCAGTATCAGAGGTGTGTAAGAGGTGAGTCAACCGGTATCAGAGATGGGTCAACCAGTATTAGAGGTGAGTCAACCAGTATCAGAGGTGTGTAAGAGGTGAGTCAACCGGTAGCAGAGATGGGTCAACCAGTATTAGAGGTGAGTCAATCAGTATCAGAGGTGTATAAGAGGTGAGTCAACCGGTATCAGAGATGAGTCAACCAGTATCAAGGGGGAGCCAACGAGTATCAGGGGTAAATCGAACAGTATCACAGGTTAGTCAACTAGTATCAGATGTGGGTCGAACAGTATCAGAGGTGAGTCAAACAATGTCAGATGTGAGTTGACCAGTATCAACCAGTATACGAGGAAACTAAATCAGTTTCAGAGGGGAGTCAACCAGTATACGAATGACGTGAATCGAATTCAGAGGTGAGTCAACTAGCATACAACGCAAGCGACCCTGTTTCAGAGGTAAGTAGAACAGTATCAGATGTGAGTCAACCCATGCCAGAGGTGAGTCAACAAATACGGGAGGGAAGTGAATCAAATTCAGAGGAGAGTCAACCAGTATACGAATAAAGTAAATCAAGTTCAGGTGCGTCAACCAATATACAAGGAGAGTGACTCTGATTCAGAGGAGAATCATACAGAATCAGAAGTAAGACATTTGATTTGCAATTTAGCACTGATCTCAGCTATAGGACCACTTGACGCATTACCATACAACCATGGATCTGGTATTGTGGACATGGTTGCATGCATCAACCAATTTAACCCGGTTCTTCACATGTCCAGAGGTGAGTCAACTAGTATCAGAGGAATGCAAACAGAATCAGAGGCAAGTCAGCCAGTATCAGAAGAGAGATAAGAATGTGAGTCAAAAGGATGTGCATATACTAGCTTAACATATATTGCAATTTGTATCAAAAGTGTTAGAGGTGAGTTTGTCAGTATCAAAGGTGTAATATTCGGCTTCAGAGCATCCTGGATTAACTGTATGCATCCATGTCTCTAACCAGTGCCATAGGTGAGTCAGTCAAGATAAACAATGAGTCAATCAGTTTTTTATGTGGGCGATCCTGTGTAACAATCAATTCAATCCATCTGGTGTCCCATGTTTTGGCCAATCAACCTCACCATACGTCCTTTTCCACATGCGATAATAGATCCAGTACGCCAGCAAGTATACATCGGTCAAAACAATATACATCGTTTATGTGTTAACGGTTGATGTCAGATTATCGACCTTCCAGGTCAGAGTTCTATTACCTTCTTTAACGTTTAACAAATCTGCCAACTCCCCAAAACTCGGGAGAAAATGCTTAAAATTAAATGGGTCTTTTCATCACTTTATTTTATTCCGCTGACAAACCTACCGACAACTGTTGCATGGTTGCCTATTACAGCGACGCATCCGTATAAATCGAAGACTAGAACGGATTTTCTTTCTGGTAGTTGAACTGTAATGTTTCACGGAAACAGGCTCTGGGTCTCGATCCACAAAACGTCATTCGTAAGCCAATGATAAACTATAGAGTTACGACAAGTCGAAGGGGACCCAGGTTACCTGTTACGGTATTGGGACTATTTCGTTTCACCCAATATGGATACTTTAGTCTAATTCGATGTGGGAAGTCCGGGTAAGAGTCGGAAAATATCGGCTTGTAAAACATAATTGTTACTACATGTCATACACCATTAGAAACTTCTATTTATACTGTGTGATACAGATGTAAGTTGATTGTATTATCATAAACTGTGTTCCACTAGAGATATTGCTTTTGTGAGATCAAACGATATCTCCAATGAGATAATCGTTTTGACAGTAGATTTTGTACAATACCCTGATAGTGCTATGACATCGCTGCACTGCAAATCTAATGGCAGTACCGTGTTCAGAGATGTGCAGTTTTCATTGAAAACCAATGAAGAGTGATTTTTTATGTTAAATAGAATCTCACCCTCATGTTTTCTGATATCAAATATATCAACACTTGTTCATAAAAGTAAAAACACACTTCCTTTGTAACTTTTATCAACTCGTGTTGATATAACTGATACCAGTTGACACTTTGGCGAAATTCTCTATTTATCAATTAATACAACTACAACATAAATATGTTGTTTTTAATGGACATAGAAGCTTACACATTTATGTCCAGATAAAAGAAGAAGAAAGCCATATCTATCCACTTACCTATTTCTTTTAGACTTTCATTTTTACGTAATCGGAAAATTATTATTAAAATATTTGTTAAATGATATGTATGGTTGCCTATTCCCGATGACCATGGCTTTCCGCTCGGTAACTTGACACAGCTGTGGGAAATACCTCCGTTTTCGAAGCCTAACATCAATAACACGCGAGGAGATTTGTTTGATGTTAGGTGTCGTTCGACAGCTTTGGACATCAATAGTATATCCGTGTTAAGTGACAGATCGCCACCAATGCGTCCACCTTCGTGTGACAAAACTTTCTCGAGCATATATTTATGGCATTGATAATCGTGTTCGAGCGTGAAGATCCAGGCGACGAAAGCTGAGATATCACTTGACTTACATTACACGGTCACTCGAAAAGATGTTAATAGTAACTTAGGTGTACGTTAGTTGGCACTTTGGCCATTAAGCTGTGGACTCATTACCGGGATGTGTCCGAGAATTGGGGATTTTTGTCAATAACATTGCGAAAACATGTTTCTGCTTTTAAATTTGTCAATAATATATGGTCAATTGAATGTAATTTTATTTAGACATTGTGAAAAGTGACAGTCTTAATACATGAATCATTAATATGTCTCGTAGGCTCCTAAAATTATACATCATTTTGACGTGAGTACTGCCTGTGGGAGGAAACCTATTATTCGTCCTGCCTTGTTAAATGTGTTAATCCTTGTAACATATGTTATGTTTGGGATTACACTTTCCTAGTAAAGTACAGATTCTAGTACTTTTGTTGGGTTCAGTCCCGTCCGGAATTATAACCCACACCCTCAGAGTCAGGCACCTAATCGCCAGCACACAAACTCGTTTAAGATGGTCAACTTGATCGAGAGCAGTCAATGATTCGGTCGATAACGTGTCATCGTATTACACCAATTGTGATCCCCAAACATTCTGACCAGCATCTTGAAAAATAAAATCAGAATTTTCACTCGGATTGGGAAAGTCAAAGCAGGTTATTTAGCTTAAAAGTTTAACTTAAGCTTCGGGTAGATCGATGGTATAATATCACTGAATAACCATCAAATAACTATTAAAAGTCTACTTGGTTACCCACGTAACATATTTAGATTTATAGAACAAAGATTTGGAGTGGCAGAAAACTCAACAAGACTGTTTGACAAAATGGATGACTTTCCTAGTAAAATATACAAACAAAAAGTATGGGAACACCCTAAAATTTGATAGTCATCTATAAACTTAAACGTGGTGAGTTCATTTATTCTCTAAGGTAAATGTAACTTTTTTGTGTGCTTAATGGGCACTTTCGGCGACATGTTGGAACATGCAGTGAAGCAACTGATTCAATATTCGTTGAGTTTGAGTGAAATGAAAATTTGTCAAAATCAGCGAAAAACAAGGGTGCTGAAACACACCAGCACCGTGTTTGATTCAAACGCCCAAACACAACAGCCTAGTGCATGTGGAAGGCAGACTTCCCATGCAGCTAGTGGCAACGTTTCCTTTAAAAGAAGCTACAGACAGTATTGAAGCGGGCGGTGGGGTAGCCTAGTGGTTAAAGCGTTGGCTCGTCACGCCGAAGGCCCGGGTTCGATTCCCCACATGGGCACAATGTGTTAAGCCCATTTCTGGTGTCCCCGCCGTGATATTGCTGGAATATTGCTAAAAGCGGCGTAAAACTAAACTCAGTCAGTCAGCATTGAAGCTTCACAACTTCTTCACCATGAACAGCAAACTGTTAAGCGCGCACGACAGAAACAGTGCATTGCATGGTTACAGGATGGTGAATCCATAAAAAGTGTTGCTCGCCACCTTCAGGTGTCTCCCTCTGTCATTCACAGACTGTAGGACAGATTCCAGGCCACTGGTAGAGTACAGGACAGACCTCGCTCTGAGAGACCCAGAAAAAACATCAAGGGAGATGACCGATATGTTGTGCTCCAAATCCTTCGAAACCGATTCACAACTGCCAGTGCTCAGTTGCCACAAGCTGCAAGGGAAGTCTGTCTTCCACATGCACTAGGCTGTTGTGTTTGGGAGTTTGAATCAAACATGGTGCTGGTGTGTTTCAGCACCCGTAATCAATCGTCCAATGTCAACTCAGTTCTTCCTTCAGGGCACCACGATTGTCGCTGAGAGTGGTCTGTGGTTCAGTACTCGCCATGGATACATGGTTGTGTCCTGCTGAAGGTACTCAACAGCAATACAAGCCCTGTGTGGTCTTGCTTTGTCATCCGGTAACACAAACGATGCCCACCACGTGTGCTTCCAGAGTGTTGTTACCGGAGTAGTGCCTAACCACATGTCCATGTGACGGTGTTCTTCAAATCATGGATATCACACCCCACAACATTACTGAGCCACCCTCAAAACGATCATTCTGTGTAACTACATTACTGAGCCTTCCTCAAAACGATCATTCTGTCTAACTACATTACTGAGCCTTCCTCAAAACGATCATTCTGTCTAACTACATTACTGAGCCTTCCTCAAAACGATCATTCTGTCTAACTACATTACTGAGCCTTCCTCAAAACGATCATTCTGTCTAACTTCATTACTGAGCCTTCCTCAAAACGATCATTATGTCTAACTTCATTACTGAGCCACCCGACCCATGAAGATCCGGGGTAGAATATGTCTAACTACATCCCTGAGCCTTCCTCAAAACGGGCGAACTACATCACTGAGCCTTCCTCGTAACGGCGACTAACTCATTCTCAAAACCATGTCTGACACATGTCATCCTTCCCAATTGCGCAGATCGATGCTCATCTAACTTGATCACTGGATTTTATGTCTAACTGAGCCTTCCTCAAAACGCCATAACTACATCACTGCTGGAATCATTCTAACTACGAGCCACCCTCTCAAACTAAATTCTCATTCACTGAGCCACCCTCAAAACGATCATTCTGTCTAACTACATTACTGAGCCTTCCTCCAAACGATCATTCTGTCTAACTACATTACTGAGCCTTCCTCAAAACGATCATTCTGTCTAACGTTAACGGCGTGAAAGCGCTCATTCCATTCTGCCACACTGCTACACTTGTAATTAGGTCCTAAGTAAGCTTTGATTCATCCGAAAATATAACGTTTGTCCAACGACGATTAGTCCAACGTTGCCGCTCTGCACACCAATGTGACGTTCGATTAATTGTGAGATAACACATAGATGTCAGGCACACAGGTCCAATGTGTGCTGCCGATTACGTATCATCTGTCCACCTGCTCTAACACCAGTAGCCCTTCGAAACTCATCTCCAGCTTGGGCACGCTTTCATAACCGGTATCAGACAATAATCCTCCTTTACCAGAGAGTGTTGTAAACTTTGCAAGTACTCATTTCTACTCATCTGAACCGGTATCAGACAATAATCTTCCTTTACCAGAGAGTGTTGTAACTGTTACATCGTATTGTATAATAGCAATATGTACTTCATTGTGTTGGAGAAAATAATTGATCAAACAATTTCTGAACAAGATTCATCTTACACTCATCAATATCTTGATAAAATGACCATGCTCAACTGACCCTCAAAAGTTGTGAAATCTGGCTAATGAAATATTCAGAATCGCCACTGGTGCAATCGTTAAACAAATAGCAATGAACAAAAGACTTATGTGCAGTCATCTGTTCATAATGGCAAGTACAGTCTGATGAATGCGCAATGACTGTGCCGAGTGACAGGGATTTTTGAATTATTTATCTGGAACAGTGAAGACAGAACTTGGAGCATTGATTTCGAATAAACATCGACAAGTAACAATGGTTTCAACAGGCTTGCAACTTTTACAGGATTAGTTATATTGAAAATTTCGAATGAAATAAGTGCCTGAGCTGGTTTTACAACATTTTTAAATTGAACATGCTTTGATTCTGAATACATGACACGTTTTTATTGATAACAACTTCTTTTTATTCTTTATTAGTATAACGAATAAAAAGAAGTTGTTATCCATAAAATGTCCGTCCAACTTCTAAATGCCTTTCAAGAACTTGATTTGTCTATTTCATGAAAGATAATTGGCTCGAATACATGATGTGTATACTATACAGCACTATTTCAGTTTACAAGTAGAAGCAAGTGCCATCTTGCTATATTACTGCTTATAGAATTTATCGTCATCTAGTCCCAGGCCATTCACATGGATCTAACGGTGAGGTACTGAGACATGGCTGATTTGGTATCAGCGAAAATCACTGTCGTCCATTTCTGCTCGGGCTTCAGATTTCCTTGTTCCTCTTGAATTGACAGGTACTCGTGAGGACATTACATTGGATCGATCCAGCCATGGCGGATAAGCCCCGCCCCCTAGCTGGGGTGTGAGAAGAGCTTGACTTTGAGCCACTGATTTAGGACAATGCACAGATATGTCAATGACTTATCACAGGTCCGCGGGGACGGTAGTTAAACTTAGAGTTTTAAGTTTCCATCGGGGACGGTAGTTAAAATTAACTTTTCAAGTTTCCTTTGTTATCTTATAGATTTCCTGAACGTAGCGATGCCTTGCTCGTGTAGCTGCATCGGACACTCGGATTATTTGCTGATCGCCGCAATATAGCGTTCAACACCATACAAGGGAATAGAACGCTTACCATTCTATGTTTAGCCTGCGGATTGTCACGTGAGGTCGTCAAGTCGTCCAGGTGACGCTTCAGCCAATCCGATTAAGAGAAATTTAGGAGGTTTACAATATAATCTAATATAGTATACGGTCACGAAGCATAATTCGAAAACTGTTCAATGTTTTCATTCAACCAGACTTATCAAATAGACCCTATAGAGATGCCATTGGCTATTAACGGAATGTGGGCTTAATATTTCCATGGAGCAGAAATAAAATACCGTTCAATATCTAGACATCAATATCAGACAGACCCACAGTGGTGCTATTAACAATTTGTTTTAAAAATTGTTCTTTTCGTTTCCATGGCAATGAGCTTGACGTTGATGGTGGTGTATCTGTCCGGACCACATCTCTCAAATAAATAAGTATTCTTTCCCCACAAAGATCAACTGGTGCCTTTTGCTCTTTAAGGATTTAAGAATTTATATGCTTTCCGGTTCCATAGAAATTCAAAAATACAGTTGTTCTAATGCCATGGGGATACTGTGACAGCTCAATAACTGCTCTTGTATTTGTACAAAAAGATTAGATAGAAATTCTCTCAACAGGCTTGGCTTAACGCGTCAGTGAGATGATGATGATGATGATGATGATTTGTCGTTTCGTTTTTGTGAGGGCCGGGGTATATATGTCATCTTCTGATCTCTCCTGTTAATTTGAGCATCTGGAATATAGAGTTTGACCAAGGATATAACCAGACCTGCACAAAATCTTAAATCTTATATTCAGCCCCAAATGCAGCAAATTGTCCTCCCCAAAGGTTTTAATATTTGAATGGCTAGTCTCATGACAGACATATCCGACTTGAACTACCAGTGTTTAAATCTCAAATATTCTATAATCGAAATTATATGTTGAAATCATGACTTCTACTCTTTTAGAACCAACAATCTGTTTCATTCCATCAGCGAAAAATTACTATGGGACACAACCGTAAATAATATATATGCGTACACAATGACACACCCCGGATGGGACTTAACAAAACAAATAGTAATAGACTTTACTGAGAAAGTGAGAAAATATATATAGTTTAGCCTTCCCGGCATGAGACCGTCAACACAACCCGGTGTCCGACTTGCATTTTTGTGGAAGCGACGATGGCTGAGTGGGCTAGACGGCTGACTTTGTTTGGTGGCGATTAGGTGCCGAAATCTGCCGGTTTGGGTTCGAATCCCGGATGGAATTCAACCACACATAAAGTACTAGAATCTGTACTTTACTGAGAAAGTGTAATCCCAAATATAGTATGTGTTACGTAATAATATACGTTTTATTTTACAAATCACACAACCATATATGAAGTGACATGTTTTAGCCATGAAAGGAAATAAATATATTTGCAATTCACAGTTAGCTGAAATTCTTTTGACACAAAATACGTTGCTTCATAAGTCATGCTGTGAAATAACGTGTCTTGACATCACAAAGGGACAGATACAGACAGATTGTCATAAAATGTCCTCATGTTGATTTGTGATTGGGTAATGTCGCATCCAAAATTAGAAATAACAAATTGAGCAATATGTACCAAGGAAACAAACTTGAGAAACACTCATTCTTGCTGAACAAGATAATCAACAAATGTTGAGAACTTCCCAAAAACCCTTGCAAATGAATTCAGGCTTTACAAATTACAATATTCATCACAGGTATATGTAATGAAAATTGCTAAAATTATGGATGTGACAAAGAGATGAGTGAGTGAGTGAGTTAAGATTTTAAGTCACATCGGCAGTACTTCAACCATATCGTTAGTATATCATGTTATAGATTCATACCAATTAAAGGTAAATTATTATAACCTGTCAACGAAGGACAGTAAAACAACTAGTTTATCACAGATATATACATTTTAAACTCTATTGAACTCTAAAACATTTAAGCTATAAATGACAAAACAATATAAAACAGGCTATTGGTTGCCAACAACCTAATTAGTGACCATGGGGATTTACAGTACATTTGCTCCCTGCATGGACCCTAGCTGGATTTACACCATCCCTTCAGCCGTTAGCAATTTAGACAAATCTAGACAAACATAAAAGCATACACATTGTCTACCTTAAAACAGTGGTTACTGACAAAGAGACGAAAGGAATCGGCAAAACCAAAGGAGTATTTTGAAATACGTCCTTTTATTGTGCTGTGTTACTGGCAGAAATAATCCGTTAAATAGACATGATATCTAAGAAAGAAGTATGTCTCATAACAAGAGCCAAGAAACTAAGAATTCAATCAAATGGATGTTATAGGAATCATTTAGTAATTGTTTACTTGCATACACTCTGAATTGTGTAAATCGTACTTTGATATCACTAGTACTGAACGTTGATTGGATGAAATACTAGATTATAATGACATTGTATATCATTACTTTACCGTATTTACTTATTTGTATTACTTACGAATCTGTCCAAAACACCAGGCAATCATTTCTAGTATTTTAACTAGATGACTTTTAAGAAGTCTTGTCAGAGGTTTTGCACAGTTTTGTTATATCACTAAACTGTACATCAATAACTCTCCACTACCAGTGAATAACTTTCGTTCTAAGCAATTTCAAACAAATAATTTTCACACAATTAAAGTATACTTATAAATGGTCCAGTGTGTTTAAATACATACTATATATTCTGCTTGTATCATATTCTGTCATTCACCTGATGAAGGGGTAAGAAGTAGCCAAGAAACTTCGTGATGTAATATTAAAGAAGTTGTAAATCCATACCATACGTTGTTGTGTTACCTCCCAACTTCTAAATGCCCATCAAGCATCTGAACAATTCAATAGAATAGTTTATCAATTGATGGATGGAAAAAATATAATTCTTTGATATATTTTTTACGTACAGTATTATTATTGCAGCATCTGTAGATCCTATCTTCTCTTTTGATTTTCATAAACCTACCTTTTTCAATTAACAGATCATGAGATGAACAACGGAAACGAGCTAACAATATTGTACATTTCTTAATATTAACACATGTTAAAGTAAGGTACAGTATAAATGTGAGTTTTAACGACTGAGTAATAATTACATTTTGTATATATTGAAATTGTTTTCAACCATTTTAGCTGGTAAAAATCAACCTTTGTTCAAACCATAAATTATTAAATCCAGTTGAAACAAGTAGGTGCTTGACATCCGTTATCCAATTCTTTTTATCTTCTTTGTCATATAGTAACATCATTTTATAGCACATTATATGCTTTCATAACGGACTAAACTCTATGATCTCTGCAACCGGTATAACCCTAGTCCCGTTCCATAATTTGCCTTGTACCATACGTTCCCAAAATAGTTCAGTGAATACTGACGAGACTTTGCATGTGTTAATGACGGGTGCCACCGGTCACCTTTTCAAGAACCCCTGGCATCATCATCACTATTCAATGTGATTCATAAACGCGTGCTCTGTCATCGTATCGCGTAGTGACAGTCACTGGATTGTGTCGTCGAGGCTCCATTGTTTACAAACAACATTGTGTAGTTGTAATACTGCTGAAATCAATACATACTCATGATATATAGTCAGAATGGTACAGTCGACGCTGATTTTAGCAGAGTTTCTAGTGGATGTGGAAATAGTTTTGTCGCTTCTATTTACTACAATAAACTGTTGATTATATTTTGGATACAACAGATGTTTCACAAGATCCACGATTGTTGATGCCTTGAAAAGCGACTTCCAACTCAATGTTTTGTTTGTTTTCGTGGAATGGAGCATCGAAACTAGTGCAAATTCTATTTGCTTTCTGTATGGAAATTGGCGTTAACATCAAAATCACGTATTTATTCCAGACGTCCTGTTACGACCAAGACTACGATACACTCCCGCAGTCTCGAGTTCCCGACCGTCACTCTATGCAACCTGAATCCATTCAAGTACTCCAAAATACAAAATCAGCAGTTCCCCATGGAAACTCTCAGACGGTTTTCCAAGAGTCTCAACATCTCACTGGAACAATTTGGTGGCACACCGCAAACAGGACTGGTAGGTGCACCCTTACGTTTACCTGAAACTGTTGCGTTGCTCAAACACATACGAAAGAGGTCTCTTATCCCCGACTTAACGCAATCAGACGCACAGTTGTCTTAAATTGAAACTGTAGTGTACAGCAGTCAGATGCAGTAGGTTGGTATACTGTTGACTTCACCTGAAACATTTGTGAAACAATAACCTATCGCAGGCTGATGCATGTTTGAACTTCACTTCACCTAATACAATACACATGGTATGGATGTGCAACTTCCTTATTATTTACACACGGCGTTTCTGGGCTAATACTGGCCCGTTCATCGGGTGAATAAAGTCAGTAGTTACAGAGGTATTTATAGTATGTACAGGAAGCCACAGAGCTGTTTCACTTCACCTGAATTTGTTCTGAAACACCAACCTATCAACGAGGGTGGTGCATCTTAATTCTTCACTTTACCTGAATTATTTCTGAAACACATTCCTATCGCAGAGGGATGCAGGCCCATTCTTCACTTTACCTGAAGCATTTCTGAAACACATTCCTATCGCAGAGGGATGCAGGCCTATTCTTCACTTTACCTGAAGCAGTTCTGAAACACCAACCCCTCGCAGAGGGATGCAGGCCCATTCTTCATTTTACCTGAAGCAGTTCTGAAACACCATCCTATCGCAGAGGGATGCAGGCCCATTCTTCACTTTACCTGAATTATTTCTGAAACACCAACCTATCGCAGAGGGATGCAGGCACATTCTTTACTTTACCTGTAGCAGTTCTGAAACACTAACCTATCGACGAGGGTGGTGCATATTAATTCTTCACTTTACCTGAATCAGTTCTGAAGCACCAACCTATCGCAGACTGATGGAGCTTAATTCTTCACTTTACCTGAAGCATTTCCGAAACACCAACCTATCGCAGAGGGATGCAGGCCTATTCTTCACTTTACCTGAAGCAGTTCTGAAACACCAACCTATCAACGAGGGTGGTGCATCTTAATTCTTCACTTTACCTGAATCAGTTCTGAAGCACCAACCTATCGTAGACTTATAGAGCTTCATTTCGCAGAGGGCATTTCCGATGCAGGGGATGCTATTCTTCACTTTACCTGAAGCAGTTCTGAAACACCAACCTATCAACGAGGGTGGTGCATCTTAATTCTTCACTTTACCTGAATCAGTTCTGAAGCACCAACCTATCGTAGACTTATAGAGCTTCATTTTCACTTTACCTGAACTATTTCTGAAACACCATCCTCTCGCAGAGAGATGCAGGCCCATTCTTCACTTAACCTGAAGCATTTCTGAAACACCATCCTATCGCAGAGGGATGCAGGCCCACTCTTCACTTTACCTTAAGCAGTTCTGAAACACAACCTATCGCAGAGGAATGCATTCCCATTCTTCACTTTACCTGAAACAGTTCTGAAACACCAACCTATCAACGAGGGTGGTGCATCTTAATTCTTCACTTTACCTGCATTTTTCCTGAAAAGATTTGTTATGCTTTTCTTATATATTAGTGAATCTCAGGAATAGATTAGCTATGCAATTCTTATATTCCAGTCATTCTCGGGGAAAGATTGATACTTTTCTTATATTTCTCTAGAATATATTTTCTATACTTTTCTTATATTCCTATGATTCTCGAGGAAAGATTTATTATACTTTTGTTATATTCCAGTGATTCTCAAGAATAGAATTTTTGTACTTTTCTTATATTCCAGTGAATCTCAAGAGTAGATTTGTTTATACTTTTCGTATATTTCAGTGAATATCAAGATTTGTTATACGTTTCTGATATTCTAATAGATTTGTTATACTTTTCTGATAATTGTACATATTTGTTAGACTTTTCGTATATTCCAGTGATTCTCATGAATAGATTTGTTAGACTATTCTGATATTTGAATAAATTTGTAATACTCTTCTGATAATTGTGTAGAATTGTTTTACTTTTCTTATATATTCCGGTGATTGTCATGAATAGATTTGTTAGACTTTTCTGATATTTGAATAGATTTGTAATACTCTTCTGATAATTGTATAGATTTGTTTACTTTTCTTATATATTCCAGTGATTCTCATGAATAGATTTGTTAGAATATTCTGATATTTGAATAGATTTGTAATACTTTTCTGAAAATTGTATAGATTTGTTTTACATTTCTTATATATTCCAGTGATTCTCATGAATAGATTTGTTAGAATATTCTGATATTTGAATAGATTTGTAATACTTTTCTGAAAATTGTGTAGATTTGTTTTACATTTCTTATATATTCCAGTGATTCTCATGAATAGATTTGTTAGAATATTCTGATATTTGAATAGATTTGTAATACTTTTCTGAAAATTGTGTAGATTTGTTTTACATTTCTTATATATTCCAGTGATTCTCATGAATAGATTTGTTAGAATATTCTGATATTTGAATAGATTTGTAATACTCTTCTGATAATTGTATAGATTTGTTTACGTTTCTTATGTATTCCAGTGATTCTCATGAATAGATTTGTTAGACTTTTCTGATATTTGAATAAATTTGTAATACTCTTCTGATAATTGTATAGATTTGTTATACTGTTCTCATATTTCAGGGATGCGGTTTTGCCATATAACATTACTACACGTTGCAAGTCAGTTGACATAGCATGATGCGTACTTCATGTTTACTTCAGGCACGTGTCGACCCTGACGCTGCAAATGACACTCAAGACGATTATTACACTGATGAACCTAGTGAATTCTCAGGTAACTTGACTTATTACCTAAACTTCACAGCAACATGAGAGGAGAGTGTTTCCTTCGAACTCCTATATAGAATATGTACGGTGTTGTCATTTTGACAAGGAGCTAGATCAATTGATAGGAGTCAATTAGAAACTAACTGATATGCACAGAAATATATAAGCGTTTATTCGTCACGTTGAATCCCGTGTTCCATTCCCCACATAGGTACAATGTGAGAAGCACATTCCTGGTGTTCCCCGACGGAACATTGCTAAAAGCGGCGTAAAACAAAACTCACTCACTCATAAGATGCAAGATTGCACGGTTAAACAGATCTTTCTGGTTTACTACTTGATAATTGTGAATTCCTTGCAATTGGACAGTCACAGTGGAGCACGATATATCACGATATGAGAACCATCACAAGGGACACACTGAGGAGGGTTCTCCTCGTGTGTTTTAAGCAGATAGTAAACCGACATCATTGCAAGATGGTCTCATCTTGACTGAAAACTCACACTGTAGTACATGATGTCGATGTCATTATTCCCTGGATATAGCAGCAAAAGGCTTCCATATCCAGTCATTCTCACTCAGACTGATCTTTTCCCACTTGTAATTACATAGTATTTAATTTTCCATTCAGTTCAGTTCGTTTATCACGTTCAGGAGGCCAAAAGGTTAATAGTACAATGCGTTTAAATTTCATATACAGCATGTCTGTTCTTTGTGCACCGCCTGATAGTACACATAGACAATGACACCAGGTCAGAGGGAATATCTTTTGAATCAACACAAGTTTATAAAGAATAATATCATATTGTCAGGAGATATAAGGCCGGCAAATATCTGATAAGTAGGTTTTTAAATATAGAAGGAAGGTATATATTTACACGTTAGTTCATTATAGCGTGACCAGATCAGCAATAATCATATAAATAAGTACATCCTTTACATTGATGACATCGAGCTCCTTGCCAAAGGAGATACCAATTTGAAAGAACTGGTTCTCTTTGTCGAGTCCTGTTCTAATGATATTGGCATGAGAATTGGATTAGACAAATGTAATACTCTTCATTTGAAACGTGGCAAGGTAATTAATGATGGATCTTCGATGTACAAGGGGGGAGGTGTTATTGAGCATCTTGTGGAAGATCAGGTCTACACCTATCTTGGAAAGGAATCTTTGGAGGAGTGTATAAGTTTATAAAGAATGTTAACATTTTCAGATGGAATAAGGTTGACAATTGTCTGATAGGTAGATTTGTCAATACAGTAAGGCTTAAATTATCATAATATACTGAACATCATTGAAAACGCACCAGTCTAAAATTGTTCATATTTTCATCAAGATGGATTTCAGCTTGACAATGATCAATGAATATAACTAACATGAAGTCGAAGGGCATGTCCAGTTGAAAAACATGCGTTAGAAACAAATACCTGTCTACATTATGACTCTTAATTCCAAAATGCATCAACATGCAGCCACGCCGTGAAAAAAAGCGCTAATTTCATTCTGAAATCATACTGACTGTGACATTAAAAGCAGGTGTATGAGAACCGATTCTCATTGCTTCACTAACGATTGTGAAACGAGGACAGAGACGCCGAGGTTAACACCTCAGGAAAGAGAACGTGCACTAGGCATGATTCACAGCACCAGCAGCAGGGATATTGCTCGACAACTTGGACTTGGCCACTCCACCATCGTTAGGCTTCATAGACGACATCAGTAGACAGGCAGCACCGGTGACCTTCAATGACCTTGGCAACAACGTGTTACGACGCTCAATCAGGATCGCCATATTGACCTTGTCCATATCAGTGATTGAACACTGCCGACTGCCAGGACTGCTGCACTAGTTCAAGGTTGACGTGGGGGTCATCAGCGCTGAATTCATGCGACGCCGTCTACGCGCTACAGGGCTCCATGCTCGACGTCCTTACGTTGGACCAATTCTGACTGACGGACACCGTAATGAGCGTTTACAATGGGCTAGCAGTCATTTTCAGTAAAGGTTACAACAATGACATGGTGTGGTAGTCACTGACGAGTCACGTCTTCATCTACGTAATGCTGACGGCCGATTACGTGTTTGGCGTAGACGTGGTGAACGTTATGCTGATGAGTGTGTGGTTCAGACAGACCTTTGAGTGGTGGGAGTGTCATGGTCTGGGGTGGAATAAATTACAATCACAGGACTGCCTTCATGTCTGTCAAGGGAGAGTTAATGCCCTTAATTACCGTGAGCAGATTCTTCAGAATCACATCGTATCTGTCTTCAGTCACCACCAAGATGTCCATACTTTTCAACAGGACAATGCACGGGCACACACAACAAGACTTTCCATGCAGTATCTGGCCCAGCAACACATCCAGGTTATTCATTGGCCAGCACAGTCGCCACATGTATCCCAAATGGAGCACTTGTGGGACGAAATTGGTCAAAGTCTTTCGCGGCGACAACAGATACGAAACGTCCGGGAACTTGAGGCTGCACTACTTCAGAAGTGGAATGCCATCCTCAAGAACTCTTTTCGGACGCTTATTGACTCAATGAGGAGACGTTGAACTGCATGTGTCAATGCAAATGGCGGTCACACGCGATATTGACTTTTCGATTTGACCCCACGCGTGTTTGATCCTTTCTGACTGTGGAACATTTCATGAATGAGCGTCTTTTCTGTGTTGTTGTTTTTGTCAGTCGTCCATCTGTTATTATCCACTCAAACAATATCAATTCCTTACACGTGCTTTTAATAATCTGAACTTTTATAAGTGGTGCGTTTTCAATGATGTTCAGTATAATAATACACTTTTACATTGTTCTCTTATCAACCCCGTTTTTGTACTTCACGCCTAAATCACGCTTTACGTTGCTCAGTGAGTCAGTTCCTGACGGAAGCACCGGAAGAGTTTCGGATGGAGACCCTTCTGGGTCTGGCAGAAACGTCGGACATCCAACTGTTGGCACAGCCCATCTCTGAGCTCCTCGTCAGCTGCACCTTTGCCGGCAGCCCCTGTAGCCACAGGTGAGTGTCTACCGCCTTGTTAATAATGGTCATTAGCAACCCATGCTTGTCGTAAGAGGCGACTAACGGGATCGGGTGGTCAGACTAGCTGATTTTATTTTCGTATAATTCATTTTTATAGCGGCTATTAGTCATTTGTCTAGTTGCCCGCTGGCGCATATGTAGGAGTCAGTAAAGTGTGAGGGGGAGTTCTCAAATATTATAGCAGTTCCGAACAGATGGGTTTTGATTTGGCTTTTAACAGTGGATTCACAGATGGTGGCTCTGTGTTCCATTATTGAGGTGCAACAATGGAGAAGGTTCTGACAGCCATCTTGCTTGTGGAGACTGGTTAGGACAAGAGGAACTTCTCAGAGGAGCGAAGAGGTCTCGATGGCTTGTGGACACGAATAAGCTCTTTCATGTCATCTTATCTCAAATGCGTAGATCGATGTCTCTGCTGGTGATCACTGGATTGTCGGGCTCGGTTATTTACAGACCATCGTTATATAGCTTGACTACTGCTGGGTGCGGCGTTAAACAACCAAAATGAGAAAGAATAAACTTATATTTTCATTGTTGTGAGACCGTCATTGTTTATACCGAAAGAAGTTGTCTTTTTCCACCACTGTTGAGAGGATCCAGCATAATACACGCACGCACGCACGCACGCACGCACGCACGCACGCACGCACGCACGCACGCACTCAAGCAGACATTGCATGGTCGTTTTGATCCAACATCATACGATATGGTGTGTGTCCTTTCAGCGAATTCTCTTGGACCTACGACCTCGACTACATGAACTGCTTCCAGTTTCCACGAGACAACAGGACACGCTCGCTCGACGTCTACAGCGCTGGCCAACTCTTTGGTGGGTATGAAGGAGTCAGTTGGCTTTACGTTGGTTTGAGAGTCGGTAAGAAATGTTGAGGCGTGTCAAGAAGAGCCGGAATACACTGACAGTCAGTATTGGTTTGCTTTATTTGTTGTTTAACGCCGCACGTAGCAATATTCCATCTATATGGCGGCGGACGGTAAATAATCGAGTCTGGACCAGACATTCCATTGATCAACATCATGAGCATCGATCTGCGCAATTGGATCCGATGACATGTGTCAACCAGGTCAGCAAGGCTGACCAACTGATCCCGTTAGTCGCCTCTTACAACAAGCATGGGTTACTGAAGACCCCGAATCTTCACGGATTTAATAATTATTGAAACTGTGTCACTGTATTAGTTCGATATCTGATGAAACCAAAAAGTCATGCTGATTGTAGAAGTATATATAGCCTATGGTCACTGCTTCAGAGAAGAAAAACGTAAGATCGCAATGCTCACCATGCATATCCTGTATTTATTCCGCATTATCAAAAGGCAAGAATTTATGGATGTCAACTTCTTTATCACCCGATGAAGGTGTAAGAATATACCCCCAAAGTCGTGTTCTTCAACATAAGGAAGTTGACATCCATAAATTATTGCCTTTATGGGTATCACTTCTAAATGCCGATCAAAGACTTCGAATTATTTGCCTTTTTCTGTGTTTAGGTCTGAGTTTGATTCTGAACGTGGACCAGAAAGAGTACGTGCCATTCGTGACGCCCAGCGCCGGTATCCGTGTGGCCGTTCATGAGTACGACTCGCCGCCCAACCTGATGCAGAAAGGACTGACTGCACCACCGGGCTTCGAAACCTCCATTGGAATCAGGCCAGTGAGTATATGTCAGCGGAAGTAACTCTGTGGGCAGATAGAGTGTTTGCCGATTTTGTGGCAACGCATTACTGTGCCATTATGTTTTATGAGAGAGTGAGTGAGTGAGTTTTACGTTTACGCCACATTCAGCAATATTCCAGCTATATGGCGGTGGTCTGTAAATAATCGAGTCTGGACCAAACAATCCAGAGATCAACATCATAAACATCAATCTACGCAATTGGGATCCGATGACATATGTCAACCAAGTCAGCGAGCCTGACCACCCGATCCAGTAATCGCCTCTTACGACAAGCATGGGTTACTGAAGATCAATTCTAATCCGGATCTTCACGGGTGTCACGGAAACAGATACGTGCTCGGGGTACATTGGTACGCTGTGTAAAGCAATTCTCGTTGTGCTATTTCTGACTGAAGACCCAACTCACCAAATCTATTTGCTCTTCAGACAGTTCGAATCCATCAGCCCGACCCGTACGGCAACTGTGAGATCGACAACCCCTACGGCGACATTCAAGTAAGCAAGACTTCCTTCGACCAGCCCTAAATACGTCCAACATTGGAACTCGTTTCATTCATGTGACAATCACGTGTTACAACACACACAGATGATATACCGACCTCTTCAAACAAATTTTCCGAGTGCCTTTTCATTAAATCAAAGAATACGCCCAATTATCGGAACATGTGTTAGTCAATCAAAACCGATGTATATAAATAACACTACAGGGTGGGACCTGGTGGGTTGTGGTTCGTTTTTGACAAAGATAAACTGAAGACAATTCTTGAAAGAAATATTTTCGAGACTTTTGAGTGAGTGAGTGGGTGAGTTTAGTTGTACGTCGCACGTAGCAATATTCCATCTATATAGCGGCGGACGGTGCATAATCGAGTCTGGACCAGACAATCCAGTGATCAACGTCATGCGCATCGATCTTCGCAATTGGATACGATGACATGACAATAGTGTCAACCAAGTCAGCGAGCCTCACCACCCGATCCCGTTAGTCGCCTCTTACGACAGGCATGGGCTACTGAAGATCAATTCTAACCCGGATCTTCACGGGCTTGAGACTTTCGAAGAGAAGAATGCACAAAATAATACACCTCAAAATAAGGCCTCTGTATCCCACTTTTCTTTCACCCCTTACGGAAGAAGATTTTCTCAGAAAACCTTTCCAAGCATTCAACCATTCCTTACGAATGTTAGGATATGTCTGGGTAGATGGGACCATGCAAAATATGAGTATGAATCGGTTGCATTTTTTTTCGTTTTAAAGCACGTTAATTTTGAAAAAATATGTGCTTATGTCGTTCTCTTTCGGATTAAAATATGTTCTTACCAGGGAAAGAGAAAACGACAACGATATACGCACATGCATGGGTATCTCAAGTAAAGTTCTCAAAGGAGAACGAAAATAGGAATAGAAACGTATTGACCACATACATGTACTTATCAGAAGTAATGTAAGTAATTTAAAGAGAATGTGAATAACAATGGCGAAGTCATGAGCAAATAGCTTTCTGAAGTAATGATCTCAAATGCGAAATAATAGCAATGACATACGCACATTTATATCTGAAATGATGTGCTTAACACCGAAAAGGCATAATAGCAACGGCATAAGAACATAATTATATCGGGTAGTGTGCCTAAATGCGAAAGAGAACAAAGGCAACAACATAGGCAGATTCTTATCTAATGTAATGTGCTATTTATAAATATGTGATTATGATGTTGCTTTTTTTATTCTCTTTCGCTCATGCATAAACAACATTTTAGATAATTATCTGTCTGTGTCGTTGATAGTGTTGTTTTCTACCGCTTTGAGAACATTACTTCAGAAACTTATGTGCCTATGATATTCCTGTTGTTATTCGCTTTTGCTTTTGAGCACTTTACGTTTACTGTTATAACGACACCATTGATGCTTGCTATCATTCAGACTTGTGAGAGAAGCTGCCTGGAGGATCTGATTGAGATTGAGTGTGAATGTTCCAGGAGGATCGACAACCCTGAGTTCGGAATCTGTCTCTGGAGGTTCGAGGGAAGACACTGTTATTGCATGTTCCAGTAAGTATAATCATTAAATACTGGAAGTCAGTGGACAATATTGATGCCAAGTAACTGAGTTCGGAATCTGTTAAAGACACTGCGATTGCATGGTCAGTAAAGTATAATCATTAAATACTGGAAGTCAGTGGACACTATTGATGCCAAGTACCTGAGTTCGGAATCTGTCTCTGGAGGTTCGAGGGAAGACACTGTTATTGCATGTTCCAGTAAGTATAATCATTAAATACTGGAAGTCAGTGGACACTATGATGCCAAGTAACTGAGTTCGGAATCTGTGTCTGGAGGTTCGAGGGAAGACACTGTTATTGCATGTTCCAGTAAGTATAATCATTAAATACTGGAAGTCAGTGGACACTATTGATGCCAAGTACCTGAGTTCGGAATCTGTGTCTGGAGGTTCGACGGAAGACACTGTTATTGCATGTTCCAGTAAGTATAATCATTAAATACTGGAAGTCAGTGGACACTATTGATGCCAAGTACCTGAGTTCGGAATCTGTGTCTGGAGGTTCGACATTAAATACTGGAAGAGTGGACACTATTGATGCTGTTATTGCATGTTCCAGTAAGTATAATCATTAAATACTGGAAGTCAGTGGACACTATTGATGCCAAGTACCTGAGTTCGGAATCTGTCTCTGGAGGTTCGACGGAAGACACTGTTATTGCATGTTCCAGTAAGTATAATCATTAAATACTGGAAGTCAGTGGACACTATTGATGCCAAGTACCTGAGTTCGGAATCTGTGTCTCTGGAGGTTCGACGGAAGACACTGTTATTGCATGTTCCAGTAAGTATAATCATTAAATACTGGAAGTCAGTGGACACTATTGATGCCAAGTACCTGAGTTCGGAATCTGTCTCTGGAGGTTCGAGGGAAGACACTGTTATTGCATGTTCCAGTAAGTATAATCATTAAATACTGGAAGTCAGTGGACAATATTGATGCCAAGTAACTGAGTTCGGAATCTGTGTCTGGAGGTTCGACGGAAGACACTGTTATTGCATGTTCCAGTAAGTATAATCATTAAATACTGGAAGTCAGTGGACACTATTGATGCCAAGTAACTGAGCCCGGAATCTGTCTCTGGAGGTTCGAGGGAAGACACTGTTATTGCATGTTCCAGTAAGTATAATCATTAAATACTGGAAGTCAGTGGACACTATTGATGCCAAGTAACTGAGCCCGGAATCTGTCTCTGGAGGTTCGAGGGAAGACACTGTTATTGCATGTTCCAGTAAGTATAATCATTAAATACTGGAAGTCAGTGGACACTATTGATGCCAAGTACCTGAGTTCGGAATCTGTCTCTGGAGGTTCGAGGGAAGACACTGTTATTGCATGTTCCAGTAAGTATAATCATTAAATACTGGAAGTCAGTGGACACTATTGATGCCAAGTAACTGAGTTCGGAATCTGTGTCTGGAGGTTCGAGGGAAGACACTGTTATTGCATGTTCCAGTAAGTATAATCATTAAATACTGGAAGTCAGTGGACACTATTGATGCCAAGTACCTGAGTTCGGAATCTGTGTCTGGAGGTTCGAGGGAAGACACTGTTATTGCATGTTCCAGTAACGTATAATCATTAAATACTGGAAGTCAGTGGACACTATTGATGCCAAGTACCTGAGTTCGGAATCTGTCTCTGGAGGTTCGAGGGAAGACACTGTTATTGCATGTTCCAGTAAGTATAATCATTAAATACTGGAAGTCAGTGGACACTATTGATGCCAAGTACCTGAGTTCGGAATCTGTGTCTGGAGGTTCGACGGAAGACACTGTTATTGCATGTTCCAGTAAGTATAATCATTAAATACTGGAAGTCAGTGGACACTATTGATGCCAAGTAACTGAGTTCGGAATCTGTCTCTGGAGGTTCGACGGAAGACACTGTTATTGCATGTTCCAGTAAGTATAATCATTAAATACTGGAAGTCAGTGGACAATATTGATGCCAAGTAACTGAGCCCGGAATCTGTCTCTGGAGGTTCGACGGAAGACACTGTTATTGCATGTTCCAGTAAGTATAATCATTAAATACTGGAAGTCAGTGGACACTATTGATGCCAAGTACCTGAGTTCGGAATCTGTGTCTGGAGGTTCGAGGGAAGACACTGTTATTGCATGTTCCAGTAAGTATAATCATTAAATACTGGAAGTCAGTGGACAATATTGATGCCAAGTAACTGAGTTCGGAATCTATGTCTGGAGGTTCGACTAAAGAATCTGCGATTGCATGGTTCGAGTTAAGTATAATCATTAAATACTGGAAGTCAGTGGACACTATTGATGCCAAGTACCTGAGTTCGGAATCTGTCTCTGGAGGTTCGACGGAAGACACTGTTATTGCATGTTCCAGTAAGTATAATCATTAAATACTGGAAGTCAGTGGACACTATTGATGCCAAGTAACTGAGTTCGGAATCTGTGTCTGGAGGTTCGACGGAAGACACTGTTATTGCATGTTCCAGTAAGTATAATCATTAAATACTGGAAGTCAGTGGACAATATTGATGCCAAGTTGCTGAGTTCGGAATCTGTCTCTGGAGGTTCGAGGGAAGACACTGTTATTGCATGTTCCAGTAAGTATAATCATTAAATACTGGAAGTCAGTGGACACTATTGATGCCAAGTACCTGAGTTCGGAATCTGTGTCTGGAGGTTCGAGGGAAGACACTGTTATTGCATGTTCCAGTAAGTATAATCATTAAATACTGGAAGTCAGTGGACACTATTGATGCCAAGTAACTGAGTTCGGAATCTGTCTCTGGAGGTTCGAGGGAAGACACTGTTATTGCATGTTCAGTAAATACTATAATCATTAAATACTGGAAGTCAGTGGACACTATTGATGCCAAGTAACTGAGTTCGGAATCTGTGTCTGGAGGTTCGAGGGAAGACACTGTTATTGCATGTTCCAGTAAGTATAATCATTAAATACTGGAAGTCAGTGGACACTATTGATGCCAAGTACCTGAGTTCGGAATCTGTCTCTGGAGGTTCGAGGGAAGACACTGTTATTGCATGTTCCAGTAAGTATAATCATTAAATACTGGAAGTCAGTGGACACTATTGATGCCAAGTACCTGAGTTCGGAATCTGTGTCTGGAGGTTCGAGGGAAGACACTGTTATTGCATGTTCCAGTAAGTATAATCATTAAATACTGGAAGTCAGTGGACATTATGCCAAGTACCTGAGTGCCAAGGAAGTCAGTGGACACTATTGATGCCAAGTACCTAACTGAAGAAGACAAGTTGTTGCAGTCGGAATCTGTGTCTGGAGGTTCGACGGAAGTTCGACGGAAGACACTGTTATTGCATGTTCCAGTAAGTATAATCATTAAATACTGGAAGTCAGTGGACACTATTGATGCCAAGTAACTGAGCCCGGAATCTGTCTCTGGAGGTTCGAGGGAAGACACTGTTATTGCATGTTCCAGTAAGTATAATCATTAAATACTGGAAGTCAGTGGACACTATTGATGCCAAGTAACTGAGTTCGGAATCTGTGTCTGGAGGTTCGACGGAAGACACTGTTATTGCATGTTCCAGTAAGTATAATCATTAAATACTGGAAGTCAGTGGACACTATTGATGCCAAGTACCTGAGTTCGGAATCTGTCTCTGGAGGTTCGAGGGAAGACACTGTTATTGCATGTTCCAGTAAGTATAATCATTAAATACTGGAAGTCAGTGGACACTATTGATGCCAAGTAACTGAGTTCGGAATCTATGTCTGGAGGTTCGACTAAAGAATCTGCGATTGCATGGTTCGAGTTAAGTATAATCATTAAATACTGGAAGTCAGTGGACAATATTGATGCCAAGTTGCTGAGTTCGGAATCTGTGTCTGGAGGTTCGAGGGAAGACACTGTTATTGCATGTTCCAAGACACTGTTATTGCATGTTCCAGTAAGTAGGAACACTGTTATTGCATGTTCCAAATATAATCATTAAATACTGGAAGTCAGTGGACACTATTGATGCCAAGTACCTGAGTTCGGAATCTGTGTCTGGAGGTTCGACGGAAGACACTGTTATTGCATGTTCCAGTAAGTATAATCATTAAATACTGGAAGTCAGTGGACAATATTGATGCCAAGAGTACCTGAGTTCGAATCTGTTTCTGGAGGTTCGAAGGATTAACTGTGCATTGCATGTTCCAGTAAGATACGTCATTAAATACTGGAAGTCAGTCGTTGTCACTACAAAATAAGAAGATTATGGTTACCCAGACAGGACGTTGTCACTACACAATAAGATTATGGTTGCACGGATATGACGTCACTACACAATAGCATGATTGTGGTTACAATGATACGTCCCTGTCAGTACACAATAGCATGATTATGGTTACACGGATATGACGTTTCCCTACACAATAGCACGATTATGGTTCCAATGATACAACGTTGTCACTACATAACAGCATGATTATGGTTACACGGATATGACGTCTCAGTACACAATAGCATGATTGTGGTTACACGGATATGACGTCTCCCTACACAATAGCATGATTATGGTTACACGGATATGACGTCTCCCTACACAATAGCATGATTGTGGTTACACGGATATGACGTCTCCCTACACAATAGCATGATTGTGGTTACACGGATATGACGTCTCACTACACAATAGCATGATTATGGTTACACGGATATGACGTCTCCCTACACAATAGCATGATTATGGTTACACGGATATGATGTCTCACTAAACAATAGCATGATTGTGGTTACACGGATATGGCGTCTCACTACACAATAGCATGATTATGGTTACACGGATATGACGTCTCCCTACACAATAGCATGATTGTGGTTACACGGATGTGACGTCTCAGTACACAATAGCATGATTATGGTTACACGGATATGACGTCTCAGTACACAATAGCATGATTGTGGTTACACGGATATGACGTCTCACTACACAATAGCATGGTTATGGTTACACAGATATGACGTTTCACTACACAATAGCATGATTATGGTTACACGGATATGACGTCTCACTACACAATAGCATGATTATGGTTACACGGATATGACCTCTCACGACACAATAGCATGATTATGGTTACACGGATATGATGTTATCACAACTCAATAGCATGATTATGGCTATCATACCACGTTGTCACTACACAATAGCACGATTGTGGCAAGGATAGCACATGTATACGCCATGCAGTGCTACGCTTAGGGTTATAATGAGTATTACGTCTGTGCACACAATATGGCATGGCCAGTGTAAACATTACATGGTAATGGAGCTGTTTGGCAAGGCTAGGGTAAGAAGGTATAGATTTTTACTTTTTATGATTATAATCATTTAGCCAAGTGATTTTTTTGTCAGGAAGAACCTGGTGTCCCTCAATATCTTCTTTTCCGAGCTGATTGAGGAGGTCGTGCAGGAGGAGCCAGCTTACATGGTAGGACAATTGTCTCCTGGACACATATAGTTTGTTTAACGCGCCACTCAGCAATACTCCAGCCATATGGCGGCGATCAGAAGTAATCGAGTCAATATCATCAGCATCGAGCTATGCAATTGGGATATGATGACCTGTGTCAACCAAGTCAGCGAGTCTGACCACCCGATTCACCATTTACGACAAGCATGTGTTGCTGAAGACCAATTCTGTCCCGCATATTCACAGGTTGAACAGGTTGCAATTCGAACCAATTATTATATTACACTGTACACCTGGATACATATACTCATGGAAACGAATGAGGGAACACCTGAAAGTACAGGTGCTCCTTTATTCTTTTCCAGGTTTCTTCACAAGGTATGTATTGAACTGTGGGTGAAAATCGGGAAATAAATGCAGGAACACTGGTACTTTCATGTGTTCCCTTATTCGTTTCCATGAGTATATAAATAAATGCAAAGTAATGCCCACATTTCTGTTTCAGTGGGAGAACTTGCAGAGTGACATCGGAGGCCAATTGGGACTGTGGCTGGGCATATCAGTTCTGTCCCTGTGCGAAGTGATGGAGCTTTTCCTGAAGATGATCGGCACCTGTTGCAAGGGTAAGACAGACAACAGGATTACCCATGTGGCGGCCATCAACGAAAAATGAAGTCACGGAGAGATGTCAAGGTTTTGTGTGAATCACAGGGACCGTGCAATTGTATCACATCCTATTTCAATGTTATATATGTTTTATATATGCACATAATTATTTCTTAGGGATTAGGTTTGACAATTATTTCAAAGTGTTTGTGTACTTTATATTGTTGTATCACGTGTGTTTTTGATGATCAACTGCTATATGTTACGTATCCACTGTTATAAGGGTAATGCTATTTTTTAGGGCATTATCATTTGCAGAAGACCGAGGGCTTCTGCAAATGATAATGCCCTTTAAAATAGCATTACCGTTATTATTGCTAAAATACATGGAATTTGTGTTGAAAAGAAAAAGGAAACAATGAAGGAATTTGACTGTAAGTTTACCCAAATCAACTTCTGACGGGGTTGACTGCCCGAATGCAATTACGTCATCGAACAATTCAAGTGACGTCCCAAGAGAAAGTGACGATATTCGACCTTGGCCTTTGACAAGACCATAGCCTGCAACATGTCAAACTATGTCAGTGTTCGGTTTTGCTCCATCAACAGCCTTAATAGTGCAATTGTTAAGGTTAGCACCAACAAGAAAGCCAATATTACCGCTATTTAAAGCGGGAATTCGGGTTGCTTTGACTTGTTTGACCCAGAATATCTGCCAGTCGAAAGCCAGTTAATGTCGAATGAACCGTAAGCCCACGCACCCACTATGACGTCAGTTGACAACAGAACTGATAGTGGCCCGTCGTTAAGGTTGAGCGGTCCAATATCATTTGCAGCGGCCCGCAAATTTCTGATAATGGGAGGGCCGTTTCATGATAATTCCATGTATATTAGCTATAAATATTTGTATTGACCAATGAGCGACATGAACAACTGACAGGGTCATTTGTTCATCTGATATGGTGCAATGAACAACGTGAAATGGAAGTTGGTAGCAGGATCCTTTTTGCTTCGCAATATATCGTTCGTTTGTTTGTTGTGTAACTCCACACCCAGCAGTTTTCCAGCTCTATGGTAGCGGTCGGTAAATAATTGAGTCTGGACAAGACAGTTCAGTGATCAACAGTTCACTGATGCAAATGTTGAAATGTCTCTACCTTGAATATTTTGCCTTCTGGAAAGACACTGGAGTCAAACGTTTCTGAACTTGACTTGACCACTCCAAATTACCTGAGTGTGAGGAGGTATATCGACAAGCAATGCCTGATGCATTGTCACCTTAAAGACCTCGTAATGGGTCAGAAAATTGACCTCAATTACGTATTAAATAGTTTCAATTGGACAAATGAACAATCTCCTGCTAAAAGTATACCAGTCATGTTTTGTATAATCTTACGCAAGTTATTGTAAACTTTCTGTATATTTTCATCACTCACTAGCGGTTACAGATGTTTGAAAGTTGCCAATTTGAAACGAGATTTTCCTTTAGAGAAATGCTGTATTCACACAACATTGTTTCCTCGGGATGAGCATCCTTGTTCAGTGACCACCAGCTATTACCAAACAGTAAATGAAAAGGTGTTTTGACACCCATCATATAATGACACATTTTGAGCACCGATTGTTCATCTTGTTTAATGTTATAAACATAATCATCTGACGTATGCTGTTTAGCTGATATTTTGTGGTCAGTAATATTTTCGTGCATGCACCGATACATGTCGAATTTGATTAGGAATATATATTAGCTTAATATAACATAATACTCACACTTTGCTGAGGATCAAAAAATTCAGATTTATATTTTGAAATTGTATGCATTTAAAACTGGATAAATAATGGTAACCCCTCTTTAGGCAAACACTCACTTTAATCTAACCTTATACACTTGATACATGAGTTACCGTAAAAATGGTTTTCATGGCATTTTGCAAATCATGGAACGAGTCAGTGACAAGTACACAACACCTGTCAATAGCAGGTATTGGATCCACAAGATACAGTGACATACTGAAACCTTGAATCTATGCTTACAAGAAGCTTAGATATTTAAACCAAATTTGACCCCACATCATAGTTTTCTGTTGAATCCATGATTTGATCCTCAGCAAAGTGTGAATAGTATACATTTTGTTATTGTTGTAGCATGATCAGTGAGTTTCCATACTCAATTTGGAACCAACAGACATTATGTGAGTTTGTTCATAAAATGAGTTGACGATGTGGGTTGAGGGAGTACGGTAATATCACGCAACACACTGTATCCATTCACGGAATCGAACCCGGGGCTTCGGTGTTGCGAGCGAACACTTTCACCAACTGGCTACCAAGCCACCTTTTAGCAAAATGGAAACATGTGAAGGTGATACTCTCTATATCACAAAAAGTCGTTCTGCAAGAGTCGATCCGTGTCTACTCCTAGAAGAACTTGAAAAACCATCGTGCTGAATTTGATCATATAATGACACATTTTGAGCACCGATTGTCTATCTTGTTTGATTTTATGAACATAATGGCCTAACATATGATGTTTACTTGATAGTTTGTGGTCAGTGATATATTAGTAATTAATATAAAATTTCGTTTGGTTAATAATACCTTTCAAAGTTGGATCACATGATAATATTGTTGGGGAATTTTTTTATGTCATTTTTTTATTTGTGATGAGCATAGTAAAATTCTGATGTGAATAGAATTATGTTGGGTCTCATCTTCCGTCTTGTATTTACACCAGCAACTATAAGGATGTAAGTATGTTTCAGTGCATTGTTTAACCAGTGAAAATAATTCTACTTACATGGCGCAGAACTCAACGCCTCACGGGAAACTCTAAGCGCATACAACATAAGGAACATTATTACCCCGGTTAACCCAGGCTGCCTGTGAGGTGGTAGAAGGTTAACATTCACGTGACCATCTTATCTCACCCGATACCCATTCACTGCTGGGTGAACAGAGGCAATTTATGAACGGACACACTTAAGGTGAGACCATGTGTGTCATATGTGCTGCGTTGTGGGGCATGACTGAAGTCCCCGAAACACTCAGTCTAGCTGCCTAACACGGTTACCCATCCACGGACTCTCCATGACCAATGTTGCTTAACTTGTGACATTGAGCTTTATGCACACAAGTGAGTTTGGTTTTACGCTGCACTCCCAAAACCCCTACATCCCATAACCCCTACAGCTTATAACAACACAGTTCATGGTCCAGTGCACTGCTAATCTCCTGCCTGTTACCTATTTCATGCAATGGACCAGCCGAAACACTTAGCAATTGAGGGAATGGGTGAGGTGAGGTGAAATTGGGTTTAACGTCGTGCTTGAGAATACTTCGCTCATATGACGACGTGCATGCGTGTGTATGTGTAGGTGCAGCTGCTTGTACTAGCCCAAACTGAAGCTGGTTTTATAGTGTTAGCCCACTGAGATACCATGCCGCAGTGAAGCATGAATAACCCACTCAGACACATTATACTGACACCGATCCGACCAGTTCTTGTTGTACCCATTAATGCCGAGCGCCAGGCAGGGACCAACAATATACCATATTTTAACGTCTTTTTGGTATGACGCGGTCGGGGATCGAACCCGCGACTTTCCGTTCCCCGGGCGGACGCTCTAACCACTACACCACGGAGGCGGTCCAATTGAGAGAATGATTTTAATGGATGATAACAAACATATTTTAACAAACGTTCAATAACATTGAACTTGAGGTTTGATTAACTTCATTAAATATCATAATGTCATAACATATTAAATGGGTTTTTTTATGTTTTATTTTTCTACATATTTCTACGCAATTGGGATACGATGACATGTGACCACCCATCCAGTTAGTCATCTCTAACGACAAGCATGGGTTACTGAAGACCAATTCTAATCCGGGTCTTCACGGGTATTATGCACAAGAACACACGCCATACATACATTGGGTTTGTTTATTTTTGTTCCTTATTTAACACAACACTGGTAGCTAATCGAATCTAGAACAGACAATCCAGTGATCAATAGCATGAACATCGATTTAGCCAATGTGTATACGTGGCATTCAAGTCTTCGAGCCAGAAATACAGATCACCATGCCTGCCTGTCTGTCATTACGGTTTCCGAGAGGTATGAAGATAATGCAAGGCAACACACGATTGTTAAAGAGATCTAAAAGGAACACCTACCAAGCCAGAGTAAGCTTCAGTCACCCATTGGACCAATTGGAACATGGAGGATGCTGCTGTGATGGGAGAAAACTCTAAATTCATTCGGTATGTCACATGAGACATCACAAGGTTTAAAAAACAATGAGTAAAATTATTTCCCAATCAGCAATCTTGCAGACATTAAGGTAAACGCAGTCTCAAAATGTGTGTAAATGAGCATAGCATTATGACGCTTTCAGCAATATTCCAGCAATATCACAGCAGGGGACACCAGAAATGGGCTTCACACATTATACCCAGGTAGGGAGTCAAACACATGAATTTTGTAACCACAAGGTTAACCCATGGGCCACTGAGAAAGAAGATTCAACGGAAGTTTCTTGAAATTCCAACCCAAACAGCAGTGAAAAAGAAGAATCAAAGGTCATAAATATCATCATTATACAATGCAAAATAAGTCAGAAAACAAGCGGATAAAAATAATGAGGTTAGACAGTTTTATTGAATAAGCCAACACATCCTGTAAGTAATTATATATATGAGGCAAGGTCACACAGTTTTCATGTCAACATTTCAAACCTTGACATATAAAAGCGATTCCCCATTCTTCAGTTTGTTCTAGTTATTTGGACAGAACAGATGTTGGCTTCATTGTAAACACTCTTTGGACGATTAATATGGGGCAACAAGTAAGTGAGTAAAGTTGCATGCCACTTCTGGCAATAATCCAGTAATATCACAGAGGGAGACACCAAAAATGGGCTTCACTCAATGTACACATGTGGGGAATGCAACGGGGTCTCAGGGATGACAGGCGAACCCCACCACCTCCATATAGCTAAACCAAACATGGTAATGTGTACAATATAGACAGTACACACTACCCATGGTCATTTGTTCAGCATCAATACAATACATATGTTCATCAGTCATCATTAAACATATACTAGTACTGGACAAAAATTGTTAGGGATATATGTAAATTTTGAAATTATGAATAATGATCTACTAGTATTTATTAATTGACACACATAAAATATCAATCATAAAAATTTCAATATCCCTAACTTATTTTGTCAAGTATATAAAAAACATCTAGTGTCATGTACAATGGAGAAAGGATATGGACAAGAGAGTTAGGACACATTCTTCCAATTTTATACTATTGCTAAACTGTCTGTTTGACACTCCTTGCAGACAGAATATAAATATATTTGTGTAGGTTAATATGTTTTTGCCATAAAATGCTCATTTGGTAGGTCAGTTTGGGGAGAAAGAAGAGATCATGCTTTTTAATGTGACATGTTCTGATAAAATAATATGTATATACATTTACTTTTGTGAATGTTTTGTCTCCTTATATATATTTCAGTGACTCAAGGAATGACCTGCACACATGTTAATACAATCCATGTATACGCATTTTGATCAAATTGCATTTTGTAACTTTTAACAGCAGTTTTTCATTTCATACATTTCTTAAAGCTTTTCATTTTCTTCCTCATCCAAAAAGGAGCATTTGGGGCAAATATGAATACATTTAATATCTTTTTATTAAGTTTTTGCATATGGTTTTGGCTCCTGTGAGCAGAGCCCATAAACCCCTTCTACTTTAGTCTAAAAAGGTACAGTTCTATTTTGATCTTGAATTTAAGCTGTGTCACATCTTACGTTTTGGCCAAAAAAGGCAACATTTAACATATTCATAACTTTGGTAAAGCACAATAAATGCTAGTATTTTGGCACTGTTTGTAAATGAGTATACTTCAAACATTTGTCTACAAGAAGTTAGCACATCCAGGATGGTAGCCTTAGTTTGTATGGTTTCACCCAGGTGAACTAAATTGTCAGAAGTGACATTTAAATCAGATGGCCTATGGCATCACCTATCAGAATCATTTAAGTATAGATACACTGCATTGTGTGAGTGAGTTAGATTGACATTACTTTAATGTGGAAGTAAGGGACCGTTCATAATGTATGGATGGGGTTGAGGAAGGGGGGTGGGGGGTGGAATGATGATTTTTATGGAGAAGCATGTACAATGTGAATGACCCCCCTAAAATTTATGTACAAAGTAAGTCTCTCTCTCTCACTCTCACACACACATACACACACACTGCATGTCGTGTACAAAATCAATGACGACCCACCAAGTACATGTGTACAAAATTGACACCTTCACCTCACCAGAATAAAATGGGTGACCCCCTTAAAATCATCATCATCCCCCCACGCCATAAACTAGGAATGGTCCCTAAAGGTCACAACAAAGGAGAAAACTCTGGACAAGGAATTGTGACACCCCACACAACTAAGACAGTAGTACATCCACGTTTGCATTCATTGTAAATATAAAATTTACATAATTTGGTCTATCAGGTAAATTAAGAGCAACTAAATATTACACAGTTTAAAAGCAAAAACACTATAAAGCTATGTATGTTAAAACAAGCATCCATATAGCAAATTAGCATATACAATGACATATTCATACTAATATTTTGATATAAAACAATGTGTCAAATGTTAGGTTTTCCATGTTTGAGCCACTGACCAAAAGTATGACAAATAAATAATATTATTACTTGTTAGTTGTTCTACTGTCATAGACAAGCATACAATGCAATCAGTCCCCAAACAAATTAGAATCATTGGGGTTTTTTTTGTTCTTAACGCCATACTTGGCAATATTCCAGCCGTGCACAATCAAATGTGGACCAAGCAATCCAGTGATTCATAACATGAGCATTGACTTCATGACTGGGATATCATTATTTGTTCGAACAAAGTCAACCAGTCGGACCACAATAGTTGCCTGTTAACATAAGTTTGCTGAAGACCAGTTCTAACCTAATCTTCAGGTGATGCCATGGGGGTCAAGATTAGGGCTTAGGTCAGCAATTCCCATATAGAGCTCACTGTTTGAGACATTACAGCACCATAGAGAGACAATGTGGGAGTCCAGGTCATGGATAATGTTGGTGTTGGCACTTTAAGTGTAAAGCTTCTACACAAGTCTCAAACTGCTAGTATTCTGTGAACTGGCATAGCTGCTAAATAAGCGTGGTGTAAGGTGAGGTGAGGTGGTGTGAGGTGATTTGGTGTGAGGTGGTGTGAGGTGAGGTGAGGTGGGTGAGGTGAGGTGAGGTGAGGTGAGATGAGATGAGATGAGATGAGATGAGACGAGGTGAGGTGAGGTGAAATAGGGTATAGCATCATACTTAAGAATATTTCACTCATATGACGACATGCATTCATGTGTATGTGTGGCTGCTTGTACTAGCCCAGATTTAAGCGGGTTTTATAGTGCTGAGATACCATGCTGCAGTTACGCATGAATACCCCACCATTACCCATGGGTTGTACCCATTAATGCCAAGCGCAAGGCAGGGACCAACAAGTACCATATATTTACATCTTTTGGTATAACACGGCTGGGCATAGAACCTGCGACCTTCCGTTCTTCCGGTGGACACTCTGACCACTACACCACGGAGGCGGAGATGAGGTTTGTGAGTGAGTGAATGAGTTTAGTTTTACCCGCACTCAGCAATATTAATGCTATATCGCGGCTGTCTGTAAATAATCGAGTCTGACCAGACAATCCAGTGATCAACAGCATGACCATCCATCTGCGCATTTGGGAACCAATGACATGTGCCAACCAAGCCAGCGAGCCTGACCACCCGATCCTGTTAGTCGCCTCTTTAGACAAGCATGGGTTACTGTGTGTCATTCTAACCCGGACCTTCACGGGTTGGTGAGGTTCGTGTGGTGTGTGTATGGTGTGGAGTGTGTGTGGTGTGGCTTGGGGCGGTTTTAGATTGAATCATTCAAAAATGAAAACCACATTGTTAATGTTCTTAAAGGAACCATCACAAAGCTTCTCACAACACTATGTTAAAACTATTCACAAGTTAAAATGGACATGGTGGATGCAAGTGATATACTCTCAGACAATTAGGCCACACCAAATCATCATCCTGTTTTACTGACAAGCCTACATATAAATTAAAAGTAAAAAATTAGTTTTCAGTTTAAGAACCAACTTACTCCCATCCATATGTCATATCCAATCCGAGGTGGTGGGGTAGCCTTGTGTTTAAAACGTTCAATCGTAACGCTGAAGACCGGGTTTGATTCCCTACATGGGTACAATGTGTAAAGCCCATTTCTGGTGTTCCCGCCATGAAATTGCTGGAATATTGCAAAAGCGGCGTAAAACCAAACTCACTCACTCCTAGGGCTGTTTTTGTGGATGCAGTTATGGACCACCTGAGTGAGTTGAGTGAGTGAGGGGACACCAGAAATGGGATTCACACATTCTACCCATATAGGGAATCAAACCTGGGTCTTTGGCATGACGAGTGAACGCTTTAACCACTCGGCTACCCTACCACCCCCTTTGAACTCCATACCATAGGCTGTGTGTGGACACATGCGGAACTAACTTGACATGCATGAATATTAATACAGAGGTGCATCATAGATACAAAAATGGACACTGCAAAAAATGGACAAGCGTGATCCCAGCTAAGCTGTAATATTCAACCATGAAGCATTCAGGGACACAAAGATTTTTCACAAATATATACAGCTGAAACAAATTGCAACAAGAGAGTTTACTATTGATTTACTATCAGTTTTCAAACATTATCTTTAACAGACCTAGAGATACATCTGCTTGATACAGGATTCAAAATAAAGGTATTGAAGTTTATCTATTGATGAAACAAAATATCTACAATCATCTTTGGCTTCATCCATCAACAGGCAAGAAAGGCTTTGTTTGTTTGTTTAATGCCGCACTCAGCAATATTCCAGCTATACTGCGACAGTCTGTAAATTATCTAGCCTATACCAGACAATCCCATGATCAACATCATAAGCATCAATCTACTCAATTTGTATACGATGACATGTGTCAACCAAGTCTGCGAGCCTGACCACTCGATTCTGTTAGTCGCCTATGACTGACAAGCATGGGTTGCTGAAGACCAATTCTTCCCTTAATCTTCACAGGTTGGCAAGAAAGGCAAGGAGGTATGTATGTATGTATCACACAGTGTCAAATGAACATCTACAGATAAACCATTTCAATACAAGATCATTACTATAAAAGCTACCGTATTTACCCACATAAAGATACTACACCAATAGACAATCCCTGTCTGACCCCTTGTCCAATCTACAAACATAATAACTACCCATATTCACCTGGTTGAGAAGGAAGACCATTTTTAGTATACAATACTATTTCTTATCCTAAAGCAAAAACATTACCAATACATGCATAAAATTTAGCATACATTCTGAAGCATTAAATACCCTGTCAGCTAAGGAAACATTCTGATAAAAAAAAAGCAGATATTCTTTCAGGTAAGCCAATATTCCCGACATAACTCATACTGATTCACACCAAGGAAAAGACAAATAAGTGACAAAGACATTTCCAGTTCACAATGAACCATACAAACATATTGCCAAGGCATTGCTCATCACTTGTTTGATAACGGTGTTAGCATCTACACCAAAACATCATTTACACTATAATACAGAAGTTGTATGTCAATAGAACTCTCCCTGTTGTTCATCACACCAACAATGGGAGACTTGAATATGATGATACCAAATAATTGTTATTACTATTATTGATGCAAATAATACCATCTCTGTATATTACTTTATGAATCTGATAAATGCATAAATATGAAATAAATGTTGCTATCATTAATTCAGAGAATATCACCTCTATTACTTCAGAATAAATTCAAACAATACCGTTTCTATTAGTTCATTGCTAATTCAAAAAATACTACCTCAATTGCTTCATCAGTAATTCAAAGAATACCACCCCTTTTACTTTATCATAAAGTCAAAGAATACCAGCTCTAACACTTTATCAGCCATCCAAAGAATATACCAGCTGTATTATTTAGTCAGTAATTCAGTGAATACAATAACATCAAATAATTGTTACTATCATTAATTCAAAGCATACCCCTCTCTTACTTCATCAGTGAGTTGAATGCAATAATATCAAATAATTGTTACTATTGTTAATTCATAGAATGACACCTTTATTTCTTCACCAGCTACTTCTCAAAGCCTTGTCTCGAGAAAACAATTATTAAAGTGTGTTAGGAGGGTTATCTGTATTTTGGGTTTTCAACTTAACTGATTCCAGAGAGTCAAACACAGAGGGGTGCAAATGAAAACAACAGACAACCCACCATACCTAAATCTTACTTGGACTTTCGGTCATCAGAAAACTAAAATAGAGCATCACTTGATATTATGTCAAATAAGAACTGTCTCTCTCGTCAATGTTAGATTCATTACTTGGCATGAACCTCAAACAAGTTTACAGGAAAATAACATCATGATCATGAAATATTATGCCTCTGTCATATTCAAAGAGCAACCAATAATCCAATACATAAAAATAAGGCAGTGAATACAAAACATGCAAGGGGTGAAGATTGAATGAATCCAACATTAATATACCTCCCTTTATGGCAATGCAACACAGTCAGATTAAACAAAGAACAGTCAAAAGGACCTTTGTAAAGACTTTGAGTTATCCAACGTTCAACACAACCCACAAAACAATGATAAAGTTTGAGTGAGTATTTAAGCAATATTCCAGCAATATCACAGCAGAAGACACCAGAAATAGGCTTCACACATTGTACCCATGTGGGGAATCAAACCTGGTCTTCAGCATGACGAGCCAACGCTTCATATTAACCACTAGGCTACCCTTCCGCCCATTTCATGACTAAAAGCTGTGACAGGGCCTTAACACAATCGGTGTCCTGAGGGATGCATGAACTTGGTTTGAAATAAGTACTAAAGTATGACAACATAAAGCGATGACTGCACATTACATACAGATATAAGGGCTTCACACATTGTACCCATGTGGGCAATCCAATCCGGGTCTCAACATGACAAGCTAATGCTTTAACAACTACGCCTCCCCACCCCCAAATTAATATCAAACTTTCACAGATAAGACAGTACAAAAATTGTTCTATGCTAGATTGGAAGACATCCTCAATTAACCAATCCATTATTAATAAAAGGTTTTGAAAACGTTTACTTGTTCTATCTGGGATTCGAATGTCAGATTCAAATTCAGGCAAATTAGTAATTTATTTTTCTCATAATTTGTTTTTTTCATAAGTTCACATTTTCTCAGTTTTAGTTTTATTTCAACTTTGTAATTTAAACTAGCATTCCATGCTTTAAATACAAACCTAAGAACTCTTCTTCTACTTTGGTTCTGGTATCAATGACATTGACGTTATCAAACATCAATGTCACTTTGACAAATTCATAATATTAGTTGTCAGCATATAAGATGGGAAATCTTAAAGTTTAGGCTTTTTTTTGCTGAAATATTATAAAGCTATAAGTTGAGAATATGATCTCTTGGCAGGTGTTCATAAATCCAAAAGGACATTGTTAATATACATTTAGAAATCTTTCATACCAGAAAATGTCCTATAATGCCCAAGATTCATTTGCAAAAATCAAGCAAACATTTTTTGCAATAGGAGTCCTTGTGCCCTTGTCACATGGCATAAGTACACTTTAACATAAGTACATCTTGACATCAGTACACTCTGACACCTGGGTGCCATTGTACAAAACAACCTTAAGTGTATGGTAAGTAATATCACTCCAACAATATCACTCACGACGGGGGACACCAGGAATAGCCTTCACACATTGTACCCATGTGGGGAATCGAACACGGGTCTTCAGCGTGACAAGCAGACACTTTAACCATTAGGCTACCCCACTGCCCCCACATAATGACATTGATGCACTTTGATATTAGTACACGGTCCTGTTCACCAATTTCAAATCACACTCCCCTTCATCTTTTTTCCAAAACCAGTGGTGAAACTTGCGAGCTCGCCTCAACTTTGCCTTATTGCCAGTGACCCAGTTATTGTTGATGATGAGGGGTCGGAGAGTCAACCTTTTCTCTTCATCCATTTTGTACCACCGACCATCAGCAAACTTATCTAAGGACACAGCAGTCACTTTTATACCCCCATATTTCTTACTGATCAGGTGGGACAGGTACGTTTGATCATTTTCTCCTTCAGATAATGGCTCTGTGTGATCCATCTTCAGGATCTTCTGCTCAAGCTTCACCAGCTTCTGTGTCAGCATCCCCCACAAATCAACCACCTTGCTGTTGGGGATCATGTAGAGAAACCCCCCTCCCAGAATCCCCGGTCTGTTGCTGACTCTCGTAGCAAGAAGATCAAAACCTTTAATCTCTCTCTGACACTCAGGGATCGGGTCTGCAAGCCACAGACAATCCACCTCAAACAGAAGGACCTCCACCTGGTGCTTGAGCAGGTCCAGAATGGCCTCGGTCCTGCGGATCACGAGCCTCACATACCCAACATGACTGTACTTCTGGTCTCCACTGTACTCATCACCTCCTGGCAATAAGACAACATGGATGTCAGGCCACATCCGAGTCAGTGTGTCACGAGTCAGTTTGTCAGTTGCAATGATAAGCACCTGTTTGTGTATACCCATATACTTCGTATTGCACAACCAGCTTTACGTGAAAGGAAGATATGCGTCATTGATGATAGTTATTAGCACCGGACCACCAGTTATCGCCTGAGCTATCTCAAGAATTGAGTCTGATTGTATATATTCTTCATGATCACGGACATCTGTTGGCACCATTGGGAGGAAGTTATTCTTGGGCAACCACTTCTTCCGCTTGCTTGAGAGAAGGTAGTAGTGTATGTAAATGAAGGTTGTCAAACAGAGGAACAGTAAGAGCATGAAGAAGCGTTTACGGTAGGGAAACGCCATGCCGTTGTTGGTATTGTCCGGGGACAATAACACCACATGCTGATACCCTCCACTAGATCACAAGTGGCTCCCCTTGTTCAGATCTTCAGCCTGCCAAAAGAAGAGAGAATTTGAATATCAAACATTGGGACAGAAGCATTGGTTTACTGAAAACCTGCACTTGCTGAAAAGAGTGATAATCATAAATATCGTTGATATGGAAATTGCTTCATCAATAATATCGTACATAAACTTTTATGATGAAGTAAAGTTTTAGTTTAGATCTTAAATCAGGAGCTGCTTCTAAATTATGTTCAGGGCGGTCTTTTGTTAGTAATCAGATCACAAGTGAAATATGTTGATTTCTTTCAGATATTTGTTTCAGCAGTATTACAGCTATATGATGTTGTTTGTAAACAATTCGAGTCTGGACCAGATAATCCAGTGATTGCGACTATGCGATACGATGACAGAGCATGTGTTTATGAATCACTATCAAATAGTGATGATACCTGTTCGCAAAAAGGTGTGTGTATCCTGCCCCACCGGTGGCACCCAGTGTTTGCAGTACTTTAATTTGCCAGTTGGCCATCAGGGCCTGCTGCCGGCTGCAGGCTTTAAAATCTACAAGCCCTGAATGAAATGTGCAGGCCCACTTTCTTAAAGTCAAACCAATAAAAACAAGAAGACAAAGTCATCAATATCCCCCGCAATGGCAAAATACTCTTCATGATTATGTCTACGAGTTATGATTATGTCAAATATTTAGGTGTGTATATAGAAAAGTGGATGGAGAGTATTGAAAGGTTTTTAAAGTACTGCTCCAGAAAGGAGCACTATCACCAATTTCAGTCTAAGTCAAACTTGTTGCCATGGAAATGCCAAAAATATTTTATTCCAAAATCCAAAACTACCAAAAGGCACCAGTACACCACCAGATCTATCTATGTGCCAAGTTTGGTGAAGAAATAGTGAACGGTTTTAGAGCTCTGCTCCGGAAAAGAGCACAACCACTAATTTCAGTCTAAGTCAAACTTGTTGCCATGGAAATGCCAAAAATATTTTATTCAGAATTCCAAAACTACCCAAAGGCACCAGTACACCACCAGATCTATCTATGTGCCAAGTTTGGTGAAGAAATATTGAACGGTTTTAGAGTTCTGCTCCGGAAAAGAGCACTACCACTAATTTCAGTCTAAATCGAACTTGTTGCCATGGAAAGACCAAAAATATTTTATTCAGAACTCCAAAACTACCAAAAGGCACCAGGACACATCCAGATCTATGTAAGTGCCAAGTTTGGTGAAGAAATATTGAACGGTTTTAGAGTTCTGCTCCGGAAAAGACAAATGTGCACAGATGGATAGACGGATGCACGCACACACACACACACGCACGGACGGAGTCCATTTTAATCCCCCCCGCAAAACGCGTTGCGGGGGATAACAAAATACACTACACTGTACACAGTTTCACACTATTTCTATAAAATCAATTAGTTTTTATTTGTTTAAGACTGGTGTTGACATTCCTATGCACAAAGTGTTGAAATATCACGAAGTGAAACTGTAAGTTATCGTGACAGTCATGAGGGATTATGGATGATTTCCGAACATTAATAAAGAAAAACATAATGGGAAAGATCCTAGTTGAAAAAAAATGACAGATAATTTACTGAAGGCCATAAGGACCTGCAAATATATGAAACTGTCAGCCGGGTACAAGAACAACCATCACTGGGCCAACAGGCCGGCGATTATTTCGAACGCTGGTGGCACCAGTCAAAACATATGCTAAGTCTAATCATTTGTTCACCTGAAATAATTCAGGAACGTATGGCATAAGTCAAAATAGGGAATTGCATCAGATATCATTTTTGTCACTGATGCATCAAATTTGGAAATTTCCTCAATATGTCTACATTAAAACCTTATGAAAGCCTTACTGAGGCCTTGGATGTTGTAATCTTGATCGGGGCGGTGGGGTAGTCTAGTGGTTAAAGCGTTGGCTCGTCACGCCGAAGACCCGGGTTCGAATCCCCACATGGGTACAATGAGTGAAGCCCATTTCTGGTGTCCCGCGCCGTGATATTGCTGGAATATTGCTAAAAGCGGCGTAAAACCATACTCAGTCAGTCAGTCAGTGTAATCTTGATCAAACAACTTCTGGGGAAGAGTGGTATGACACTCTTTGAAATTCTGATAAATAGAGCACGCTCAATTGTATCTCAAAAGTTGTCAAATGTGTACAGCTAATGGAATATTGTTGGACATGAAAGGGAAGTTGACTATTAGAAAGTTGAAATCATCCCTTTTGTCATACATTTTTTGGGAGAGTTTTTTGTCACTCTGAATCTTTATGCACAGATTAAAACATGAAACACTTGAGGCGGTCTCACTTGTCTCCTTAATTTCAAGTTCGGGTGGATAATAGCCAGCCCTACTGATAAAATATATTGGTTGTCATGCCTGGTTGTTATCATTTAACATTTTTTTTAAATTAGTGAATAAATAAAAGCATTTTCAGAGTAGGCAATAGTTAGGGAAATAAATGAGAAAAGGGGAAAACTGACATATACAATATGGCTGCAAAAGTGTCAATGTATAAAAGTAGATTAGATTACTGAACATGATCCTCAGAGAACAAGATAAATCATCTCACTAATATTTTTCACGTAATGTCAAGAGCTACATCTCTACCTTCAAATGTTCAGAATTAAATGTTTCATGTCAGAAATTAAGCACATATCCTTTAAATGTTATGAAACAAACAAAATTTAAAAACCCTTTCAGTACATTTTGGCAAGGAGGATGGATCGTCATGGTGAGAAACTGTGTTTCCTTTCCTGCTGATCCGTTTCTTTGTTTGCATATGAATCAGAATTTAAGCTAGCAAAATTGAAAATTTTATAATAAATTGTATATTTATATACTTATCCTATCTCACGGTATGCACCATCTCTCTCTTCTACGACCATGTGTGGAAACGTGCTGTCAGCTAAGTTGAGTCAAATCTAACTGGCCTCTGACCCGCCCTGACCTCTGCTCTCACCCCGACATCAACGCCTGTCAATCATCCACCAAAGCGTGCAGCTCGCCCAAATGATCACATGACCACCTCTACCTGTCATTCTCTTTCTTGTCGCCACGTTGTGTGGACGTGTGTTTGTCTATAAGAGAGTTTGATTGTGTTTTTACAATGGGAAAATCGAATCGTTATGGTTCTAATAAATGCAAACATTGAGATAACTGCAACAGTAATTTCTCGGCAGCAGCTTAAAAAGTTTAAAAATTCAGAATAAGGATATTTTACCGTGAAGTTAAAAATTGCTGTACAAAGATTTGTTTCAGACTCTATGCTACCCGGGTTCGAATTGATCTTCAGCAGCCCATGATTGTTGCAAGAGGCAACTGACGGGATCAGGTGGTCAGACTCGCTGACTTGGTGGACATATATCATCGTGTCCCAATTGCGCTGAGCAATACTTATGCTGTTAATCACTGACTTCTCTTTCCCAGACTCGATTCTTTATAGACTACTGCCATATATCTATGGTAAAGATTAAGGGTGACAAAAAGTCCCCATGATTGTAGGACAAGAGAGAACGCAGTCCTACAGTCAACTTTCCCCACATGCTGAGCAAACTTCCAGCAGCTTCAGCCAGGTGTTTACATTCCATAACTTTTTATCTACAATTCGGCATGCTTTTTCAGATTGATCAGTATGGTAGGTTTCATTCAGGATTATTTAATCATTTGGAATTAATGCTCCTGAAAGTCACGACTTGACCACTAGAATGATCAGTATGGCAAGTTTCATTCAGAAATATTCTATCCATGTTCCGCTCTGGAAACAGAAAATGGACAGCAGATAGTCAGATGAACAGAAAAGCTATTCTTTCTTGCTGAGTACCTTATAAGTACAGCAACATGTATTTGGTATCATAAGACACCTCACAGACTTTACTTTCTGACAATACATTTCAACTATTCAAGCCAGTATGCGCATCAACATGGCATCCAATCAGTGTGCAAAATAGTTTCCAAATTTTGCTAGCCAGTTAGGCTAGCTATGCCTGAAAGTTACTAGCCTACAAAATAATTCACTAGCCCAAAATTTCAATGTGGAAACTAAGCAAATGATTGCAAAAACAGATGAGAATAAGATATTGTTGGCATGACACAGGTTTCATCATTAAGCTGCTAATATGAACATTTTATCAGGCCATAATTTTGCATGATTTAAAAGTGTATTATAACTTAACAAGTTGGAGAAAGTGATATATTTACAAAATGACCCCATGGAAATTCACCAGCCAGTCGGGCCATCGACTATAGTTTTACTAGCCACGGGCTAGCGGGCTAGTGGCTATTTCGCACATTGCATCCAATGACATTCTGCATATGAATAAATCAAAGATAATGTTAACACATTGCTTTATGCGTTTATACCCTGATTTCTGATACAACATACAACTCAACTGTTTAAAAACAGGAACATGAAGTTGTTTAAAGGTGAAGGTCAAGTTCAAGGTCTACTGAACATGCTAAATAATTACATAAGAAGTCATAAATTAAATTAACTTTCCCCCCTCAAAAAGAAAATCCAGTGTGATATAAATGTGATATAAGTGAAATACTCTTGAAATCAGTGTGAAACCTAAACTCACTCAACTTATTTTTATTTGCTATAAACTAACCAAAAGAGTTAACATGGAAACTCATAGGGTTTTAGCTTTGGTGATTTTTCATAATTTTTTTCTCCTCCTGCCTTTAGGTTTTCTGAGGACAAATATCTGTAAAACAAGACATAAAATTGGTCTGGCCTTAACATGAAACACTAAAGCATTAACACAGCTGTTGAACTTTTTGTGTTTCATATAAAAGTGTTGATTTCTCTTTATTCAAAGTTCATTCTGAAACACTGGTGGTATTAGTTTTCAGCTTGGCTGATGGTTTTGTTATCATATTCAGTCAATCATATTGACTGACTGACTGAGTTTGGTTTTAGGCCGCTTTCAGCAATATTCGAGCAACATCATGGCGGGGGACACCAGAAATGGGCTTCACACATTGTACCCATGTGGGAATTCGAACCCGGGTCTTCGGCGTGACAAGCCAACGCTTTAACCACTAGGCTACCCCACCGCCCCCAATCAGATTGAACCTATATGGAATGGTTGGATATGATACTGCTATACCATGTACATATATTGTCTCTAAAACCCCACTTTTTTGTCTTGCCTATTACTTGACTTTCTATGTTCAATTGTCTCTCTGTAAATAGTTTTACCTATTTTCTTTTCTCCTATAGTATTGTAGCGCCATGAGCGGGTATTAGTACCTGGATGTAGCGCTATATAAATATCACATTATTATTATTATTATTATATATTGACATAACCTATATATGTGAGTGAGTGAGTGACTATGTTTCAGCAATATTCCAGCAATATCATGGCTGAGGACACCAGAAATGGGCTTCACATATTATACCCATGTGGGGAAACCTGGGTCTTTGGTGTGCAAGCGAACACTATAACCACTAGGCCACTCTACCGCCCAACCTATACATGGGAGGAAACAATGTTGTGTACATGACATATTGTAATGGAATATCGAGTAATTACATATGGTAATAGGATATGATCTGGCGAAACATTTAATCGACTACATAAGTATCAATCATGTTCGTGTTACCTTAACCTTGACCTGTGATTATTTTTTATAGTAATGTGCATGATAGTAATCAGTTCAGATAATTATACAAGTAATTACCAGGGGTTCAAAATTGTTTTAAAAAGCCACTTGCCACAGGGCAAGTGACTTTAAGAAAGTAACTTGTCCTGACTAATTTTCCACTTGCCCTGATTTTATGACATAATCATGATGATGTAATTATGAAAGAATCAATCAACATGGTATTTGATGTTAATGTCTACTAGACTATTTATTGAAAAGTGTTAAAAAAAAAGAAAGATAACTCTACTTTATTATCATTGCAAAATTTAATAGCTACATTTTGAGCAGATATGAAATTAAATCCAAGTTTATTTGCAGTTTGAAACCATAAGTGGAAATTATCTAGTAGCCCACAGACAAGTAAGATACCATTATTTGATTGCCTGAAATGAAAACTGACTTGTCCCGGGCATTGGGGCAATTGGATTTTTGAACCCCTGATTACTAAAGCATATTAACAAGGAAAACTTGAAGGTTGTCTTTGATTTAATACAAAACTTGGAAAGTTATTGAAAGTCCTCCATTAAATCCCATGGAAAAGACTCCCTCCACACAAACACCACAGCACCCACACCCCCACCCCACCCACACACCCCGATAAATCATATTGTGTGGCGAAAAATAGCAGGATTACCATGAAAATGCCCCGAAAATCAAACATTGCCTGAAACTTTAAGTCTGGCAACATTGGTTCAAGAAAACAAGAGATTCCAAGCTTTCCAACAATACCAAATACATCTTGATGTACCTCCAGTAGACCTATCTCCTTCATTTTGCTAGCAAGCTGGAGACTGCCACAGGTCTATTAATACTTTATTTCAAATTTTCATTCAAGTTTGTTTACAATAAATTGAGTGGAATGGTGTGTATTAATAATATCAAGCATGGTGAAAAGACAACTATTGACACCTTGAAGGTACTGACTGACTGACTGAGTTTGGTTTTACTCGGGGGACACCAGATATGGGCTTCACTCATTGTACCCATGTGGGGATTCGAACCCGGGTCTTCGGCGTGACGAGCAAACGCTTTAACCACTAGACTACCCCACCGCCCCGACACCTTGAAGGTAAGTTTAACTGACAGAAACTGACACATTAATGGATCATACATGCCTTACTTTGGTTCACTGCAAGTCTTGTTGAAATGGGCTTGTACCCATGTGGTATATACTGAGCTACTCAGACCTAATTTTGATCAGGGCCCTGGTGTTACATTGTATTGATATATTGAACCCAGGCCTTTGATATGACGTGCAGTCACTTTAACCACTGGGCTACCCAACCTCCTCTTTGGCAGTTAAGGAGCTTTGTGATTAGATCACTGACGAATAATGTGATGGATTATATATTCAGGGTGGAAATAACTTTCAAATTGCTAGTGTACTCCGCACAGTGGCACATGTAAAATCACTTGCCCTGATAATTTTTCCACTATACCGGCCATTTTCTTGTTGATTTTTTAAATAAACAACATAATTAATGTTGGAAAGTCAACTGGACACCGGTACAGTGTGATATACAAATTTGCTTGTCCAACAGAAAAAAACACTGGACTCGGACATCGGGCAATGGGTTATTTCCACCCCTGATATTTAATTATGTATTGGCTGTATATTATAATATGAAAAAGCTTCCTTGTGGTTTTTTGTTTGTTGTTAGATTAATACTGAACACAAGGATCTTTATCAAAACGTCACATCACCTGAATAAAGAAGTTGTTCATCCATAAAGTTTGTCCTTATCTGACTCTCCAACTTGAGTGAGAGAGTGAGTTGAGTTTTACACCACACTCAGCAATATTCAAGCTATATGGCGGTGGTCTGTAAATAATTGAGTCTGGACCAGACAATCTAGTGATCAACAGCATGAGCATTGATCTGCGCAATTGGGAACCGATGACATGTGTCAACCAAGTCAGCGAGCCTGACCACCCGATCCCGACGAGCATGGGTTACTGAAGGCCAATATTCTAACCCGGACCTTCACGGGTTCTCTCCAACTTGAAGTATAGTATTCAGTTATGAGGATTCTTTGCACTAGGGGGCAGTGGGGTAGCCTGGTGGTTAAGGCATTTGCTTGATAGGTGAAGACCCGGGTACAATGTGTGAAACCTATTTCTAGTGTTCCCTGCCATGATATTGCTGGAATATTGCTAAAGGCAGCATAAAACCAAACTCACTCCCTTTTCTTAGACTCACTTACATAGACCTGACTGCCTATTAGTGAAATCTATTGCAGACATTTAATGATTTTTCAGAACAAACATCAGGAAAAGCTGACATTTCCTAGTGTCCAACAATGTTTACTTTTACATAATAGGGTGGTGGGTTAGCCAGTGGTTAAAGTGTTCACTCGTCACACCAAAGAACCAGGTTCAAATTTCAATTCCCCACATGGGTACAATGTGTGAAGCCCATTATAAAAGTAATGATTAGATCTACATCTTAAAATACAATAGGCTATACGTTATACTTCATCATTTTTCAGGACTGTAAGGACCATTAGAATTAGTAGCTGGAGACCCTCTGGACCGCTAGTTTTGTACTAACTACAATTCCTGTCAAAATAAAGTTATTCCATGGTCTCTTGACATGGTTATGCAATAGTTGGCATTCGCAGGGAGTTGTCTACACTTTATCGGATGTCGATATTCAGCACAAGGTCTGCAGCAAGTGGGAGTTAAAATACCAAGTCTAAGCCAACCATATGTTGTTTGATAATGCTGAGAGGTTTGTTAGGGGTAGGAAGTTTCGGAATTCAACTTAGTCAAGTTAGTGATTGTTTTTCTTCTTTATTTTTAACCAGTCAAGAAACAGTGGGAGCTGAAATCACGATTACAGTTGTTCCGTAATAGTTCATCAGATCTTAGATTTAGAAATATCTCGATCAATACCAACAGAAAGCCACATGTTACAACTTACATTCCTATTGTTGCATTTGTGAATGGAGTTTGACAGATGTTACCACGGCCGAGGACGCGCCATAACAATCTAAGGGAGGTAACTCTAAAGAATATTATGTTCAGTGTACCACTAAGCACGGCCGAGTAATGACTGAACATTACGCTCTGGCATTACAGAATAGAAGTAGTTGAAAAATTAAATGAAGATAAATGTTGTCAAAATATTCCCAGGTACGTTGTAATCTAACGATTGTAAATCCATACAGAAATTATTGAGTGATATAAAAGCGAACTCACACGGTATCCTTCGCGATAATCCATTTCCTTCTATGATACTTTTATAGCATTCAGAAATCCACCGTGGTTAATTAAGGAAGAAACCTTCAGAAATAACGTATCCATGTAATTAGGACAACCAAATGTTTTCTTTTTTTGTGTGTGTGCTTAAATATAGATGAATTATGTTCGTGGGACATTTTTTTCTTTTATTGTAAATGAGACTAGGAATCTATTAAACAGATGATATTATATGAGTGTCCATGTTATACTATGTTTACGACACGAGTGCCTGAATGTTGGTATTTCCCGAGCGAGAGCGAAGTCGTCAAATTGAGGAAAATAAACCGAAAACTACTTCCAAACATAGGCTGGCTACCCGCCGTCGCCGCACGTAGAACGCAACGTCACAGAAGAAACGTGACGTTTTAGAATTGTTCATGACGTCACGTCACCATGACAAAGTGATATTTTGCCCTAGGGCATCGCATGAAAAATATGAACCCCGATATTTTCGCCCTCGTAAGTTATCAAACAGCATATTCACTGCATACATGACGCGTTTTATGGATAACAACTTCTTTAATATTCTTTATCCATAAAACGTGATTCATGTCCGTCCAACATCTCAATGCCTTTCAAAGGCAGCATATTCACTATAAATACGAAAAAGAAATAGATATTACATGTTGATAAAGAATCTTTCATACTTACGAGGCCCCAATATAAGCATTCTGGACTACCACCTTTGCATTATTTGGAAAGTGTATACATATATAAACACTTGTTTAAGGAATGGTGATCGTGACTTTAGCCTAATATTAAATGTGATGAAAAGAAAATAATAGATGTATCTCATACAGTGTTAAAGTACATGAAAACTTGTCATTTCTCTACCTGGATTAGATATACTCATGCCAATAATGGTTGTCACCCCTTCCCCACCCCAACCCCACACGACCTTAATTATAAATACTGACAACCATTATTGGCATGAGTATATATACTGCATGTTGTTTTACCCAGAACGTGGTTATATGTAATACATTGTATAAATCTTGGTACATCTATAATGACAAAAATAAAGAGTGAAAAGGTGAAAAAAGAGCTCTCGGCCTACTTGTCGTTTTGCACATCAACAGTGACATTTTCTTTTTACTATATATTACTTGAATGTGAAGCGTGACTCGGGATTGTTGTACATATGCTGTGGGTTTCAAGCAGAAACTAGACTTGTGCCATCTACGTAGTTTTTCTACCTGGGCAAACAAGAAGCCCCGGGGCTAACAAAAAGATAATTTCATTGCATAAGTAGTGATCTGGAAGCATAATATTCAGTTATGACGGTTCTTTGCTTTACGGAGCGGTAAGGTAGCCTAGTGGTTAAAGCGTTGGCTCGTCACGCGGAATTCGAAGACCCGGGTTCGATTCCCCACATGGGTACAATGTGCGAAGCCCTTTTCTGGTGTCCCACGCCGTGATATTGCTGGAATATTGCTGAAAGCGGCGTAAAACCATACTCACTCACTCACCAAGCACAGGGCGATTTATGTATCAGAACAGTGGATACACGCGTGTGTGCTGTTACCGAACATTCGACTGATTGGATTGAACCCCGATCTTGCCACCTTGTTGTCCATACCGAAACATGTTTGGTATTTTAACCGTTAGCAAGAGGTGATAGCTCTTAACGTGCTTTGTATGTCAGGGGTAATCCACTGTCAAACTATGCCATCGGTGAAAGAAACAAAGTAATATTTTCCCGGTCTAAAGAAAAACGTCAAACAACCGAGGACCACTATTTCTTAAGAACCCGTAAAGATCCGGATTAAAAATTGCCCTGGCGTAGCCCACGCTTGTTGTCAGGGGCCACTAACGGGGTAGAATGGTCAGGCTCACATGTCATCGTCTCCCAATTGTGTAGATCGATGCTCATGGAGTTGGTCACTGGATTGTCTGTTCAAGAGTCGATTATGTACAATACGCCGCCATATAGCTGGAATATTGCTGAGTGCGGCGTAAAACAACAAACGAACCAATCAATCCAACAAGTGTCGGTCTTATTGATGCAACCCGTGAAGATCCCTGTTAGAATTGATCTTCAGTAACCCATGCTTAAGAGGCGACTAACGGGATCGGGTGTTCAGACTCGCTGACTTGGTTGCCACATGTCATCGTATCCTAATTGTATAGATCGATGCTCATGCATTCCTTTGATTGTCTGGTCCAGATTCGATTATTTACAGACCGCCGCCATATAGCTGGAATATTACTGAGTGCGGCGTAATATTGAACTCACTCACTCACTTATCGATGCACATGTTATCAATAATTTGATTGTCTGGTCCTCACTATTTACAGACTGCCGCATATAGAGACGAAAACTGTTGATTGCGGCATTAAACTCCAAACACACAATGTTGTCCACGTGAATTTGAGGGGAATCTGTGTTCATCTCACATCACCATCCTGTAATACGGGTAGGTATTGTGTGTGTTGGGTGTCCCTCCCATAGAGGCTGGGTGTACTGGGAACACTGGGTCACTGTCTGCAGCACACGACAACTGTTGCCTGTTCTTGATGACGTTGCTGTTGCTGCTGTTGTTTACTTGATCAACACGTTACGTGCCCGGGTACCGATCCACAAAGCATTCGTAACGTTACGACCTGTCGTAACTCTACAGTTTATCATAGGCTTACGAATGTCGTAGTGCGACGAACGTTTTGTGGATCGGCTTCTGATCCAACTTAATGAGACCAGGGTCCCGATCCACAAAGCGTTCGTAAGGTTACGATCTATCATAACTCTGTACTTTACCATTGGCCTACGAAGGGCACAATGCTTCGAACGTTTTGTGGATAGGGTCCCTGGTGTTTGTCGTAATACGATTAGATTGACAGTACTGATGAGATGTGGTTTAAGTTGAACTTTGAACCTCAGTTTCCCCGATTTCAAAAAAATAATTGACATAGACGAACAGACTTTCTGGGTAGAAAAGAACTTAAATTCTCTTTGTGCTATATCGTCTTTCCTTCAAACAAGCTCACATTGGCTTCTATAACATCTGACTTTAAGCGGTCTGCCAAGAATACTGACCAATCCAGATAAAGCACAACAGTTAACGTACGTCTGAAAAATATCTATACCGTAAAACGATCCAGGTTTACGAGAGTCAAAATACAAACACATTATAGACAAAGAGGGACTGGTCGCACCGAAAAACGCGTTTGTAAATGCAACATCCTTACGACCTGCTTTTTAATTTGTCTTTCCATTGTTCACTTTTAGGGTTTAATTATCGTAAAGGCGGCACATTGAAACTGACAAATAAAAGAGTATTTATGTGTTTTAGATGTGGATCGATGAGTACCAAGTCACGCACTGTATCAATCACCTGCGTTTCATTAAAGGCACAATGTCACACATTTTCGACAATATTTTGGCCTATTATATATTGGGGCATATGCACTGATTGTAGCTTTTACTTGATGCAATAAAATACTTATTATCCCTTACGACTTGCCATAAATCGATAATTGAAACTTCGAGGGAGAACAGCTTCCAAACAGAGAACACTTGCCATATATAGAATGTAAACATTTGCTCAGTACATCGAAAACTGTCGCACGCGGTGTTGTGGGTATTTGCCGAACTGGTTTCAATCACAAGCTGTGTAGTGCGTAGAGTATTCATAAAGAGCGCTCCAAGGGACATAACTCTAAGGAGTTCGCTTGAAATAATGTTCCCCCGGTAGAAGGCGCGAGAGTCGATTTAATGCAACGTTGCGTTAATTCATTCGATCCTTTTAATCTAATATTGTAAAATATTTTTGGAATAAATTATATGGTAGCTTTCCTGAGGGCCGATAGTTAGTAAACTATCCCAAAGAAAAGAAACGAGGTAAAATCGATTGTTTACTTGTGCAATTGTGTAAAATCATGTTATCAACACTTTTGTTACATATTTTGACGATCGTTTGAACACAATAGGTAATTAATTGATTTTTAAAAATACAGATCGCCTATGCGTTTCTTTTTTTGATGGTGTATTATTGAGAGAAGTGCATTATTCATTTTTAGAGAAGTGTGGTGTGATATAGTACCTTGAAATTCCATACTGGTCATGTCAATATAGTGATCTACATTGTCCTCATTGGTCAGTCAAATACAAGTGTGCCGTGTCTGCTATGCTACATCAAACAGACAAACACATCTCTGATTGTCGTCGTTTCACAAGTTTACCCACGTGAAAAGCCGAACTCAATTTCAGAAGGTTTTCGAGAACAGGTTCCTTCATAACATGTCTACTTCATCAACAGCGGGCGGTGGTTAAAGTGCTCGCTCGTCACGCCGAAGGCCTGGGTTCGATTCCCGACATGGGCACAATGTGTGAAGCCCATTTATGGTGTCACCCGCCGTGATATTGCTGGAATATTGCTAAAACGGCATAAAACACAATTCACTCACTAGTTGTAGCGGGGTGGGGGGTGTGTGTGTTTGGTTTGGCAGAATATCCGCCATTTTCTTTTTATGACGTCACATAGGTGTGACCTTTGTGTGACCTAATCGACTGTTGAACCCCACCCTCCAGGCATGTGTGTGACCTTCAGGTTGACCTCATTTTCACAGGGAGGCAATGTAATGAGCTGACCTTGGGACTTTCCAAGAGGTATTTTTAGACTCGTGTGTGGGCAATATAAGGCTCCCGAACAGTCCCCATGTCATTCAGTAGCCAGAGACAACGCACGCATGCTCTTGACTCTACTGGTTCTGGTAGCCGTTTACCTTGAAGATGGAAGCCGTTCACCGTGATATCCTGAGGAAGAATCACTCCGGCCTAGTGCAAGCTATACAGCGTGTAAAAGAGGTGGTCAACAAACTGGTACAGTTTGAAGTTCTCACTTGCCTCATGAAAGCCGAGATTATCGAGAAACCACAAACCTCCTTTGACCGGGCCAGAGCCTTTTTAGATACCCTTCCCAGGCGAGGACCCTCTTCTGTAAAGCTTTGGAGGAATGTGGAGAGATACAAGCTATGACATTGTTGGGACTAGAGACAGACAAGACAGAGCTACAGGATCCTCGTTGTCTTATAGACTTAGGCAATGACGCATTTGTGACGGCCAAGATGTGGAATGGAGAACTAGGAATTCATGTAAGGAAGTACGATGTATATCCTAGTGGGAGAAATTATCCTACCACACGTGGTATTGTCCTGAGTTTGAAACACTGGCTGGAACTTAGTGGAGTCCATTTGAAGCTTCAGGAGGCCATCAATCAAGGAAGGACCTATGGTTATGCTCATGTGGGAGCCAATATGTAAGCTACTTTGGATCCATATGGTGGTGTGGATCTACGACAGTGGGAGAATGACCAGAAAAGTGGTAGAGTGATACCTACCAACAAATGTATTCTGTAGTCCATAGATCAGTGGGAAAAGCTGGTAGATTGTTCAAGAGTCATGTTTGACTTTGTGCCAGAACTGAAAGAGATGGTTCCCTGTCTCCTTCAGGAAGATCATCAAAACCAGATGGGAGCTTTAATGTGTTCCTTCTGTAACCCTAGTGACTACAGTCACTGGGTGTAAAGCCATTCTTGGTTTAGACACTGTACTGTGCGGACGTGTTACCACTGCTCTGGGATATCATGGATGTGTGTGGACATTACCCACTGGACAAGACACTCGATTGCTGTGCAATCAGTACTGAATGGACTTCATGCCAGAAAAGACTCGATTCGTTTAAGGACTGGCCAGTGCAGATGAAACAGAGTCCTAGTCACATGGCCCAGGCAGGATTTGTGTACTTAATCAGAGGGGACACTTGCAAGTGTTTTCAATGTGGTCTCGTTCTCAAGAACTGGGAAGTAGATGACGATCCCTGGGTCGAACATGAAAAATGGTCTCCAGACTGTCCGTATTTGGCCCTGGTGGGAGTACCTCAGAAAAATATGGCCCGCCTGGGCAGTCATGTGGATTTGCAACCAAGAGTGTGATGTAAAATGTGTGAATATTAGAAATAAATCAATGTTAAGAGTACATCTGCATTTGTTGTCTATGTATAGTCTTTTGTCGATCTATAAATAGAGGTTTACTCAAATACTAATCTCATTGACATCCCAACCATGATGACAGCTTGTTTGCTAGAATTATTATGGCTAGGTACGTGTTGCAAACATTACAAATTTTTAAGGTTCATGTTAATGTTTCAAGACATTGAGGAGATTCGACGAGACATCTTAGAAATAAACAGAGAACAGATTCTTGCCGTCAATGGTATTAAAGGGAAGATTACCAGTGACTCGATTTGAAAGGCATCATTTCCTGAGGAAAAATGATAGAAATAACTATCTAGCTGTGTTACGAAGATTAGTTCACCCCCTTTGGACGACAGACAGTATGTGGAAGAGTCTTTTTGCCAGTTACATGCCTATCGTAGCATTTGTTTTGAAACCACAGTTTGTCAATGCACTTAGAGATGAGGCCATTCAAAATGCCTGGTTGTTTGATAGAGCATTGGCTTAGTACATCTGGTACACCCGTCTTAGGTTTAGTTTGTCAATCCGGGGAAAGAGCATGTATGACCATCCTGGCAGTGATGCTACACCAAGCCATGAAAGGTCAATTCAAACCGTGGATATCTATATATTACAGGCCACGAGGGCTATCTAGCTTCATTTAGTCGTGGACCAGTGACAGTGACACATTACCTCAAATTACTCCCGTTTTCATCATGAATAATCCAAAATACAACCTCTTCGTACCTGATGCCGATAAATGGACACAGTTTTACATGCTAAGGGCTGAAGGGAAAGGAGATCCTTATCATTCTATAATGCGTGGAGGAGAAAAATCTACCATGATGTCTGTCGATCGATATTTGCAACTGTATGACCCAGAGTGGAAGAAACAAAAAGAACCAGAAACCTCAGAGCAACCTAAGATTAATTTTGTTACCCCTACTCAACAAGTGGTCGAACAGGCCAAGGCTCTTATTCAGATGCAGAAGAAAGGGGGATCTAAAGCTGGAAGTTCCTCCCAGATTCCCATGAAGAAACGGAAGATGACTTTTTAGAAAAAAGCAGCCTGTAGACATGGTTCCCTACCATTTAGACTCGGACCACCATGCAGTCAACAACGTGTCCCGTGTGCAATCAGACTTTTTCCAGAAGGGATGCCATGCTTAGACATCTCAGCAATCAACACAGACGAGCAACGCAGCCACCACCACCTCAAGCACCATCACCACCACCACCACAAGCACCACCACCACCACCACCACCACCAGTACCATCACTATGACATAACCAGTGCAACCACATTCATCAGAAAGTAATACCCAGTCATTGGAAGAATTAGGCTCCTACATCCATTTACCATGATCGTCTCAGGGCCCACCTCCTGTGGGAAAACCTACTTAGTGAAGCAGCTTCTAGAAAGGATGAACATTAAACCTTATCCTGAACGTATTATATGGCTCTACAAATGATGGCAGCCACTGTATAACACCATTCAAGCCTGTGTTTATCCTTACGTTGACTTTCATCAAGGCATTCCTTCTCACCTCGAAAAGGATGCGTTTCTGGACCCCAGTGTTGTGAACGTGGTTATCCTCGACGACTTAATGTCTACTGCCAGCAAAGATCCACGCATTACCGAAGGAAGTCATCATCGTAATCTCTCAGTGATAGCCTTCAACCAGATTTGTATTACAGCAAGGATCCCACACAACGAAGAAACTGTCATTTTCTGCTTCTGTTCAACAACCCTATTGATCAACAACCCATCATGACCTAATACGGCGAGGCAAATGCATCCAGGTAACACAGACCATTTCATGGAGCCATTTCAAAGGGCTACCCAGAAACCTTATGGATACTTGTTGGTTGATCTAAAACCCCAAACACCTCCCCATTTTCGACTTTGTCCCAATGCATTCAGTTTAAAAGGGGCCTCCAAGCTAGGACAATTCAGTCCGAGTTAGACGTTCAGAGTAAGCAGACGTGTGAAGAAAACCTCCCAACAATTCCATCTTGTGATGACTGTGGACTCGTGTTTCAAGACGTGCATGATTTGCAAAAACACAGAAGAAACTGGTGTCCGGAAAAGTCTTCAGTGGGTCCACCTGGAATACCCCAAGTTAAAAGGAAGTGGGAGGAAGATGACAACTTCTCTGCTGTGAAGAGACCACGTCCTCTGTCAGATTGTGACTATTGTGGTCAAGTGTTTAGCAATAACAACAACTTACAAAGACATTTACAAGATAAACAATGGAAAATGATGATGATGAAGTATCATTAAGTGATGTCACACACAGCAACAGGAAAAATAACATCGCTGATCTCGAAAAGCAAGGTATAAGACAAATGTATTCATGTTCACGTGAGCTGAATAAAGACTTTTTGGATGAGAAACGACAGCTGTACATGAAAAGAGGAGCACGTTTAAAGAGACGTATGCCCGATATATTACTTATCTGTATCATATACAGTTGGGTCAAATGACACAAGGAATACTGAAACGAGTACAAGACATGAACAATCTGTATCATGACGTGTTTTCCAAACTGTACCAATATAACTCTTGGGTAGAAGACTTAATTGATAATGATTATGAAGACATGACATCTGATGTAGAGAGTGAAGGACAGGATGATGAGGAGGGGCAATAAGACAATTAAGACAATTAGCACCACATGTAAAGTAGACATTTGGGAGAGCTCCTATCCTAAAGCCTACTCATTTGAAACTGAGCTAATAAACAATGAAATCTGTATATCTCTTCTTGTTTCTTAATGTATTGTACCCGTGAAGGTCCGGGTTAGAATGAACCTTCAGTAACCCATGCTTGTCGTAAGAGGCGACTAACGGGATCAGGTGGTGAGGCTCGCTGGCATGATTGACACATCTCATCATCATATCCCAATTGGGTAGATCGATGATCATGCTGTTGATCACTGGATTGTCTGGTCCAGATTCGATTATTTACAGACCATATAGCTGGGATATTACTGAGTGCAAGATAAAACTAAACTCACTCACTCACTTAATGTATTGCTGGAGGATTGACATGGGACAACTGTTCGTTGTACAAATCTTTGTTTTACAACTGATAAATAATCCTCCCTATGTCACTGAATACATTTAACCTACAATACAATTCTTAACATCCGGAGGTCCTAACCTCTTCATACCCCACACAATACAGTCACAAGTTACACCAGTATTTCATTGTACTGTCTGTGGAATAGGAGCGGCTAACGGCATGTGAGTAACCTATGTGTCTCATGATGTCAAAAAAGTGTCATATATAGTATTCATGGACATAAGATGGTTTTTTATGTTTACAGTTTGAGAGTAAAGTTTTAAAATGTTGAGTAAAAGCACTGGAAAGTTTTACAGCAGAACACATGTGGGTTTGTTTTCTTATCCAGTAATATATATGGCAAATGCTAAATCATTTCATCACTGTACAACCACTTGACACCCTACTTGAGATATTCAGTGACCATCTGTCCTCAACTGCTTACTATTTCCTGTCTTTAATTCCGGTCAGACACTTCTCTCCCTACATAACGGAAGCTGACCATTTGTGAGTATACATTCAATATCACATTGAATATTATCAACAACCATTCCATGTACATATTACCTTTATACTTCTCGTCAACTTGAACCGGCTAACTTTGCGAGCACAGGAAGCCACACACAGGAAGCTAAACACATCAACTCCTTTCAGGTCACCTTACATTATTTCATCCAATCACAGCTGTCACATGTCTCTTCAGTTACGGCCCGGCTTAGCGAGCAAGCGACTCTACTATTAGTGCATAGACAGCACCCTATTCACGCATATCATATACAGGCCCACATGGCGCATGAATTTTAACAGCTACAACCGTTTATTGTTGACAGATATGTAAAATAAATACTCAGAACTTCAGAGTTGTTCCTTGTGTGATAGCGTATATTAAACTGGCTAGTGATTTGATTTAACAAAATGCGCTCTGATCTAACTTTTGACCTAATAAATAGCAGCTAAATTCCCCCCTCATAGTGTGATATTAAATCTACCTTGAAAAGAGATGCTGCTGTGTGAACACTCGAGTCGGCAAACTCTTACCACTAATAAAATAATTGAATAATAATCACATACCACTAAGGTGAACCTGAAGGTCACACACACACACACACACACACACCTGGGCCGGAATGGTCAAACCTATGTGTGATTAAAAAAGAATATGGCGAATATTCTGCTACCCTTCCACCACCACCCCCACCCCACCACCCCTCTACAACACTCACTCACTTACTCATCAACAGCAACAAGTATGACTTTCCGCTATAGGATCCTTTTCGTACTCTGGATCGGATCATTGTTTGATTCTTGTTTCTGGAACAGATAATCCGGTGATTGACATCATGAGGATCTATCTACTCAATTGAGATACGATGACATGTATTAACCAAGTCAGCGAACCTGACCACCCGTATGTCGCCCCTTACGACAAGCATGGGTTGCTGGAGACCAATTCTAACCCGGGTGTTCACGGGTCTGCTGGGAACATTGAAGGCTGACTTAGTAATCGGCATCTTTATTTAACACGCGACTCTCTCTTGCTAAACCGCTGAACAGACTTTTTTGTGCTATTCCTTACCCGTTCATATTATTTACTACCACGTATAGACATGCTCCGTTGAAAGGCTACTTGTAAACGCACTCTGTACCAGGAAATATATATATTTAATTCCAGACAAAAGTGAGTGAGTGAGTTTAGTTTTACGTCGCTTTAGCAATATTCAAGCAATATCCAGAAATGGGCACCAGAAATGGGCCTCACACATTGTACCCATGTGGGGGATCGAACACTGGTCTTGGCGTGACGAGCGATACTTTAACCACTAGGCTACAAAACCACCCCTCCAGAAGAAAGAGAGACATGCAATATATATTTTAGCCTGACGATCTAGTGATTCACACCACGATCATCGTTGTTTGCAACTAGAATGTACGATCCCGCTAATCCCGTCTTACAACCATCATGGCTTGCTGAAGACCAATTCTAACCCGGATCTTTACGCGTCCAACATATTTGTATATCTATGAGGTTAGGTCAGTCTCACGGTATAAAATTCCTTGTTCGATTGTAGGTAATTCCCAATGCTATCATGATATAAGTGTTATACAATGTATATTGTCAATAACAGCTGGTCTCCGAATAAGCCGTATCTCACAGCAGGAGTTGTAAATAACACAATTGTCTACCAAATGTTACACGTATTCAGCTATTCAATACACGCATATACACTAGTTTAGACATTGGCAGCTGTGTTATATCGGAAAACCTTGTTTTCATATATTCATGAAGTAGCACCTGATGACCAGACCTGACTTGTCTGTCAGAGAGTCCCAGAAATTAGTCATTAGAATACCTATAATGCAAGGCTAAAATAGTTCAGCAAGTCTTTAGTCATATCAAACAAACTTTATCGTGGTGTAGCCCACTGGTTAAAGCGTTCGCTCGTTACGCTGAAGACCCGGTTCGATTCACCACATGGGTACAATGTTTGAAAAGACCATTTGTGGTGTCCCACGCCGTGATAAGGCTGGAATAATGCTAAAATCGGTATAAAACTGAACTCACTCACTCACTCACTGTCACACTCCAAAGAGATTCCATATTTTCAGTATAAAGTCTCGAGGAAGGACTTCGCGGAGTTTAAGTTACTATTAACACGGGAAAATGAACAAAGTTCATACAATATATTTCACGTCACCTGCAACTGGAATTGTAAATATGATATAAAAAAAACAAAAAACGCATAGGCGTTTTGTATTTTTAAAAAATCTGTTAATTACCTATTGTGCTAAAACAATCGTCAAAATATGTAACAAAAGTGTTGATAACATGATTTTACACAATTGCACAAGTGAAGAACCGACTTTACCTGAAAATGTTGATTTTGATGAGATTTCTTACAAGGATTAAAAACGCATCGCCAGAACGCAACATAAATCACCTTCCAGTTGAAATTGTGCAGCAAAGAGCATGCACTGTCTGGCTTTAAAAATCCAGATTACTTTCGGAAATTGGCATTCGTTTTGAAGGAGTTTCAAGGTCAAATCACTATGCCACGTCTTAACGTCTGTTGCCAGGCGTCTGAATGTTAGTCTGAGCACGATATCACGGCTTGCAGCTCGTTACAACCAAACAGGTATAACAAATGACCGTCCCCGTACAGGCAGACCTCGAGTTTTCGTGATCGTACTGCCACGGATTAGAGCACAGCAGCCAGGGTGCCTGGACTTTGGAGGATATCCGGTCAAACTGTACGGAACAGGTTGGGAGAGTTTGGACTAAGAGCCAGGAGACCCGACGTCGGGACCGGGCTACGTCGTCACCGTCGCGCTTAACGTCGTCACCATCGCGCTCCGTTATCTAACATTATCCAATTGGTAGTACAGACATTACCTTCTTCTAAACTGATGTAAAACTTCATGCACTAAAGTCAATTTGTGGACGAGTTATGCATGTTTGAAAATACAACATTTTCGCAACAGATTTCTGGCCTATGCGTTTCTTTTTTTGGATGGTATATTACAGACTAACCCACCATGTTCCAATACCTTAAACCTGCCAAGGATCGCAAGTAATAGCCAGCATCTGATATAATCCAAGACCAGTATCTGTTGTTGTGCTGGTCAGATAGGGTTAATCTAGCAGATCCCAGGTGTAGTACCTTTATCTGTATTAGTCTTAATAATCCACGTTGGTCAAAACAATCATGTGCCACGTATAGATTCGTGGCATGGTAGCATGTGCTCATCCATTAGACGCATTGATCATCAATGCTTCGAACAAACTAAATGATATCATTCTGTCGATATTGTCAACCCGCAGTTCACAACAAGAACAATCAGTAATTGATATTGTCTGTGACAGCTAATACGTATAAAATACGGACGACAGTCACAAATCATTCTGTGGCTGACTAATAAACTAACGTTTATTTAATCAGGTCTTGTGTTGTGTGGTTGGTAGAGCACACATTGGTACCTGTGGGGAATGAGTTGATTCTCCAACACACCAGGCACACATGGCTGACCCACATGATCCATCTAAACCATAGGTGGATCCAGAGGGGGTGGGGTGCAGGGGTGCGCACCCCGCCTTTTGTGCTGAAAGTTTGTTAAATGACCATTGAAGCTTTGTTGAGTGAGTGAGTGAGTGAGTTTTTATTTAACGTCACATCGGCAATATTGCAGCCATATCGTGACGAGAACGTATTTGACATTGAAGTGGAATATATGTATATTATCAAAACCTGTCGATGAAGGACAGTAAAACAACTAGAATATCACAATTAGAATTAAAACTAGCGTGGAAAGTTAAAACTAATAGCACTATTGGGACAATACAATATAAAAGGATCACCATACTAGGGACCATGGGGACTTACAGTACGTTGTCTACCTGCATGGACCCTAGTTGGAATGACACCATCCCTTCAGCCGCGGGCGATTGTAAGAAATGTTAGCCAAAATTAAAATAACAAGAATACTACGTTTAACAATCTTGGTAAGTTTAAATTGACTTTGAAATTGTTTGATCTTACATACCCTCTCAGGAGGACAATAATTTCTTTTACAATACTTCAACCCCCCTTGAGGGTACAGCCACTAACACTCTCAGTTACTAATCTAAACTACCAATAATAAAATATGTATCTATTTACATATCAGTTAACAATCTAATTCTTTTAAAAATGCAGTAATTAAATGAGAACTTATATTACTAAAAAGATCCTTCATAGTTCGTGAATTGAAATAGATATCCCTTGTGATGGAATATTCAACACATTCAAGCAAGACATGCTTGACCGTGATTTTTTCATCACAAGGGATGCAAAACGGAGGATCCTCACCTTTCAATAGGTACTCATGTATATATCTTGTGTAGCCAATACGACATCGTCGTATGATGACCTCATCAAATCTGTACTGACAACCCAAGTAGGTGTGACCGATATAGTGTTTTATTTCATGCAATTTATTAATACCTATTTGGGTGTCCCACTTCTTCTGCATCAGATCACGAATGTAGGTTCTAATTCTAGCTTTGTAATCAGAGTGTGGGATAAGAAGTGGTGTCACAGATTTGTTGAGTGCTGCCTTAGCAGCAAGATCAGCCATTGTGATCCAGAAATGCCATCGTGGCTGGATAACCAACAGAGGACGATGTCGCATTGGCCAGTAGCAAGATCATTATATAATTCAATAATTTCTATTAAAAGTGGATGCTTACAAGAGAGATTTTCAATAGCCTGAAGGCAAGAAAGAGAATCTGAAAATATTATATACTGTTTATGTTTAGGATGTTGTTTAATATATTTAAGTGCTGTTAATATGGCATTTGCTTCTGCTGTGAAAATAGAGCTATTATCTGGCAATCTAGAAGATATCGTTTTGGATCCAATGACAGTGGCACAAGCAACCGCGCCCCCATCCTTGGACCCATCTTTAAATAAGGTTTTATATGCATTATATTTACTTTTTTAATTGCTTATATTCTTGGTTATATTGTAATTCATTAGTTTCTGATTTTTTAAACTTTGTCAGTGTTAGATCAACTTGTGGCCTCACCAACTGCCAATGAGGAGAAGAAAGAAGACGGGAAGGAGATATATTTTTCAGCTCAATGCCGGCAGCAGTAATGAATGGTTTAATCCTGAGCCCAAGAGGCAGAACAAGAGAAGATTTCTTGTTGTACAAATCCTCATAAAGAGGATTAAAGACGCAGTGATATGCAGGATTAGACTCGTTAGAATGTAGTTTGGTAATATATTGTAATGATAATTTTATACGAGATGGTTCATCTGCCTCTACTTGTAGACTGTCAACAGGAGAGGTTCTAAAAGACCCAACACAAAGTCTGAGAACTTGGTGGTGGACAGAATCTAATAGTTTTAAGTTGTTTTTGCAGGCTCCACCATAGACGATGGAGCCATAATCAAGTTTGGAACGGATCAATGGTCGATACAGGTGTAGGAGGGTAGCTTGATCCCCTCCCCACTTAGAATTGGAAACGACTTTCAACAAGTCAAGTGCCCTCAGGCATTTAGTTTTAAGGGATTTAATATGCGGCAGAAACGTTAGATGAGAGTCAAAAATTAGACGCAAGAACTTGGCCTCCTTGGACAACTTTGATGGGAGTGCCATTTAAAGATAGTTCCGGGTCTTTATGAGGTTTGTATTTACGGCAGAAATGTATACAATTAGTGTTTGATTGAGAAACTTTAAAGCCGTTTTCAAGACACCATTTATCTATTTTGTTTAAACACAACTGCAGTTGCCGTTCAATAGTATGTATATTTTTCCCACGAAATATTAAAATCATCCACAAATAATGATCCATCGATTGAATCGGTTAAAACCTTTGATACACTGTTAATCTTGATACTAAATAAAGTCACGGACAAAATGCTGCCTTGTGGGACACCTTGATCCTGATCAGAGAGGGTATAGAAGAACCCACGCGGACTTGAAATTGAAAGTTGGCTATAAATTGAGGCAAACGGCCTCTCAATCCGAAGCCATGTAAATCTCTTAAAATGCCATATTTCCACGTAGTGTCATATGCCTTTTCAAGATAAAAAAAGATAGACACAGCGTGATGTTTATTAATTAGAGAGTTTTTAACAAATGATTCCAAACGCACTAAGTGATCGACAATACTTCTGTTTTTACGGAAACCACATTGTATATCTGTTATAAGGTTATTTTTTCCAAGTACCAAACAAGTCGATTATTTATCATGCGTTCCATGGTTTTGCAAACACAGCTTGTTAGTGAAATAGGTCTATAATTTGACGGATCTGTATGATCACGTCCAGGTTTAGGTATTGGTACTACTATTTCGTCACGCCATAACGGAGGAAAGTTACCTGATGTCCAAATATCATCAAAAATATTTAAAAGAGTTTCTAGACAGGATTCTGGTAGGTGCTTCAGGAGTTGATAATGTATGTTATCAGCCCCTGTAGCAGTATCGTGAGCTTGTTCAAGAGCAGTATGGAGCTCATGAATAGAAAATAGTTCATTATAGTCTTCCCCATTATCTGAATTGAAATTAAAAGGTTTCCTTTCTTGTTGTTTTTGATATTGTTGGAAGTTAGGCACATAATTAGAAGAGGAAGAGTGTTTAGCAAGAGTTTCACCCAGTTTATTCGCAATATCTGATTTATCAGTAAGTAATTGATCTCCATGTTTAAGATGATGGACGCTAGATTTAGTACCTTTACATTTAATTTTCTGTACCATCTTCCATACTTTGGACATGCGTGCGTTCGACAATTTATTTGGGATACATAATTTTGCCAAGATTGGCGTTTATTCTGTTTAAATGTACGCCGCGCTTTAGCATTTAAAATTTAAAATTTGTTTAAATTATGCACCATAGGGTGGCAACGGAAATAACGTTCTGCTTTTTTCCTTGCCTCCCTAGCTTGTTTGCACTCATCGTTGAACCAAGGTTTTCGAATATGTGGAATTGCAGAGGACTTTGGTATGCACTCAACAGCTATGATGTTCAGTTCATCGGAAAAACATTTGATAGCATCAGGAACGTCAATAAAAAGTTCAGGTTTAAGTTTTGCAGCACACAGTGTTTCATATAGAGCCCAGTTAGCCTTTTTAAAATTCCGCCGTGATGAGGGAGAAACATCAGATGGAGTTACAGGTTTTAGTATAGTAGGAAAATGGTCACTTCCACAGAGGTCATCGTGGACTGACCATTCAAATTCATTTAGTAGTTCTGAATTTGTGACTGACAAGTCGAGAGCAGAATAGGTTCCTGTACCAGGGTGTAAATATGTGTTGGAACCACCATTACAAAGACATAAATCAGTATCTGAACAAAACTCCTCCAGTAGTTTACCGTTAGCGTTTGTAGTTGCTCCACCCCAGAGTGGATTGTGGCCATTTAAATCTCCCATAGTAATACAGGGTTTCGGGAGTTGGTCATATAGAGCTTGAAGATCGGTTTTGTGAAACGTTGAAGACGGAGAGATATATAGAGAGCATAATGTAAACTCAACATGTAAAGTAATTCGCACTGCAACGGCCTGCAGATCAGTAGTAAGTGAAACAGGGCTATGGATAACGTTCTGTTTGACCAGGATTGAAGATCTTCCAGTGGCCCTATCACCCGGAGGTGAAAAACAATTATATGCATTGAAAGAACGCAGGACAAAAGCATCTGTCTGTTTTAAATAGGTCTCCTGCAGACAGAACGCTGATGGTGTTAAATCCTGGACTAAAAGCTGCAATTCATTGAAATTAGTCCTTAGTCCTCTGCAGTTCCACTGTATAATATTATTCTTATAACCTATCTTTGGGGGGATTTATTGGGGAGCTACCCCGCACTGTTTTGTTGGGCTACAAGCTGTGTGCCCTAGAACGGACGTTTTCGGACACGTCCATATCTTCAAGAGATCCATATTTGTTGAATAACTGAATTTTATTTTCTGACCCTTTGGGGGCTCAGCCACTTTGTTTTTGTCCATGAATCTGGCTTTTTACTTTTAGGTTTAATGATTTGTTGAGACCTTATTGTCGACTGAGAAGATGGTTCATGATCAGGGGATGTTTCTGATTGGATTCGGGAAGTACTAGGAAGTGGTTCTGCTGTTTGAGTACATATGGCAGGTGAGAAAATTTGAGGGGAATCTGTGTTCACCCACGTTAAGTTGGTCTGACAACTTGCAGATAATTTGGTGACTGTGGAGGTTACTTCTGACGTTCTCGCAATGGAAGCATAGCTCTCTGTTTGTTCTGAGCTTTGAACAAGTTTCTTTGCGTCTGCAAAACTGATGGTTTGGGTGAATTTGATTCTATTGATAGCCATTTGTGTTTTCCAAACAGGACAGTCTTTAGAGTATGATGGTTGATCCCCTGCGCAGTTGGTACACTTTTTGACATTACTGTCACAATCTTCTGTTGTGTGTGTCTTTTCACCACAGTGAGAATACACAGCAGACAATGTGCAAGTATTCACGCCATGACCGAACTTTTGGCACTTGAAACACCTCAGTGGATTTGGTATGTACGTTTCAACTTTGAGGTGACAGTAACCAGCCTTTATTGACTTTGGAGCAATCGGAGTGGAAAAAGAAAAGAGATAGGTATTGGTTTGTTGAATTTCGTTATTTTTCCGGGTTGTGAAGCGTTTAACGTATATGACACCTTGTTCTTTCATCTCGGAGACAATATCTATTTCCATCATGCCAGTGAAAAGTCTATCCCGGTCTCTCACTATGCCTTTGCTGGTGTTGAGCGTTCTATGAGCAGAGACTGACACGGGAATGCCGACAAATGATTTAGTTGAGAGGAGGTTGGTCGCCTGTTGTCTCTTACTACATTCAACTAGAAGAGCACGTGTCCGTAAACGTTTAACGTTTTTAACGTCTCCTGCAATGTTTTGTATGCCTTTAAATACGGCAAAAGGATTCAACTTTAAAGGTGTTTTGTCAATGGTCTCAATTACAATAAAACGTGGCCAGTAGTCAATTGATGTGAGCAGTGTTTGGTCGTTATCATTAGGATCAGTATCGAGTGGACGTTTTGTTTTCTTATGGGGAGTTTTGTAAGCCATAGTTAGTGTTTAATGGTTCATCATCCGAGCTCCCCACCCACCACGGAGTATCACAAGGACAATGCTAAAAGCAAGCGGGTCTCCTGTTTGCAGCACCAAGGATACTCGGATGATATACTCCAGCAGAAAAATTAAAAGATTAATAATTCCACCAGATTGGCCCATGAGCCACCGCCTTCTGGGTATAGTACTCTAGGCAAATTACAAAAGTGAAATATTTTCAAATTCAAATACATAAACATAAGCCAAGTCATTTCAGAAAACATTTTCCAAAGTGTCTAAAAAGTGTGTATCAAAATATACATACACAGGGCTTGGCATGACCAGCCGATTGATTGAATCGGGCCTATTCAACCACCCGTCTAGGTGAAGTTAGGGCCGAAGTGGTGTGTTGGGCAAAGGAACACTGTTCCTGGAACCAGTGCCCTCAATCCCTTCCTCCACCGACACAGGGGCGCAACCCACGGCAAACGGGTTGGTGGACCAAATATATCCCCGGGTCCACAACGGGGGCTTGAAGAGATCTTAGCGTTACCCAGCACCCACCACGAGGAGGTGGCTCTTCACGGGTGCCGAAACTCGGTTTGAAAATAAAGTGTGCACCACCACCACCACCCCCTTTCTCAAAAAGCTGTATCCGCCCCTGTAAACTATCAGTCTTGTGTAACATAACACGATGAGTGTTCGCTCATGTTCTGCCAGTACCTGACAATCTGAAGAGAATTTAGAAAGAGTCCATGAAGAATCTCCATACCTTCTGTTTCGTAAGAATAACAACTGGGATCGACAGTTTTTGGTGCTTTGTTTTCTGCTATTCCTTTCAATACTGTCCAGGTGATATATTAATGGCATGATATAGAGCTACCAAATATGCAAGAGACGGATGCGAAAATGACGTTTGAAAACCCTCACAAGTTCACCTTCACGAGTATAGTATTGATATAACTGCATAGGTTTGGACGAGAGACAGATTAAGTCGAGACTTTTGTCAAAAGCTCTTCGTAAGACTTCTTGTGTATGCTCTACACTCTCAGTGCTTTTAGTGGATACGTTAATCTTTACAACAGATGTGTTCAACAGATGCATGCGTACGCTGCAGGTGATTTTTGCAGCTGTAACAGTGTTACAGCTCACAATAAAACTGAAAAATGTAACTTTTGCAAAATCTATTACACGGACATCAATTACAATGTTGATGGGCATTTAATTCCGAATAGGGGCGGTTGGGTAGCCTCGTGGTTAAAGCGTTGGCTTGTCACGCCGAAGACTCAGGTTCGATTCCCCACATGGGTACAATGTGTGAAGCCCATTTCTGGTGTCCTCCGCCGTGATACTGCTGGAATATTGCTAAAAGCGGCGTTAAGGCATACTCACTCACTCACTAATTCCGAATACAAATAAATGAAAATGATCTTTGTGCCACAGTCAGTCAAAGACACCAATGTCCGAATAGAGGACACGCAGTCTACCAGGTCGCACACGTACCTGTAGACATTCCTAGTTATGCACAGGCCCAATGTACCTTAGACTCTCGTTAAAACATTTTGTGCGACATTTTACTGTCTTAAGAGAACCATAGTCAATAGGTTTTTCCACCTCCAATTACAATCCATATGAAGACTAATGATCTGTATGTCATATCCACCAAGAACACCCACCCATCCTATCACAAACAGTCACTCATGAGTCATTTCATTTTATCAAACTGAAAGGTTGTTGCGTTGAGGTGCCAAGCTACCTTTTGTCATGGTGTCAGTGTGTTAAACACTGAGACGTTTTCATGTGTGTGTTGTGACTGGAAACCAAGACGTGAGTGAGTGAGTCTAGTTTTACGCCGCACTCAGCAACATTCCAGCTATATGGCGACGGTCTGTAAATAATCGCTGGACCAGACAATCCAGTGATCGACATCATGAACACCGATCTATACGATGACATGTGTCAACCAAGTCAGCGAGATCCTGACCACCCGATCCCGTTAGTCGCTTCTTACGACAAGCATGGGTTACTGAAGATGAATTCTAAAACGAATTCTTCGCGAGTCGGAAACCAAGAAAACGAACGCAGCTTTCATTCATTTTCTTAGACTGGCACGTTTCACTTCAGGCGGTCGTCTTTGTGAATGCATGTGTTTAGATTAGCTACAGATAGATAGTACCTAGCAATGCATACACAACGCCGCAGCATATACACAGATGTTCATCGTCAGTACAGAAGTACTGTCTAATTTATAAAATGACAATGGTCTCGCCATTCATTGTTTCTGAATCTCTAATCTCCATCTCTATAACATTTACGTACCAGAAAGAGTGCACACCCACAATAATCATTTAGCGTGACTCAACTATACTACTTGCTGCATGATTGGTTGGATGTTTACATGGTGACATGGCAATGAAACATTGACACAGATATAATGGCACATGACTACAATTATAATGACATTATCTGTCATTTTCGGCAGTTAACAAATACTTTTTCATAATCATAATGAATAGCTTCCAAGGTCGACTGCACTCTGTTTACCTCTGAGGTATGAATCACCAACAAACAGTGATGACACAAGCTCGTGAAAAGTCAAGGTCACCTTGCCCCTTCGGCGAGGTACACAGCTTATTCAATAGCTAGCCAACTGTTTACCTGAAATCAAATAACCACAGGTGCACTTAGTGCAAGTCAAAAGAGGAATTGCATGGGACGTCGTGTTTGTAAGTGGTACGTCCAATCTTGAAATGTCGTCATCACGTCCAAAAACAACCCCTCTTGATATCCCCAACCATGTCCCGAATGCTCACAAGCCGACCAAACAACCCACAAGGGTTGCAGGATGTTTGCCGAACTTCCCGTGACAATTATAACCCCAACGAGAAACTGGTGATGTAATCCGTACTAGGTGTGGAGTTAATAGAGATTATTAACCTCGTGTGTTTCCGTATCTTTAATTGGGAATAAAATTTGTATAATGCGAGCCTTTGGCCTTATACCTAATATATGATATTAATGATTCGGAAACACACGAGGTTAATAATCTCTTTATGATATATAGTATTTATCCGTTTAACTTAAATCTAACCCCTGCCGTCTTCCTTCGTTAATATTAAATTAATATAACCCCGTTCTCATCCTTATTAATATGCGCTGTTTACTCACTGTTCATCTCGCCGTCTATACACCCTTGCGCTGCCATCTGAGCTGTCAAGATTAAAAGGGCGGTGGGGTATCCTAGTGGTTCAAGCGTTGGCTCGTCACGCCGAAGACCCGGGTTCGATTCCCCACATGGGCACAATGTGTTAAGCCCATTTCTGGTGTCCCCCGCCGTGATATTGCTGGAATATTGCTAAAAGCGGCGTAAAACTAAACTCAGTCAGTCAGTCAGTCAGTCAGTCAAGATTAAATCTCGACTCATCAGTGAACAAAGCACCACCCCATTCTTGTCTCCTGCACCAGGCAAGACCTGCCTGTTGGTGACGTTGGAGAAAAATTGCAGGCCGTCGGGGTCGGATGTTGTGCTCCCTCAGTCGGTTCCGTACAGTCCTGGAACTGATTCGGCATAAGCCAGGAATGGTCCGAGCAGCCAAACTGGAAGTGTAATGATGACATATTGGTTGATAACAGACCTATTCTGTATTAATATTGATATAACACGGGAGTTGTGTTTGTATCTGATATGTTGACAACAGAAAGGAAATTTGTATCCTTTGATAAATCTATATAAATTCAGAACTAATTTCCTGACCTTTGAAGGGATCAAACAAGCAATTATTGCACACATGTTAAAGATAACTATTTGAGATTTTACTTTAAACCGACATACTCTTTTAATTTGTCTAAACTAAAATTCAGTGAAAAAGGTAGCAAATATATCTATGATAAAACACTACAAAACAAAACACTACAATAAAACTGGGATAGCGTGAATCTAAATCTCCCACCAAAGGACTGGAAAATATGTAATATTATCCCATGGAAGTGCACATATAGGACTGATCTAAGATGGTTATAATACAGAATTTTCCATAATATAACATACATACACACACGCATGCACGCACGCACGCACGCACGCACGCGCACACGCACACACACACACACACACACACATACATACATACATACATACATACATACATACATACATACATACATACATACATACATACATACATACATACATACATACATACATACATACATACATACATACATACATACATACATACATACATTGTACATACATACATGTATGTCAAGTCAAACTGGCAGTCCCGAATTGATTCGTTAGATGGGTGAGCCGAATATGGTTGTCCTACTGACGTGACGTCACACGTGAACGGCCGGTACGAGCAAATCTCTCATGTTCCCATTATGTTGAAAACAGATCCATAGAGATGAGGTCGTGTTTCGATGAACATCAGAATGTCTGGCAACTTCAGTTTGGGCCATTCCAGCCTCGTGCATACGCACGGCACGGAGACGTTGATTTTCTGTAATTTGTGGGTTGACGTACGCGCAGTTCATATTGAAATTAACGTGTTTTCCCCAACATTCAGAGGCTAGAGAATAATCAACCGGTCTTTAATGTACAATAACAGGTGTGTGAAAATCAGGTGTCAAAAAGCATGCAAAAAAGTGAGGAAGTTCATTGTGCACAAAACGCACATGTCACGCGCGATACATGACATCAAATATAATGCAAAGTGCTTTGCTACATGTTTATTTAGGGTTGTTTTTATATAACTTTACAAATTACTTCTATTTATGCAATATTTATATCAGTCGGATTATTGTTGATTTTCATAATTGTATCTGTACAATGGCTCTTTCTGCCTGCACTGTCGAGGTGACAACAAGCCAACTTGTTTTTTAGGTTTCACCTGGACTGTGCAGTCGGAACTTGCAACTCTGTAAACCAAGACCTTCTTTTTCAATACATATTATTACTGTCCTTTTGTGTTGTGTCATCTTTGAATGGAGCACTTCGCGCAATAGACACACTTGCCCATCCCTTTTCCCGTGAAACGTAATTCTTACGCAACCACAGCAATTACCCAAGTCTTACACGAGTATAGTATTGATATAACTGCGTAGATTTGGACGAGAGACAGATAGAATCGAGACTTCTGTCAAGCTCTTCGTAAGACGTCTTGTGTATGTATTATATTTTAATCGTGATAACATGCTCTACACTCTCAGTGCTTTTAATGGATACGTTAATCTTTACAACAGATGTGTTCAACAGATGCATGCGTACGCTGCAGCTTATTTTTGCTGGTTTATTGACACTAAGCAATAAAAGATTGATATTATCTCAACAGAGTTACCGCTCACATTAAACTGAAAAAATGTAACTTTTGCAAAGTATATTACACGGTCATCAATAACAATGTTAATGGGCATTTAATTCCGAATAGGGGCGGTTGGGTAGCCTCGTGGTTTAAGCGTTGGCTTGTCACGCCGAAGACCCAGGTTTGATTCCCCACATGGGTACAATGTGTGAAGCCCATTTCTGGTGTCCTCCGCCGTGATACTGCTGGAATATTGCTAAAAGCGGCGTTAAGTCATACTCACTCACTAATTCCGAATACAAATAAATGAAAATGTGTTTTGTGCCACAGTCAGTCAAAGACATCAGTGTCAGAATAGAGGACACGGAATCTACCAGGTCGCACACGTACCTGTAGACATTCCTAGTGATGCACAGGCCCCATGTACCTTAGACTCTCGTTAAAACATTTTGTGCGACATTTTACTGTCTCAAGAGAACCATAGTCAATAGGTTTTTCCACCTCAAATGACAATCCATATGAAGACTAATGATCTATATGTCATATCCACCAAGAACACCCACCCATCTTATCACAAACAGTCACTCATGAGTCATTTCATTTTATCAAACTGAAAGGTTGTTGCGTTGGGGTGCCAAGCTACCTTTTGTCATGGTGTCAGTGTGTTAAACACTGAGACGTTTTCATGTGTGTGTTGTGACTGGAAACCAAGACGTGAGTGGGTGAGTATAGTTGTACGCCGCACGTAGCAACATTCCAGCTATATGGCGGCGGTCTGTAAATAATCGCTGGACCAGACAATCCAGTGATCGACATCATGAACACCGATCTATACATTGACATGTGTCAACCAGGTCAGCGAGAGCCTGACCACCCGGTCCCGTTAGTCGCTTCTTACGACAAGCATGGGTTACTGAAGATGAATTCTAAACCGAATTCTTCGCGGGTCGGAAACCAATAAAACGAACGCAGTTTTCATTCATTTTCTTAGACTGGCACGTTTCACTTCAGGCGGTCGTCTTTGTGAATGCACGTGTTTAGATTAGCTACAGATAGATAGTACCTAGCAATGCATACACAACGCCGCAGCATATACACAGATGCTCATCGTCCGTTAACAGTGGACTATTTCCGAATGAGTGAGTGAGTGAGGTAAAATTTATCGTCACATCGGCAACTATTTCCGAATGAAATGACCCAACCTCAAAATACTCGATGCTAAATCCAAGCTTACCGAACGGACGACATTTACGTTTTGGGGCGGTGGGGTAGCCTAGTGGTTACAGCGTTCGCTCGTCACGCTGAAGATCCTGGTTCGATTCCCCACATGGGTACAATGTGTGAAGCCCATTTCTGGTGTCCCCCGCCGTGATATTGCTGGAATATTGCTAAAAGCGACAAGAACTCACTCACTCACCCATTTACGTTTTACTGTGATATACATGTACTCGTAGGTTATATTTTCTGTGCGCCTCTATGCTGCAATAGGCTAACCTTGACTCGTAGGTTATATTTTCTGTGCGCCTCTATGCTGCAATAGGCTAACCTTGCTTACTTTATGAACAATTACATTTAATGCAGCAAGAACGTTTGCAAACCATGTAATACTAATACGTCATTTTCTCTAATCTTTCAGTCTGATTCGAAAGTGATTTATATACCAACACATTTTCTATCTTATTTTAAACCCCATATAGCAGCATTATGTGAACAGGCCTTTCGACCTATTTCTAAGCCTACCAAACGCTTCCCTTTTTTAATTATCATTTCTAAGTATGTGGGTGTGAGCGTTTTGAGAGGTATGAAGAATGAGGACAATGCAAATTAAAGAAACCCTAGGGGGAATGTTTATGACACTTTTCTTTTTATTCTTAAAACTAAACCGTTGGGAATAGGATCGTCACAATAGTCTCGGTTCACAGAAGTACTGTCTTGTTTTATAAATAGACAATGGTTTCGCCATTCATTGTTTCCCGCCTCTGAATTTCTAATCTCCATCTCTATAATATTTACGTACCAGAAAGAGTGCACACCCACAATAATCATTTAGCGTGACTCAACTATACTACTTGCTGCATGATTGGTTGGATGTTTACATGGTGACATGGCAATGAAACATTGACACAGATATAATGGCACATGACTACAATTATAATGACATTATCTGTCATTTAAGGCAGTTAACAAATACTTTTTCATAATCATAATGAATAGCTTCCAAGGTCGACTGCACTCTATTTACCTCTGAGGTATGAATCACTAACAAACAGTGATGACACAAGCTCGTGAAAAGTCAAGGTCACCTTGCCGCTTCGGCGAGGTACACAGCTTATTCAATAGCAAGCCAACTGTTTACCTGAAATCGAATAACCACAGGTGCACTTAGTGCAAGTCAAAAGAGGAATTGCATGGGACGTCGTGTTTGTAAGTGGTACGTCCAATCTGGAAATGTCGTCATCACGTCCAAAAACAACCCCTCTTGAAATCCCCAACCAGGTCCCGAATGCTCACAAGCCGACCAAACAACCAACAAGGGTTGCAGGATGTTTGCCGAACTTCCCGTGACAATTATAACCCCAACGAGAAACTGGTGATGTAATCCGTACTAGGTGTGGAGTTAACAGAGATTATTAACCTCGTGTGTTTCCTTATCTTAAATTGGGAATAAAATTTGTATTATGCGAGCCTTTGGCCTTATACCTAATATATGATATTAATGATTCGGAAACACACGAGGTTAATAATCTCTTTATGGTATATAGTATTTATCCGTTTAACTTAAATCTAACCCCTGCCGTCTTCCTTCGTCAATATTAAATTAATATAACCCCGTTCTCATCCTTATTAATATGCGCTGATTACTCACTGTTCATCTCGCCGTCTATACACCCTTGCGCTGCCATCTGAGCTGTCAAGATTAAAAGGGCGGTGGGGTAGCCTAGTGGTTAAAGCGTTGGCTCGTCACGCCGAAGACCCGGGTTCGATTCCCCACATGGGCACAATGTGTGAAGCCCATTTCTGGTGTCCCCCGCCGTGATATTGCTGGAATATTACTAAAAGCGGCGTAAAACTAAACTCAGTCAGTCACTCAGTCAGTCAGTCAGTCAAGATTAAATCTCGACTCATCAGTGAACAAAGCACCATCCCATTCTTGTCTCCTGCACCAGGCAAGACGTGCCTGTTGGTGACGTTGGAGAAAAATTGCAGGCCGTCGGGGCCGGATGTTGTGCTCCCTCAGTCGGTTCCGTACAGTCCTGGAACTGATTGGACATGAGCCAGGAATGGTCCGAGCAGCCAAACTGGAAGTGTATTGATGACATATTGGTTGATAAGAGACCTATTCTGTATTAATATTGATATAACACGGGAGTTGTGTTTGTATCTGATATGTTGACAACAGAAAGGAAATTTGTATCCTTTAATAAATCTATATAAATGCAGAACTAATTTCCGGACCTTTGAAGGGGTCAAACAAGCAATTATTGCACACATGTTAAAGATAAATATTTGAGATTTTACTTTAAACCGACATACTCTTTTAATTTGTCTAAACTAAAATTCAGTGAAAAAGGTAGCAAATATATCTATGATAAAACACTACAAAACAAAACACTACAATAAAACTGGGATAGCGTGAATCTAAATCTCCCACCAAAGGACTGGAAAATATTTAATATTATCCCATGGAAGTGCACATATAGGACTGATCTAAGATGGTTATTATACAGAATTTTCCATAATATTACACACATACACACACGCATGCACGCACGCACGCACGCACGCACACACACACACACACACATATATACATACATACATACACACATGTGTGTATACATACATACATACATACATACATACATACATACATACATACATACATACATACATACATACATACATACATACATACATACATACATACATACATACATACATACATACATACATACATGTATGTCAAGTCAAACTGGCAGTCCCGAATTGATTCGTTAGATTGGTGAGCCGAATATGGTTGTCCTACTGACGTGACGTCACACGTGAACGGCCGGTACGAGCAAATCTCTCATGTTCCCATTATGTTGAAAACAGATCCATAGAGATGAGGTCGTGTTTCGATGAACATCAGAATGTCTGGCAACTTCATTTTGGGCCATTCCAGCCTCGTGCATACGCACTGCACTCAGACGTTGATTTTCTGTAATTTGTGGGTTGACGTACGCGCAGTTCATATTGACATTAACGTGTTTTCCCCAACATTCAGAGGCTAGAGAATAATCAACCGGTCTTCAATGTACAATAACAGGTGTGTGAAAATCAGGTGTCAAAAAGCATGCAAAAAGTGAGGAAGTTCATTATGCACAAAACGCACATGTCACGCGCGATACATGACATCAAATATAATGCAAAGTGCTTTGCTACATGTTTATTTAGGGTTATTTTTATATAACTTTACAAATTACTTCTATTTATGCAATTTTATGTTTTGCACAGTTACCGTTTTCCATTAGTGTATGTTGTATCTCGAGCTGTTTTCTATTTTACTGTTCGAGATTGACGATATATATCTATAACTTGCTTAAACAGTTTAACTGGGCAATCCATACGATTCCAAATTCATGTGTGAACAATATAGTACATACAGCCGTTGCATAGGTTTCATATCCACAATGTATAAGCATAATGTTTTATCATACCATTCTGTGGGATACTATTACTGTGCATTTCGTTTAAGATTTGCACAGTGACAACCTGCATTCATATATATTAGATATCGGCCGCATGTCCATATACAAAAAAATCGGTGTCTCAGAAATTGATTGCAAGCGGATAGGTGAACAGTTTCAGTCTTCTATATCAGTTTATTCCCCACACCTCAGAACCATATAAGGGCGGTGGGGTAGCCTAGTGGTTAAAGCGTTGGCTCGTCACGCCGAAGACCCGGGTTCGAATCCCCACATGGGTACAATGTGTGAAGCCCATTTCTGGTGTCCCCCGCCGTGATGTTGCTGGAATATTGCTAAAAGCGGCGTAAAATCAAACTCAGTCAGTCAGTCAGTCAGAACCATATAATAAAATGGGCTGTATTTGTGTGTCGAATATCTTAGTTCCAGAAACTCTGATGGATCAACAATACCTAGTTTATACAAATGACGGATGGTTTTCTATTGATGCAGGTGTGCCTCCTTATAACATACCTTTAATTCAGTTTAACTGTACATGTAGTTGTGAAAATTACTCCCTTATATCTATATGAATCAAATTCTAAGACCTTTTTACCTTTATAGAGCAGGTTTTCGTTTGTCCAAAGACGCCCACTTCTTCTAAATACCTTCTAACATTTGTCTTGGCTAGATTTACAGTTAGACTCCATGCATGGAGATGCCACATCATATACAAGTATAATATCATCCTCAAACATCAACAACAATATCTCTGGAAAAACCTTTTAACTGACTTGAATATTCCGTTATATTTCACAAAACACAATGTCTTACTTGGAATTAGAGGAAAAAATAATAGTCCAATTAATGCTATAACACTTGTTGTAAAGCAAGTTATCTTTAGACACAGCAGAAATTCAACTGTACCCTTTATCAGTCATGTGAAAAGGGAGATAATTAAGAATTATGACATTACAAGATATGTTTATTCTTCCTCTTATGGTGTTGACAAACTTTTCTCCTTTTGGTCATCTCTACATACACTTTTCCAGCACTATACGGAGAGGGATGAATGATTTTGTCTGTCATCCTTATTTCATATAGATACAAATTGAATGCATATCCACCTGTACATTCATACGTATCTACATACATACACACATATACGTACCCGTACATACATACATACATACATACATACATACATACATACATACATACATACATACATACATACATACATACATACATACATACATACATACATACATACACATACGTACATACATATACATACGTACGTATGTACATACATACACACACACACACACATACATACATACATACACACACACACACACACACACACACACACACACACACACACACACACACATACATACATACATACATACATACATACATACATACATACATACATACATACATACATACATACATACATACATACATACATACATACATACCCATACCGTGGTTAGAGCGTCCGCCCGGAGAGCGGAAGGTCTCGGGTTCGATCCCCGACCGCGTCATACCAAAAGACGTTAAAATATGGTACTTGTTGGTCCCTGCCTGGCGCTCGCCATTAATGGGTACAACAAGGACTGGTCGGCTCGGAGTCAGTATAATGTGTCTGAGTGGGGTATTCATGCTTCACTGCGGCATGGTATCTCGGTGAGCTAGCACCATAAAACCAGCTTAAGTCTGGGCTTGTACAAGCAACCGCACATACACATACACACGCATGCACGTCGTCATATGAGCGAAATATTCTCAAGCACGACGTTAAACCCAATTTCAACTCACCTCACCCCATACCCATACATATACATATGGCATCATGGTATCTGATGCCATTTGCTGATTTTTTTATAGAAATATCATTGATTGCTTTTGTAATCTTGTATATCAACACAATTGTACCTATCAATGTCATACGTTGACCACATGTACTGTACCTATAAACAAGTAAAAAAGTGGTAAACTTGAACAAAAATACAACAATATCTCAGTTACATCAGCGAATAAGCGAACCTCCTTTTTTAAATTGTATCTAAAATAGAGAGAGAGAATTCATTGAGAATGAATGGGAATAACAGAGGGCTTAATATACAACCTTGTTTAAACCACCAGGGAATATATTCACAACATTCACTATCTTTGCATCTCACACGTTTTCACTTGTAATATTTTCCTGTTTACACCTGCTTACCAACAATTCAGACCTTAACACGGCTAACAGAGTTAAATGCCTTTCTAAAATCAACAAAAGCAAGATCGGTTTTTTCGTCCTTGATACGCATTTTTGTACAATTGCACTTTAAAGAAAAAAACATTAAGCAATGTGGAATATCCCTGTCGAAAGCACGCTTGGGTTTCTGACACTTTCAGAACTTTTTAACATTTCAGTGATAATATCGTCATATCCAGGAGATTTGGCATTCTTTAAGGGCTTAACTGCTGCTTGAATCTCTTGATCCGTCGGTAGTTTTTGTTTTGCATGCGTTTTTCTTGCTTTCAAGAAGACCGTGAAAAAAAGGTATAAAACGTGCCCTTTAAAAGTCTGGCTCTAAACCTTGAATCATTGTCACCCAAATCGTTGTTTAGACGTCGATGGGTCCGAAAAACACAAATTTGGAAGAATATGCTTGCATTTCTCTATGTCACGGCTAAATGAAAATGAAAGAAGGCGAACCATTAGAAGGCTTTAAACCGGAACACCCCAGCGCAACGTTGCACACCAGTTTAACGTGCACAGGAACAACATATGTCGCTTGTGGAGTCGTTATCAACAAAACGCCGTCGTTGCAGACCGTCTCCGAAGTGGATGTCCACCTGTAACCACGCCACACAAGGATCGTTGGATTCGAACCAACCAGATTACAACCAGCTACACTGACAGCCTGAACAACTCCTGGTGCCAAAGATCATTCGCCGGCGCACATTCTGGCCGCACACGGCATACGTGCTGGACGTCCTTCCAGACGACACATTTTGGTATTAAGTCTGTATTTAAATATCTGTACTACGTTATCAGCATTTAAGCTTTGCTGTCTGGGGTTATTGCTAGGCGAAAAAAAGTTTAAACGCAGACTCAATAACAGCCAACAAGAAATTTATGACACATAAATAACCAGAATCAGAATAACTACAAAGCATTATTGTTGTGATTCTTCCCCTTCCATATCACCAAGTGATCTACCTTTAACCCTTATCCCACCACGTGGGTCATTTGAGGCCCGAAGTACACTTTGATGGTATGCCAAAACATCATTTCTTTATATAAATGTTCAGTATTCAATGTATTCCTGAAAAAGTTTCAATTTAATTATTTTGAAATAATTACCATTAATTTTAAAAAGCAAATATTATTGCATTAACTGCTTTGCAGGGCCTCTGTGGCCCGATCACCCCCGTCAGCTTCCAGTCAACGCCACTTGAATAAGATTCCTTATGAATGCATTGCATAGTAACTGCCTGTCAAAGATGAATCGTCGAATAGGTTTGAGAAGAGGAACACTTTTTTATAAATAGACAAACTCTTTACTGCAGTGGATGCGACGTTTCTGTGTAGACCCTAACCCCGTTATCAGGCAAATGATACACAACATATGAACAAGGAGAAATATATACATGAAGGGTATTTGGGTTTGTATGTACGAGTCCCCACATTTGCATTGAATGTAGTAGACAACGTCTGAAGGGCCTCTCTGGAACACAGCATCTATGTTGGCTTGCTTCATTAGTAATCTGCAGATATGGTGGCTGGTTGTATCCACATATGGTAAACTGGTGATGAACGGGGATGATTGTTGACGTGGTGGTTTGTCTTTTGGGTTGAGGGTGGTCTTGATGGTTCTGTTGACTAGATTAGCTGGGTACTGATTAAGGTTTATGAAGACATGGCGAAGGTGTTCTAACTCGACTTCAAGGCCTTGGTTTGTGGAGCTGATGTTCTTTGCTCTTCTGGCTAGGGTGGCGATTATACCTCTCTTGACTTGCAGTGGGTGATTAGATGAGAAGTGAAGATATTGGTCTGTGCGGGTTGGTTTCCTGTACACACTTGTTTGGAGTTTGTTGTTGTCTTTTTCTCCTTGGACGTCGAATTTCATGCGTAGATGTTGGGCATTAAGGTGTTTGAGAAGGCAGATGGGATCATCGGTGGGGTTGATTATGACAAATGTGTCGTCTTCTTTCCGGAACCAGCATATTGGTGTGACGGGTAAGTTGAGGAGGGTCTTGTCTTCGGGTTCTGTCATGTAGATCTTGGTGATGATGGGGGAGAGAGGTGATCCCATAGGTAGACAATGGGTTTGTTGGTAGATTTTATCAGATCGGGTGAAGTATGTTGAACTTATACAGGAATGGATGAGGCGGATGATGCTTTCTACTGTGAGATGGGTGTTTAGGTTTAGCGCGGATGTCTTCAACTTTTCTTCTAATGATGGCTAGGGCTACGTCTATTGGTGAATAGATCAACCACATCATAACTCATTATTTTGCCTGGCTGGGTGATGGTGCTGATCTTGTTGCAGAATTCGTTGGAGTCCGAAATAAAGGATTTAGCTAATTTACCTAGAGGGGCGAGAAGGCGGTCGAGATGCTTGGTGGTATTGTAATGGACCGTGTTTTTGGAACAGACTAGGAAACGGGCTTTGATGGGGTCTTTGTGGACCTTGATGGTGGCTCGGGCGTAGGGTGGTCTAGGATGGGGAACTGTGAGCTGCTTGTGTAGAGTCAGACCTATCTCGTTTTGTCCCTAAGTTCTTACAGGAGGGTTTTGTGGTCTCGTTGAAGCAAGGTGGTGGGGTCTTTCTGTGTCGTCTACTTTCCGGAAACAGCATATTGGTGTGACGGGTCAGGTGAGGAGGGCCTTGTCTTCGAGTTCTGTCATGTAGATCTCGCTGATGATGGGGAAGAGATGTGATCCCATAGGTAGGCCATGGGATAAGAGAACTCTTAGAGGCAATCAACATCAAACGGCTCAACCCGACACTCAACAGAGATCAACGTTATTACATCCCTTCAGCTTACGATGAACTAATCAAGAATAACCCACCATTTGTCTACTGGCTTCAATCTTTTCTTATCACAACAAGCCTCATGTCAACACACATCAACCTCTTCTGTTGTATAAACCCAAATACCCGTCATGTATATATTTCTCCTTGTGCAGATGCTGTGTATCATTTGCTAGATAACGGTGCTAGGATCTACACCGAAACGTCACATCCACTGCAATAAAGAAGTTGTGTTTCTCTTCATCATACCAGCTTCTAAATGCCACTTAAGGAAGTTTGAGAAGCAATTTCGCGATGTTTTGCTCCAGCTTGCTGCTGCAGATGATGATGGTAGTGGTGCTGATGCAGTACCTTCTGACAGTGGATCAGATTCTGAGTTCGAACCTCCCTTTGAAGAAAGTGTTGGTGACAGCAGTGACTGTTCTAATAGTGAAGAAGAACGTAATATCCTGTCAGGTCCTTTGATATAAATCAAAAGGGGGTGACCGGGCCTCACAGGCCCACTTGGCGGTAATGGATATGAAGAAAGCTTGGTGGGATAAGGGTTAAATATATTCAAAATTAGACCCGTGAAGATCTGGGTTAGAATTGGTCTTCAGTAACCCATGCTTGTCGTAAGAGGCGACTAACGGGTTCGGGTGGTCAGGCGTAGATTGATGCTCATGATGTTGATCACTGGATTGTCTGGTCCACACTCGATTATTTACATACCGCCGCCATATAGCTGGAATATTGCTGGGTGTGGCGTAAAACTAAACTCACTCACTCACTCAGCCACTGGTCAACTTTCTCTATGGCTGTTGTCTTACCACTATGTCTTGTAACATAGAATGTTGAGTTCACAGGCGCGGCATACATTTCAAACAGTAAAATATCTATGCTTGTACAATCTTACAAAAATACGTTATCTATATGAGTTGTTATATGCAGGCGGTAGGTAGTTATGGTTAGTTGTGTTTTTCAGCAACACGTTACTCCAACGGATAGTCTACCAATTTCAGCAAGCCTAATTTTATGACTATTGGCAATGGTAAGGTCTTCAGGCCCACATAACATTCAGCACAGATATACAAGCACAAGACGATTACTCGACGAAGACAAAGACAAGACTGATTACAATCGACGCACAATCACGCGTCACAGTTGATGAGTCCACGTGCAGGAACATGCTATTGATGATCGTTGCGTTTGGGCGATGCTGTCCAATACCGGGAATAACCTCACAAAAAAAGTCTGGCACGACTTGATCAACACTTACGACGACTGTTTCTCTCGAACGATCAGATGAAATGACTTTTAGGAACTCACCATAACACTTGGATACCACAAATCCTGACTTGAAATGTTGTTTCTTGAACTTGTGTCCTCGTAATATTTTGACTGCAACACGATCACCAACATTAAACATCCTGGACACTCTTTGTGACGTCTGCTCCTGACGATGTAATTTAGCTGACGTATGGGATTCGACACACATATCCCAAACCTCTACACAGCTATCCATCTCCTCCACCACAGAGGAAACATAGCCTGACACTAACTGATGAATCAAACTGTTACGACCAAACATAACAAAATAGGGAGCGAAACCCATTGTGCGATTAAATAACGAATTATGTATTAACACAGTTTCAGGCAAAACTCTGTCCCACGTTTTGTCACACTCTGCTGTTTTCACTAAAGATGTTTTTAATGTTCTGTGAGCTCTTTCAGCTGGATTAGCCTGTGGTCTAGCAACTGGAGTATAACTAGGTACATCTACTTCCCCACTTGGATCAACACACAGCGCTCTTTTGATGTAAAGACAGTACCATTATGTAAAACACTGGGTGGACCAAATATGGAAAACAGACGTTCCAGCACTGTTGTAGCACTAGATGGCGTCGCCATACAAACTGGAAAGGCGAAAATTATCCTACTCAAATCATCTAAACATGTAAACACATACAGATAACCATAAGACGAACGTGGAAGTGGGCCAACAAAATCACAATGAAGAACCTCCCAAGGACGCGAAGCAATAACAGTAACACCTAACGGAGACCTTGCTATAGCATGTGGACCCTCTATACACATAGTACATTTCTCCACTATTTCAGCTACCTCACGTTGTGTAATTGAAGAATCAACTTTTTGTGCTAATTGCCATGTTCGTTTTACACCAGAGTGACCCAGTTCCCGAGCTTTTAGAATAATATCACGTCGTTTGTCTTGACCTCTAGTCACAGTTAATACTGGCAGTTGATTGGTGTCTTCAATAGGCATACGACTTAAAACATCACTTGAAATGGTTTCATTCCATGGAATGTAATCAATGTCAAATGATTACTCAGAAAGTTCTAAACTCCATCTGGCGAATTTCTCTGATTTTGATGTCAAAATGTATGTCAGAGGTTTATGATCTGTTCTCAAACGAAACGTCTTCCCTGACACATAGGGTCGACATTTTCAAACAGCTCAAATTAACCTCACACTATAAACATATCATTGGCAGAGAGCTGAGGTATGACTACTTGTCAGTGAAAGTTTCTACAAGGCATATTATATTTTAATGCGTTCTATGTGGTATGGTCGGAATCATTAGTTTTTGTCGCAAAACTTTCACTGTTCCCAGCTAAAAGTATAATATTGAGAAGAGTAAAGGGATATTTTGAGCCTGCAACATGTATTCAATGTCAGATTGCAATATATCAGCTTCAAGTACTGATCCTTAATTTGATAATCTGATCATTTAAAAAAATGCAATCACTGCTAATGTAATTAAACTATTAGCAGAGGTAAACAACGTTGATCTTTCCCAAATATCGAAAGACATTTAATTGGTAGATACGTCAGATTCTGATAAAGATGTTGTTCATTAGTAACTCTAACTCATTAGTACCCTAAAATTACTATAATTGCCCCCTGTCCAAGTCCTGACTCATCACTTGTGTAATGAGAAATTCATTCAGCACTGGAGGTTGGTATCAGGCGACAATGTACAGAATTATTGTCAATAATATGAAGGTACGCCTAATACGTTTCAAACGTCTTGAACTTAAGATATTTAAGCATTTCGTCATGATTGGAATATGTGCAAAGAATCCTGTCATTTGTATCACTTTCAAACATTATTTGAAACATGTGGGGCATAGTCGTGTATATTTCCATTAATGTAAACTATACACCTAAAATGCATTTATACCGTTATGTACAATCACCATTATCAACACGTTATGACCTCACATTCCAAACATTGGCTCGTAAAGACATCGTCACACATACCATTATGATTTTCCAAAGGTTAGTGGCATAGCATTCAACAATTCCAAATGTATTTCAACCCTGAAGGGATACAAGGAAATGCACTATTTCATGTAGTGTAGACAAAAATTGACCTCTTTAGGACTCTTACATTAAATAAAAGCAGCGTTCGTTATGTGTATATTTTCATTTTTTATTGGAATCTGTTAATCTTTAATTGTGAGCAATCACGACGTAAGGAATCTTGGGTAGAAGATTGCATTAATAATGGACATAAATATACGGTCACCAGTGTTTCATTACACCTGATTGCCTGCAAAAAAACAGGATTGAGAAAGAGAGTCTCAATCTAATACGGCCCCGAGACCTTATAGTGTTCGAAACTGGTTATGGAAACAGTTCGCGAGTGTCAAAACACCATTTGTTCACTGTTTTCACCTCTTCTGGGTATAAACATGGGTATCCAGCCTTGGTCGTGCAAAGATCTAACAAAACTTCTCCGTGAGAAAGAACATTTGACCGATCGCCAAAACATGTCTGAATAGAACAACTTCCCATGATATCTTTCAGATCTTGTGTCGATTCATCAGGATACTCACTGGCAGCTGTGCATTGTCCACCCGTGAAGGTCCGGGTAAGAATATTGAACTTCAGTAACTCAACGCTTGTCGTAAGAGGCGACCAACGGGATCGGGTGGTCAGGCTCGCTGACTTGGTTGACACATGTCATCAGTTCCCGATTGCGCAGATCGATGATCCTACATTACCATAAAAAGAATGTGACAGTGTCAGCATCAAAGGTAATGTGAGCAAATCCAACGGACAAATCCTGTCAGAGAAGGTGACAGACAATGATTATCGCAAACACTAAAGTATGGTTACGATGTTGATTAAATAAGTAAATAAGTGGAACTCGACTCGATAAACTTATCATGTATACAGTTTATATCTTTTTATATATGTATATGTAAAATGCCGATGCATAATTATTTCTATTGCCAATCACAAAGTCTTTCCGAGCATGTGCCTCGGTAGTCATGCTATGTTGGAACTGTGATTTCATGGGATTCACCAGAGGGATTATTTGTTGTGAAATAATGGTTGTAATTGCGGACAATTGTCGTTAAGTCTCGCCATTAGGATGCACGATTGCATCGGTTGACATGAGGATGATATTTCTAACTACTAACGACCAAGGGGTGATATTCTAAGTTCAATGGTTCAAGGTCTTTAGTAGGCCTGGCTGTGACATAATACTTTGTTTACAGAGATATGTGGAACCTTAAAAAAATATCCCGAGGCTTACGCTACATCATAACAAAGCGAGAGTCGTTATTCCAAACCTATTTGTTCACTAGTCATAGGACAGACTGTAGTGAAGATGCTATTTGTTTACTAGTCATATGGCAGAATGTAGTGAAGATTCCATTTGTTTATTAGTCATACGACAGACTGTAGTGAAGATGCTATTTGTTTACTAGTCATATGACAGACTGTAGTGAAGATGCCATTTGTTTACTAGTCATACGACAGACGCAGTGAAGATTCCATTTGTTTACTAGTCATACGACAGACGCAGTGAAGATTCCATTTGTTTACTAGTCATACGACAGACGCAGTGAAGATTCCCTTTGTTTATTAGTCATACAACAGACGCAGTGAAGATTCCATTTGTTTACTAGACATACGACAGACGCAGTGAAGATTCCATTTGTTTACTAGTCATATCAAAGACTGTAGTGAAGATTCCATTTGTTCACTAGTCATACGACAGACGCAGTGAAGATTCCATTTGTTTACTAGTCATACGACAGACGCAGTGAAGATTCCATTTGTTTAATAGTCATACGACGGACGCAGTGAAGATTCCCTTTGTTTATTAGTCATACGACAGACGCAGTGAAGATTCCATTTGTTTACTAGACATACGACAGACGCAGTGAAGATTCCATTTGTTTACTAGTCATACGACAGTGAAGATTCCATTTGTTTACTAGTCATACGACAGACGCAGTGAAGATTCCATTTGTTTAATAGTCATACGACAGACGCAGTGAAGATTCCATTTGTTTAATAGTCATACGACAGACTGTAGTGAAGATTCCATTTGTTTACTAGTCATACGACAGACGCAGTGAAGATTTCATTTGTTTACTAGTCATACGACAGACACAGTAACACCACAGCCACCACCTAGTTTGCACATCACGTCACCAGCCTTTTCTCGTGTTTGTAAACAAACGTGATTATTCTGACTGCTACAGCAGCATTGGGCAACATGATACATCTTTATGACCTCACATTCCAAACATTTGGCTCATTAAAGATAGGTTGCACATGCCAATATCATTTTCTTTAATTTCTAGCTAAAAAAGGTAGCTGTGCTTCATACGAAGAGGTACATAATGCTGTTGTGGTGAAAACAACAACACAATACTTGGGGTTTCATCTGATCAATGCTTTATCTGTGACAGAAGCCATAACTGGTAACAAGGAAAAAACACTAGAAAACACTGGAAAAACACTAGAAATGGGCTTCACACATAGTGCCCATGTCTTGAATCGAACACAGACACGAGGGAGCGCTTTATGAACTCGGCTTCTTCTGGTAACAAGAACAAAACAACATATGAGCTATGGGCACAGAGTGGGCACTCAAGGATGAGTTACATAAGAACACGAAGATCATTAAGCTGAATATTTTAGTCAAACAACGCGATTACTGCTTTCCCTCTACAATGTTCGTCCCATGACGCCATTTAGAGTTGATTTCAAACACATCTCCATTAATAATACAGCATTAGCCTTTTTGTCTGGGTACATTAGGAACATCATCAAGTTTGCTCCACGCTATGTGTAGTGTCATGGAGTATGGTTTAGTTGACGTCAAAGCACTCTTGAAATCAGATGATTGATTTCAATACACACAGGGCAAACATAGTTTTTAAACATTCTCAGTGTTTCGCTGAAAAAGGTGCATATTTTCAGTTGGTTCATATTGAGGACGACATGACCTTGTCCAAGTACTCATGTACGAATAATACATGCGAAAGGAAATGAGTAAAAATATATACAAGACCAACTCTCAAGCCTTGGGCACTCGTGCTTGAAATGCATGAGAAAGAATGCAGCCCCATATTGCTCCTACGGCTCGAACACAATCCCTTGTCATTTTAAAGTTAACTGATTCAAGATGTAATACATAAGTTAGATTCACATCGGAACGTCTGGATGTGTTATGATAAACTAGATTGTATTAAACCAACAATAATGATAATAATGATAATACAAATGCTTTATGAAGTAGCGCTTTCTGTACAACCCCTTTTCGGAAATGCACGTTTTCAGAATGAATGTTTACATTTCATCTAGAAGTGAGGAGTTACAGTGAAATTATATGCTGACTTTAAAATCTTTCACAATATATTTCTGACAAGTTCACAAAACAACCAATAAATACATTTTGTCATCTATCATTCAATTTTCAATAACAGGTTGCCAGTTCAATCGCTTCGAGCTTTCCTTTGTTATGTTACAGTAACTTCATTTGCCTTCTAGTGTGTCTGTCTGTACTGAAAGGCCTTTTTTGGCAATGTCTGTATCATGACCTAACATTTCAATTTAAGTTGTGTGACTTCATTTGGGGAGACGTTTCATATGATGATGATCTCGCGAGATACAGAGTTTAGCTCCCCACATGGTTCCATGTGTAACAAGAGGGATGTTTTTCCAATAATCAACTTTCTCTTTATGTCTTGCAAATATTCCAGCCTTTTGTGTTGCAACTTGTCAGGTACAAATCATCACGATTTCAAAGCGTCATATGTCTCTTGCTGGGAAGTTGTTTGATCAAGGTTGCAGTATTCAAATCCTCAGTAAAAACTTCAAAACGTTTTATGGGAGATATTAGGTGGACATTTCAAAATATGAAGCATTAGTGATACATTTCTTTGAGTGGCATTTTTGAAGAAGTTTGGAAGTACAATATTGAACAAACGTTATAGATAACAACGTGAGTGCACGAAATAAAAGAAGTTGTTATCAATACAGTTTGTTCAATATCAGTGATAAAAATTATGTCTGATTCAATTAGTTTTGTTTTGGTTTTGTTTGTTTTTTCACGTGGAGATTTTCCAGCCTTTCCTTGTTTATGGCGTGTGCTTCCGTAGGGGCAGGACACGTCACCTATTCGCGAACACCTGGTGTCATCACTACTTGACAGTGATTCATAAATACATACATACGATACAGACGGAATGCCTCTTTTAGCAGAGATTTCTTATGGATGCGGACAGGGTTTTGTCACTATGAAGGGTACAACTTCAACAAACTCACACAAAGTCAGTTCTTGTAATGCTTTATTTATCATTCAACACGTAAAATGTTAATATTATTCATGTTACAAAATTCAGCTGTTTTGAACTGCCTTGCTAAATGCAGATTTGTATGAAAAGGCGTGGTAATGTTTTAAATGTTTAAAATTGTGATGTGTTAACACTACAAACATAACTATTGGTGACCCACTATATCTATACTGTTTTTTGTACTGGTTTTTGTATGGGCCGGTGGCATGATTACGGAAATAAAGTGAAGTGAAGTGTACATACTGTTATTGTTTACTTGAAAAGACATGGACTTCACCAGCTGTATCGCGGACACAGATAGTTCCTCGGTGATAACACGAGGGTATGTATGCCCAAGGAGTCCTCAATCAACTCCTTTCAATTTAGCTAGAATGCTATTTTTGTGTTGTCGTTATCACATGAGAATGGCTGTTAAGAAGTGCTAGCTGGTCAGTCACAGCGAAATCGCTTCTTAAAATAGGTCGTCAACAGGCCGACAAGATGAATCTGGCAGGAAGGAGTTCTCAAGTTGGATGAAACGAACCTGGCAATTAGGCGACAGTCAGTCTTGAACAAGTGGTGAACAGAGGTGATAGTGATTATGTGTCTGAGAGATACTGGGATAAATTCAGATTGCTGTAGAGTGGGTAGATGAGTGAGATTTAACGCCGATCTGAACAGTGCAACCAGTATTCCAGTTGTATACTTGATGTGGGGGAAAATATAGGAGTGATAGTCCCAGACGTTTACCACTTTAGTCAAATATTGTTGCAATGTTGAAGACAGTGAATCTAGACACAGGTCGATAGTTTTAGTGTGTATTTCTTCTCTTTGTTCCGAGGTGGAGTTTAGGTTTTACGCTGCTTTTAGCAATAATCCAGCAATATCACGGCAGGGGGCACCAGAATTGGGCTTCACAATTGTAACCATGTGGGGAATCGAACCCCTGTCTTTGGCGAACGTTTTAACCACTCGTCTACTCCAACGCCCCTTTGTTACGAGGATGGGTGGCAGCAACGAAATTCAATCACGGGCACGCAGCCAAACATACTGAATTTTCAAATGTACGTAAACATGCTTTACTTCAAGACTGTAAAGTAGTGGCCAGATTATTACACACAACGCTGCTATATTTATTCCTGCAAAGGAATACTAGTAGGGCGGTCAAGGCAAGAATTTTGCAATATGGGTTGAACGCACCAAACTTGGCACACTTATATACTGAACCATTCCGAACATTTCTGGATATGGATCCACCTCAGCAGTGCCCCCTGGTGGCAGAAAATCCAAGATGGCCGCCAATTTGACTGAAATCTCTAATGATGTCAGTCTATGCTCAACATATCATAATTATCTTATCATATTCAGTGTTTTCTTTCAGGATTATTCTTAACAGTACTCTATATACAGAGGGTTTTCGAAAGGAATATGAAAACAGCATATCAGTGTTTTACTAAGATGTGTTCACTCGCTCATGACGCAATCAACTGATTTTAAAAGCATAATTCAAAACAGAAAAGTTATATAGAAATTAGATTTTGTAACTCACTGCCAATTGTTTGATACAGTGAAAGACATTTCTATTGGTATTCAACGAAAAATGCTCATCAATCATAATATGCCCTCACATATGTTTCTTTAATTTCAAATATAGGGTGTTTTCAGTATTAACGACCTCGCAGAAGTATCAATTATGTAAAGTCTGGGCAAGAAGATGATCACACTCTTCTTTCTATTTCAGTGCATGCCGATGCCGTAAGTTTAAATGCCCAGTGAAGCTTCGCCCCTAGACTATGCTAAATGTACATGTAAGAATAAAACGCCAAGGCCAAAGTAAAATCAGTCCGCCGAAAGAAGTCCACTGGGCACTAATGGCAAAAGAACATACGAAAAGTATATGAATGCTTGAGATGATAATTATGTAATACTTATTATGTTTACCGGCAGTTCATTATCGTAATCATATAGATTTCTAGGGCTCTGGCTACGTCAACATTTAGATAAGGAAATGAAGAGCTTTACAATTATGAAAGTCAAGTGTTGCCATTTTCAATTACAAAAGGTTGCAGGAAGTACGACTTACGGCCCATAGGAATTTGTCAGTAAATGTTAAGACCATACATAACTACCTTATTTTCCAAAGGTCGAGGGCATTTTGTCCAAAATTAAACAAAATATAAGTTTTGCAGAAAAACAACTAAATGTGACATACTGATATCCTCATAAGTTACAGCTATGAAATTTCAAAAAGTCAAAAAGTGGGAACATTCATTTCACACCAAATGTGCATCCCTCTTTGCAGCTTTCTGTATTTGTAAATAAATTGGAATTTCTGCTCAGATCGATATTCCGATATTCCACAATAAGAGAGACAAACAGACATATCTTATTTCTGTAATTATAGGTCAAAGGCCCATAATACAAATATGCAGGCACATTGGTACATCATATTGTACATGCTTAAGTGTTAGCACTGTAATAATAATGAATAAAACATTGTAATATCAGATTTGCTTTCTTACTTTCTTTATATGACAGCGGAGACGTTCAAGACAAATTAACGTGTTTATGTTGATGCAAGAAATTAGCCTCGTGAGGTTATCAAAACTACAGTGAACAAGTGTACATGAAGGAAGGCATTCTTGTCTAATATCTTCATATCTCTTACATATTAACATATCGATACAAACATGTCAGCACAATAGTTACATCATATTGTACATGCTTACGGTTTAGTACTGTGAATATAATGAATAAAACATTGTAATATCAGATTTGCTTCTTACTTTCTTTATATGACAGAGGAGACGTCCAGGACAAATTAATGTGTTTACGTCGTTGCAAGAAATTAGCCTAATAAAGTTTTAACGGTCACATAGTTAATTCCCCTCAAATGATTTACGACCCTGAAGTAAACCAAAAGAGACCAGTACTAATGATACCGTCTCGTCTGTTTCATATTCAGACGTATGCGCAAAGAGTGAACGAGAAACCTCGGACGAGATTTCAGATTGACAGACAGACATTTTATTTAACTAACGTTGGCCTTTGGTCCATAATACAAACAAAATGTGAATACAAATAATACATAAATGCTGAATACAGGTTGAAGATTGAAATTCAAGATTAATTACTTTATAATGGTGTTTATTTTTCTTACTTTTAATACGGAAGAGAGGAATGTACTTAATGTTTTTATATAATTAATATTGTTACAGGTAATTAAACGCAAAAATTGTTTGGAGTCTGAGTCTGATGAGTTGTGAAACACTTCTTCTTATTTCAGAATATTTACCACACATACGTAGGACATGGAGCTCGTCTTCAACATAGTTGAGGCCGACAGAGTGGCAGTGGAGGCAGAGACGTTGGTCACAGTATAGGGTGTATTTGTTTGGCGGCCGGTTTCAATAGCTAAGTTGTTACAGCGGACGAGATTTCAGTAGTCTTGTATGGGTAAATAATATATGACCTTTTGGAATAGAATGCATTTTCATCACCAGTCTCTGATATTTTTAAAAAGGATTTTGTTTCTGTTGTATTTTAATAATGTAATACGAGTTGCTGATTTGGTACACAGACTGCTACTGCTTACGAACGGCCATGTAAAATTGTTGATATTCCAGTGAGAGTATACGTTCTCAGAGACATAGATACACGTATAACGAAACACATTATTTTATTAGGATTGAATAGTGTGGACAAGGGTGATAACACATCCACCCAAGGAGCCATGCGTTAATCGGCAGGTGTATCGATCCTGTTCCATCACGAAGTGTCACGATACACGTAGCAAGCACAAAGACCATGGTCGGCCATGTAGTTTCATTATCGTAATTACCTGTATCACTGAACATTGGCCAAAGTGTTTATTCAGTAAACAAGTATCTGAGCAGTTCGGAAATACATTTCCTTCACTGAGCACAGACTGAGCACTTGATTTTCCGATCCCTTGAAAGAGTTGTTGGACCTGCGTCATTTCGTTGAAAGGTATTTTGTTTTCGTTTGTTCTTGCGAGACATTTATGAAAGATTCATGTCATCCGTATGAGGATAATAAAGGTTCAGTTATTCAATAAATCGATACTCTCCGGGTGATATTGAATTCACCCTTGCGTGAGGTTATGGCAATCCAAATGGAATTCATATTGAATCCAAAATGTGTCAATAGAGCAAATGTTGAATGTCTTTCACAGTTGGTTCAGCCAGTGCGTAAAATTGTGTCCCTAATGATAATACTAACTAACTAAACACCTGTTTCCACTCCATTCCACAAATACACTCTTCAAAAAATGAAACGCATAGGTGATTTTGAGAATATTGGACTCATGTAGCTGCGGCAAAAACAATACAAATATACTATTTTTTCCAATGTGATGCTTTTGTGATTGTCAACAGCTTCAGCGCCAAAACGCGGAAATGTTTACTTTTTCCCTTGTTTTAGAAGTGTTTAAAGAAATATTCGCCAAAACGTCACCAAGAAAACACGCAAGGCAAAATGGCATGTGCAAGTAAGCGGAAAAGCATGCGGTGTCGATCACTATAAAAAGGGGAACGTTGCGTTTAATTTTGTCATTCGTTTTTGTCTGGTAAAGAGAAAACCTTCATGACGGGACTGAGTCCCAATCGAAACATCGCCTTTGGTCGCCTTGAAGCTGGAGAGTCGCAGTATGCAGTTGCCCGACATTGAAAGGTTCATTAGACCACCATATCTCGCCTTTGGGATCGTTTCCTGCAGAACAATTCCGGCTAAGATCGCCCGAGAAGCGGCCGTCCATGAGTTACCACCCAAGCCCTGGACCGCTACATCCCGGATTCTCACACGCGTCATCGTCTTGCCACATCCGTGTATACTGTACAACGCATTCCTGGTTAGAGAAGAATTTCCAACCAAACTGTCAGGAATCCATTGCGTCAAATGGGGATTCAGCCAAGAAGGCCACTTGTCGCCCCTGTTTTGAGAGACTTCCATCGGTGTAATCGCCGCAATCCAGTCCGGAACTGGAACTTTAGAAACTGGAGGCGAGTCTGATTCATTGATGAATCACTGTTTCTTCTTCACCGGCGAGATGGAAGACAGCGTGTTGACCGTTGGAGAAATGGACGTTTTGCCCCTAATTGCATTCGACAGGTTGACAGATTCGGTTGAGACAGTGTCATGGTGTGGGGTGCAATATCCAGCACACAAAGATCTGATTTAGTGGTAGTTTAGGGGGAATTTGATAGTAAATAGGTTCATCAACAAAGTCATTGCACGTCACATGCTTCCGATTATGGATCGACAGAGGGTTTTTTATATTTCTTTAATATTTGTTGCACGTTTACAGTAGCGCATACTCATTACAATTCATAATATCTAACGAAAACGTAAGTGGCAACTTGACCAGTGCTTATAAAACGTGTCGATATTTGAATTTATGGAGGCTGCATATTTAGTTAGTCTATAACAGTCAGTTAGCTTCCTTTGGATTTCTTGAATTCTGGCACTTTCTTTTGTGATCTTCTAGTGAATATATAATGTTTTGTTATTAATTTGATGGTGTTAAGTGGGTTATTATTCCTTTCGGTATAGCCAAGGAAAACAATATCTTTTGATATATTTATATTTATCTGAGCTTCTGATAACAGCCAATTTTTCAAATCATTCCAAACGGAGCGTATATAATGACATTCCCAGAACAAATGGAATATAGATTCCTTTTCTGCAGACCAATAGCTGCATAAATAGCTTTTAACGTATCCCATTTTATGTATATTTAGGTGTATTTAAAAAGAACAGGTGTCTCCACTTAACGTTGGTAGTAAAAGCGCGTCGTAACATAGCTATTTTCTGAGAGTATATAGTCTCTCTTATTTTAGGGCATTTTATTCCCCCATCGGCTTTATCACAAATGATTTGGAATCGTTTTATCTTATCAGGTTTAATGCTCCAAATGAAGTTAAAACATTTCCTTTGAAATTTGTCAATAACACTGTCAGGTGGGTTTGGAAATGAAGAAAGAAAGTTTTGGAAGTATGAGGGATTTAAGAATGGTGTTTGTTCCTATTGGAGTTTAGTTACGAGCTGACCATATTGCCATTAATGTTTCACATTGTCTAAGTTTGCTTTCATAATTCATGTAAATCATTTTCTTTAAAACCAAGGAAAACTTAATACCAAGCAGTTTAAAAGGTTCTTGTTTCCAATCTAGGTTCCATATATAGTTTCAATTCTGAACTTTTCTTTGAACCTATCCATATAAGTTTTGTTTTATCAGTGTTTACTATTAAACCTGAGAAACGAGCAAAAAAGACAGTTAAAGTATGAAGTACCTGCGTAAGGGCTTCTCTCAAACCCATCGAGTGTACAAGTTGTGTCATCTGCATACTGAGAAAGAAGATATTCCAATGGCATGTTTCCAATTTGAGTAATTTTTATGTCTTTATTATTCCAAATAAGTATTGCTAAAATTTCCTACACAAACAAGAAATATATAAGGAGATAATTGATCTCACTGACGACATCCTCTGGATATGGTAAAGAATTTTGATCTAAAACAGTTGACTAGAATACATGATTCTATTCTATTAAAAAAAGTATTTATCCATCTTTACATCTTTTACGAAAAAGGACAGTGTTTTTTATAAATATAATTCCAATCAACTGTATCGAATGCTTTTTCGAAGTCTACCATGAGTAATAACCCAGGGATTTGATGATCTTCAGTGTGTTGAATAATATGACATATCTGCCTAGATATTTCACCGATGTATCGGCAAGACATAAATCCTTCTGATCTTCGTTTATAAGCAGTTCTAGTTCATTTATAATTCTATGGGACATGGCAATAGAGGCAATTTTATAACGTATTTATAAAAGAGAAATTGGGCGCCAATTTTTCAAAAAATGTTTCGGTTTGTTTTCTTTTGGAATACACGTTATGAAGCCCCTTCTTTGCGATACTGATATTTTGCCGCTTGTATATGCAAAGTTAACAGATTTAATCAAGTCATTCCCAATGTCATTCAAAACATCTTTTAACGAATTCGGCAGTGAATCCGTCAGATCCCGAGCTTTTACCATTTTTAAGATGTTTTACAGCTTCTAGTACCTCATCAAAGACAAGTTCGCCCTCTATAATGTCTGAGAATTATCCTGGGACAGTTTAGTTTGTTTATGTTGGATACGTCTTGTTTTGAATATAACTTCCTGTAGAATGTATTTACTTCTTCCATAATTCCATCTTGTTCGCTAAGAATATTACCGTGATTATCTTCTAGCCGACTAATTGACTTATTCAAACAGTTCATAGATTCTAAACTAAGAAAACATTTTGTTGGTTTCTCCCCATGTTCCAACCTATCTGCCTTTGACCTAACAATAATTCCGTGTGTTCTTAATTTTACAATATTTTCAAACTCTTTTTCTAGCTGATTTATATTAGTGACAATAGTAGCTTTCGCATTTTTATCGTCAGTTTTGTCATAATCTTGACTTGCATTCTCTAATTAATTTGATATTTCTTTTCCTGTTTTTCGCCTTCTCTTTTCTTGTTAGTAGAGTACTCAACTGGTTTATCTCTGATATTCAATGTTATCATTTCAAATATAGGTTGGTCGTTTTTGCTTCCATCATCATCACATGTGTATTGATCTGTAGTTTCCTTTATGGTTCTTATAACTAACTGCACGTAACCTGGAACCTTTAAAAGAGAGTTATCAAATTTCCAAAACCCTTTTCCTCGCTTTCGTTCAGATAGTGTAAAGGTTATGGATATAAGGGAATGGTCAGATTTATAACTTGGTTCAATTTCAGTTTTTGTTATAGATGAGATCATATTGTGTGAAACGAGAAAGTAATCTAGTCTTGCTTGCCTCAGAGATGCTGGTTGTCTCCAAGAAAAACGTTTTGTAAAGGGGTTTTGATCTCGCCAAGGATCGACTAGGTCTATCTCATGCTTTAATTTTAGCAGTTGTTGTCTAGCTTTTGGATTGTTTATATTTTTATAATTATAAGTATCTAGGTCTTAATTTTGGATAATATTCCAGTCACCACAAAGAACGATATCATTACTCTTTAGGGTTTTTACAATAGAATCAAGTTCTTCAATAAATGTTGGGTTGTTATTGTTGGGTCCATATACAGTTATAATAGCTGGAATATAGTCTTCTATCCTCATTTCTATTATCAGTGTATTACCAATAGGATCCCTTTGCTCTTTCTTGATTTGGAAGTCAAAGTCTTTTGAGCCCAAAATAGCTACCCCACATGGGTTACTTTTGAATGGACTAAAGTAACATTTGTTATTTCCCAATTCTTCTCGAATATATTGTTCCATATCTTTAGTAAAGCGTAATTCCTGTAAACAATATATCTGTGCTCATTTTCGTTTCAGGAAGGTAAACAATTCTCTACGCTTATTCTTATCGTTAATGCCTCTGCAGTAATGTGAAATACTTTGTACTGATTCAGCAATTTTGTAGATCAATTATGGGATACGTTGGATTAGGTTGGGATAATGACATTGTAAGTATGGAAAAATCAAAAGGTTCAAATACAAGTTTCATGCAACAAATAGAGATTAAATACAGAGTTTCATATCCAGCAGAGTCATTGGATTTGGGCCCTCCACTCTCAAGGAAATGATAGCGTAAGTACATATAGTATGTTAAATCTTAGAATGACACTTTATCAATGGTAATCATAAATTCATAACAAAGACTTACTCACGGTTTTCCACCATTGTGAACACTCCATACTATATATTCCAAGCAGAAAAACACAAATCACAACACACCATAACTCCGTCGAGTGGATATTTTCCCTCTCACAACACCACGTGTTTGCACTCTATGACCCGCTTTACACGACGACAGCGTGCTTACTAAAACAGAACAAAAGGCCAATGGGTACAACTTCTTGCAATGCAAAAACGTAGTCATGTTATTCTTGCCTATGAACAGTATTTATACAAGAAACTTTGTGTCGTCCATTTTAGATTATGCTTTCATTGTCAACTATTTTACTTTGTCTGAATATCCTCATGCTTTGATGACATATAAAGTGTTCAATTATTGTTCCTTGTGGACAGTCGTTAGGGAGAGACTGCTCTATACACTGGTGTGATTGGTTATGTTTATGTCATTTCCAACAGATCATTCGACTTTCTCCCACCTAATCCTGCTGTCTTAGGATCTCTTGTCTCCAGGATTACCTCGGCGTCAGAAACGCGAACTCTTGTCCAGATCTTCTTCTCCTCTCGTATTGAGCTAGCTTTGCGACTCAGAATTGCACGTCGTTTCTTGAACATTGGGGGGAAGTCTGTTTGTATGCTGATCCCAGAGTTTTTCAGTAGTTTACGCCCAACAAAAACTGCTTCACGCTCCGGCATATGCAAGAAGGTAGCAAATAGGCTCCGCACTGCAGAAGGATTATTCTGCCTCTGGTACTCGCGGGGAGTCTACGAACAACTTTGAAAGTTATCTTATCCACCCTGTTTTCTTGGAAGTTCAGCGATTTGACGAGAACGTCTCTCAACACCTGATCTGTATCCTCCTGAGGGGTATCAGGTATACCATAAAACAATAAGTTTGGTTTTCTATTATGCACATGCATCCTTCAGGATTACCTGTTTTTGATAGAAGAGTCGTCACTTTTTTCCTTCTTCGAGTGCCTCACGTAGCTTTGAAATTTCTGTCCTGTGAATTGACACATCATGTTCAACAGAACTTACTTGTCCTACGATTTCCATGATTTCAACTTTTATTAACACCATTGATGGTTGTAAATCAGATTTCACGGTCAGTATCAAGCGTGAACAACATCCTTCATTGATGTTGTGGATCTTGTCGTCCGTCCCGATTCAGACATTTTCGGAATTAAGGTGAAAATGTCATCGATAATGTGGCAATGAGTCTCACGTTATGTAATTCAGGTGTACAGTTGTTCAATAGATTTGTCACAAAACTCAGTTATTTTTCAAAGATTTTCCATGGGTTTGCAGAGACTGGCAGAAACACGTTACATCCCTGTCATGCGCAATGTTGCAAAGAGGAATTTGTTCCAGCATGACAACACGATTTAACATACAGCACGCGTCACGGTCCGCCACCTTACCAATTCTAACGTCAATGTCTTGCCATGGCCTTCCCGATCACCAGATCTAAACCCGGTAGAACACCTATGGGATGAACTCGATCGACGTGTACTTCAACGTCAAAATACGCCTCAGACACTTCCACAACTGACCATTGCATTTCAGGAAGAGGGGGAAAGAATTCCGCAAGAGCGACTTCGTCGATATATCCAGTCTGTGCTGAGACGGTGCCTAGCAGTAATTGCAGCCAATGGTGCCAATACAAAGTACTGACTTTGACGCCACCTTGTTGACTCAAGTAAACAGAAACACAATAATAAAGGCTGCTGTTATGTTGGCGAACGCTTTGTCTATAGACTTGTGAATTTTCACATTTTTCCCATTGAAATCGTCTAAAATAATTGCGTTTATTTTTTGTGGAAGAGTGTACAACCGAGAATGGTGTTTAATCGAAGGTTTCAAAGAGCGTCGTATGATTCTTGCTAAAAAGTTGTTTGCAATTGCAAGGTCTCAATTATAAGCATTATGATGGACACATACAATACATTTCTGAAAATGACACATTATTGAAAGAAGTATGTCTGATGGAATTTTTTTCTATTTGTTTACTAGTACCAATATTCTCATGTGTATTCTTGGAAATAACTGACTTGCTTTTGCATGTGTTTCTGTTAGTAACAAATCGAAATTATCGAAATGGTTTTGCCCCTATTTCTATACATCCATACATATATCCATATCGATATAAATGTTAGATAATGTCAGTCGTTGGTGATTTACATAGTTTGGAATTTGAAATATGTCAAGTGAAGTTCAATTTCCACTATCAAAGAAGTACATTTCACTTGCCTTTTGAGTTAATAATGATATGTAAGGCCATGTATGGTATGACAAATGTGGACAATTTTAATGGATATACAACTTCTATATTCTGTATATTCGACGTTTCGACATAGATTGTAATGTCGTTGTCAAGCAAATAGTACATGAGAAGTAATTTGGGTGATTATATACATGAGACATTTAAATAGATGAGGGATGAGGCGAAAATGGACATGAGGTTGTTATACAATAGAAGACGTTGATAACACGGATGGTATACATGATTAATTAGATTCATTTGGAAGCCAGTTTAGAAGATGTACCTAGGTGGTATGTTATGTTGTAACGGTAACGTTGTTTCCAGAACACTGTTAAACATATTTTTTGACGAAATTGGGCTTGGTTATATCTGGAATTCCCAAAATATTGAAAACCTGAATAAACTAAAAATTACAGTAAAATATAAACTAGAAGATGTGTATAAGCAAGTGTGGTTGTCTTCGGTAGAACATTCATTTAAAGGGTATCTAAACTTAGATTTAAGGTTAAGTAAATATCTGGATACTTTAAATGATAAGTGTTCAAGGGCATTGCTACGTTATAAAACAGCAAATCATAACTTACCCATTGAAACAGGCCGTTGGAGCAATATTCAAAAACGTGAAAGATTATGTAAAGTTTGTAATGGTAACGCAATTGGCGATGAATTTCATTATTTACTTATTTGTTCTCATTTTATAAATGCAAGATTCAAATATTTGAAGCCACTACTTTTATACTAGACCAATTTTTCATAAAATGTATACATTATTCAATAACAATAAGATAGGTATTCTTAGAAAACTCGCTTTATTCTGTAATATTATTATAAATATTTTTAAAACTTGCCGGTAAGAATAATACATCTATATTTTTCTACATGCATATGAATTATATATTCACTTGTATCTTTATGCAATCTATTTGCATATATTATATATCATGTATTATTTATTCATCTGTGTGTATATATATATATATATATATATATATATATATATATATTGTATATAACTATACGGATATATTTAATTGTAACACATATGTAAGCTCATATGCCGCTGTCTGCGGTCTGAGTTGAAATAAAGTTCAGTTCAGTTCAGACATTTGCAGAAGCCGGAGGGGTCTCATTTTCCGGCCGACGAAGGACGCCAGTGGAACAGATGACGGGTTTCCGTACACCTTACTGTTATAATAGCTACAAGTTACAGAATTTGAGCTTTTCCCAAATGAAAACAACACGAGAGCAACTTTATTACTCAGAGATTTACCGGTAATGAAAAATGTTAAGTCTAGATACGTTCGTTGGGACATATATATTATGACAGTTAATTAATTGTTGGAATTATTATATCTTTGGTCTTTTTGAGAAGTGTTCCGTACAAAGAACGATCTATTTCTATGTTCAGCAAATGTACCACGAAATCCCTGTCTCAAAGATTAACTATAATCCATAACGCTATCAAGGAAGGACTTTCAGGATATTCTCAGAAACTGTTTGAGCCAAGCGAATGAATAACACGTGGATTCTCAGAACCTCATAGGAGTTGCTTACATTTTTACAATCTCAGAAACGGACAGAGTTCCGTTCTGTCCAAAAATAGATTTTTCAACGTTGTATAGCACTATGCCACATAGCAAATGTTAAGGAAAAAACATCATTCCTTGACCCATTGGGCATTTTTAAACGAACTTCGAACACAGATATAGTTACATATCTATCTTCAGAGGCTCTGGACAATTTGTTAAATATTCGATTCTTTATTCATGTGGATGTAGGAAATCGGCCCATGATACAAATGTATTATACATTAGCAGCCTTCTAGCTGCAGTAACGACGATTGTTAGCATAGAAGATGAACATGGCAAACTTTCTTAAACCAGAGGAGTAGCATTACACATCAGTCCGTTAAATTTACACAAGATGAAAGCAAATATCATTTGACGTTTACCGAGAAAACAATATGTGAAATGCTGGACTTTCTCATTGATAACATCTTCGTAAAATGTGGGGGTAAAACATTTCGACAAGAAGTATCCATACCCATGGGCACCAACTGTGCTCCCCTCCTTGCTGATTTATTTCTTTATGCATAATTTATGAATCAGAATTTCCGCTTGGGTTGGCAAAACAAACAAGTTAATTTGGCCAAGAAGTGTAACTTAATAAGCTTCAGGTATGTCGATGGTTTATTATCGTTCAATAACTATCAAAAAGCCAATTCCATTTCACTGATTTACCTACCTGAACTTAATGGAGAAAGTAAGACCGCCTCAATTGCTTTAGATTTAGATTTATTCACAAAGATTCAGAGTGATAAAAACTCTCCATATGGATACATTTCACAACGTTTGAGGTACAATCGAGCATGCTCTTTCTACCAAGATTACTGAGAGCTTCGCACCACTCTTGCTCAAAGGTTGTTCGATCAAGGTTACAGCATTCTAGGCCTCAGTAAAGCTTTCAAAAACATTTTATGGTAGACATGTGGAGGGCATTTCCAAATTGGATGCATCAGTGGCAAAAATGATGCTCGACGCAATTCCCTATTTTGACTTATAAATACCATACGTTCCCGAATTGTTTCATGTGTACAATTGACAAGACTTAGAATATGTTTTTGATGGATGCCACCGGTGGGGAAGGATACGCTCACCTTATCGTGAACACCTGGTATCATCACTATTTCATAGTGATTAATAAACACATGCAGTCATCGTATCGTATATGACAATCACTGAATTGTCTGGTTCTACTCTGCCTGTTTTTACAAACAACATCATACAGACGTAGTACTGCTGAAACAAATCTATACTCGTGATATAGTCACAATTTTACAATTAGCACTGCTTTTCGCAGAGATTCTTATGGATTTGGAAAGTGTTCAGTTGCTTTTATTTGAATATATGTTTCCCCTCAGTCTTTGAAATATTTACACTAAAATGATAATACCCAGTTTCGCACCACAACCACACAATTTGCATTAATGTTCACTCAACAGAGTTCTATACCATCTTCCAGTTTCTGTTTGTAGAATGTGACAGTATTTCCTAAAGAATAGTAACAGAAAGGATAAGGGGAGGGCGATATTTATCAATTTTGCCTCACAGTTATTGTCGATTTAAAAAGAAATACGATATGTGTAGCATTTGCTAAATTAGAAATATCCGTATTTATTGATCGCCAATGTGTATCAGAAAATATATTTTTGAGAAACTGTACATGGTCCTTTTCAAATAGTTTACAATGTTTGCAACCCCGTATTTCACACACATTTCACATTACCAGCTTTTCTATCATAGACTCAAAGAGATAGATTTGGCATTTTAAAGAGAAGATAAAATACATAATCTCTTACACGAAAAAGGTGAAACATTATCGGTAAATCTTTGTCCACCGCCATGCCGAGGCACACAACCTGAGAGAAATAAAGTTGATGTTGTGTTGTTTTTATTCCCTTGATTGCTTTTGCTGCTTGGCCACACTGCGTCTGAACAGATACACAAATATCATTGCTTTGGAAGTAAATGCTCAGATATATATCTTCATCCACAAAATCCAAATAATTTTCATTCAACTTCTTTCTTTGTCGCTTTTAGCACGACCAAAAAAAGGACCAACGTTTTATTAGTGTTTACGGTTAGTTTCCACAATTTACAATAAGCTTCAAAACGTCTATCATCAACAATGCTAATGGTCAATTTTGAAAGGCAATTACGAGAGTTTCGGAACAAGCATCAAGAGCCATGTTTTTCAATTTCAAAACTAAACGAAATTTACAAATACCAATCGCTTGCCAACTAAAATCTGTTTATCAATGCGTTTTACCAATCCTACTTTACAGTGTGTGGCTATGAAAAGTCAATAATTTTGGAAAGAACGCACTTACAATTTTGTAAATATATTCTTAAAGCAAAACAATCTACTCCAATCTTTATGGTTTATGGTGAATTGTGCAAATATTGATGTTCATATAAAAGTCATCAACTACTGGTGTAAAGTTATAACTGAAACTGGTAAATTTCCCCACATTCTTTATAGCATTATGAAATTTCGGTCATCTCTCAGGATGCTGATTTCGACCAACTAAAAGCAGTCAAAAATATTCTTCAAAACGTCGGGCTCTCTTATATTTGGCAATCTCAAAACTTCCCTAGCACCCACAGGTTGAAACATCATGTCAAAATTTCACAAACTGACTAGTTCGAACAATCATGGTATGCCAATGCTCAAAGTTCATCTAAAGGAAAATGCTGTCTTTTATATTAAACTTCACCAGCTTTAGAACCTTATCTTTTAGATTTCTCATCAAAATATCGTATGTGGTTAACAGAATTAAGAACTTCTAATAGATTACCTATTGAAATAGGAAGATGGTTTAGTCTTAATCTGGAAAAAAGAACATATACAATTTGTAAAAATAATGTTATTTGTGACGAGTGTCATGTTATTTTATCATGAACACATTTTAATGTTGAACGTAAGAAGATACTTCCCTCCTATTTTGCAATAATCCACATATGGGCAAATTTATCTCACTTATGAAATCCGCCCCGCCCTTATTTAAACTATCACTATTTGCACTGTTTGTTCTTATTTTCTAAACCAATATTCCCACTTATATGTTAATGTATTATCTACGATTGTATGTTCTCTATCATTTTGATTTATGGGAATAAAATTCTGTTCTGTATCAACGATATTTTTGTTTGTATAAGAACTCATTGTTAGTGCGAAGGTATACTTCTCACTACACGTCAAAGAACACAAATATGTATCAACTTACAAAAGCTTACATTTCATGACATGGCAAATTAAATGGAGTATATAAAATGATCGCCTGTAGTTTTAATTTTTGTGAATATGGAGTTATATTATCAATGTTAGAGCATTTATGCCTAAATCCTGCTTGTAGTTTAGTTTTATGCCGCTTTTAGCAATATTCCGGCTATATCACGGCGGGGGACACAAGAAACGGGTTTCACACATTGTACATATGTGTGGAATCGAGCCCGGGTCTTCTGAGTTTGTTCTGGACCCTAGAATACCAGCAAAGAATTTAGAAAGACAGATAAATATACAGGACGATAGTATTTTCGGTTTGTTCAGATCAACTAATAATATTAATATGTAATATTCTAATGATAGTGTGCTAAGACCTGTAAACCACTGGTATGGGAAACTCCTGTGTCTAGAATTGTACCGAGACGTCTAAAGTCCACAGGCTTCATGGCCTGCAGCTGTTTATGATATATTGGTTGACAAGGGCATCGATGCCAAAGATGTTGCCATTTCTTCGTTTGATAATGGCATTGTGAATTTCCATTTTTGGGAGGTCTAAAACATAACAATAGTTTTGACACTGTGAAAATATTCATGATCTATAAAAACAAAAGGCGAGGGATTAGTATCACCACCAATTTATAATATTTATAGCATGTTGCCAAGGGACGTTTTATTTTCAAAAAAGGATCTGGTATCCTTTTATATAACTGATGATCTGTAAGTTTGTAAGGTATTTGTGTGCGATTATAAGATTTAAGTAAAGTTCTATCTCACAAGATCTTTTACTTAATGAACATTGCTTAATTTCAAACGTTTCAATTATATGGAAATTAGTTTTCGATTGGAGATGTCACTTGACTAACTTTGCCTTGCTTGCCATGAAATATGTGCAGCACAAACAAAAACGTTGTTAACATTATCAACAATATCTGATATAAGGGGCCACATACAGCACAGGCAGTATTTAGAAACAACTTCGGTGGCTTTCGTTTTAGGATCGATGTCAACTATTTTTTCTGTCCCGCACATCCAAACGAATCTGTTTCTGAGGATAGTGAAGACTGGGTACTCGTTTGCACTGACCGCTATATGTAGGTGAGCACAGAATACGAACGAGTGACAAATGAACGACGATCATGTGACGATTACACTAGTTTGCACGTGTACATAGTGACATTCACGTGACCAAGGAGTGACAAACGTGTCACGTGAGTGAGTGAGTTACAATTTACAGTCAAAACGGCAATATTTCAGCCATATCGTGATTAAAACAAGTTTAGAATTTACCATAAATACATGTCAGTTATGAAAACCCTGTCATCGAAGGACAGTAAAACCAACTAGAATATCACAGTATCAAGAAATATAGCTAGCATCTCTCTCTAAAATTAGATTTCAAATAAGGACAACACAATATGAATACAGGCTATATATTGCCAACAATTGAAGGTAGATCACCATACTAGGGACCATGGGGACTTACAGTGCCTTTGCTACCTGCATGGACCCTTGTTGGATTTACACCATCCCTTCAGCCTTCAATAAATAACCAACTTGTAACCGACACGAAATTTCACGAGTGGCCAAAATATGATTATGACTTACAACTGACCAGTGAATTGTGCGTGACATGGAGCAGGGTGTCTGGTGAAGCAAGATCTATATAATTCCTCTGTTCAGAATAGCGCGGAATTGATCAAAAAGCTCCAGGACTCACGGACAAACCAAACTAATTTAAGTATACCTTTTCATTGCTTAGCAACCTGCAATCTTAAGACATGTAAAGCTTGGTTAATTAGTTTAATACATGCCCATGCAAAGAACAAATTGCCATGGAGATGGAATAATGGACTGAGGGATATGTATGTACACACTATTGACTCATTGAATATGTAAGAGCTCATCTAATCCTCATGGGTCAATTGGACACAAGCTATTGTTACCAGGGGTCGATATAAGATGCCATCACAAAAATCAAATTTAAATGATTTTTCTTAGGATTTATGTTCGAGGAAATATGCAGTATAAAACTCAAATACCTACACGATGAGGTAATGAGTACGGGAAAGAGCAAAACACACTCTTATGGGAACTTAGAACCATCGAAACAAAAAGCATAAACAAGTACATTGATTGGACATTCCCATGAATTTATAGAATGGATGAGGATGTTAAATATTTGTTTGTCGCACTTTTCAGTATGTTTATTCGTTTGCATTATAATACCAATATGTGTTTTGAGAACACGTGAGTGTCGTCTTTCCATTACCTATTTACTTCCACCTTTATGTTGGTATCACTAGTATATCCTTATGATTTTATTAAAATGTATACTTTGTCGAAGTATAAACACACGTAAAACATAAATATACATAGATGTGATGATTCCTAAATATGTTTTGTATTACCGAAAGTAGCAAAATAGTAACCTTTAAGATATCACAGTTTAAGAAATAACAATTGTTTTTGAAACAAGATTAAACTCAAAGTAATAACTATAAATATACATCTAGTTTTGAAAATTGTACAGGGTACATTTTTTTCTGTTTTTGTCCAAGACAACATTGTTCCAGTAGACGCAATTCAGGCCAGTGTGGATACGAGATTCTACCCATTCACCCTGTCGGCAGAATTGGCAACTAAATAGGCTTCCACCGGTATTCGAGTATTCGAGCGCGGTCGATAAGCAGAGATAACTCTAATTGCGTTACGTTGTCTTTCCGCTATCGTCTGATATTATACATTGTTTGGGACTTCTCTTCTTAAAATGATTAGGTAACTATCATGTTGACAATTGAAATTCCTACGAAACTAAATCAATCAATATGCATAATCAAGCGTATGGTTTTGATTATGTTGTAGTCTTTGATTTTACCATATTATTACAATGGAATATCAAGTCGGAACTAAGTAAGTGTATGACCAGAACACATTTCATGCCTTAAACTGTAATGATTTAACAACATGTATGTGTATTACTAAGTTACCAAGTTCAATATTGATCAAGCAATCATCGTATTGTGCATGTCATGTAAATGGGCTGCATGAATAGTTACTAATTGTTCATAGTCCTTGGGTGTTACGGAGAAGGGGCATTTTGGTTGGGAACCATTGATCGTAATTATAAATCAATTCCACAATCTGGTACTCACAGCCTGTGATTCATTACGTGTGTTGGTTAAGTATCAACCTGAAGCATTCTGTAGCCCCGAGACGTTCGTCCTGGTGCCGACGTTCCAGAATTAATTAGATACTAAACGATGGTCAGATGACGTGATCTTTAAACAGTTGGGCGCGCTGCTAGAACTGACTGATCATGACCTTCTACACATGCAGATGTGTGTCACCCGATGCACACGAAATGGGTGTGTATACTCGGACTTTTTTAAGCCTTCAGTACTATCGGTGATATTGTTTAATCTATTCTGTGTAATTTCTGAGGAAAATCATAGCCATGTTTATATGCCTCAAGCATTTGTTCATGATGGTGACTGCATGTCAAATGATGATCACATTTTCATACGTTTGGGAGTTTTGATCACATGTATTCTTGGAGCGTGTATTTTAAATAATGAACGTGTACACCTAAATGTAATTGAATCAATTACGCCAAGAACATGTTTTAATATTCATTTATAATGCAGTGATATAAAGGAATCATGTTTCACTTTATCCATCTTCAGTTGTCACACTCTACAAGCAAGACGTTAGATAGATAGAGGGCATGTAAACCAGTGAATATCTAACATAAAACCTCATCAGTCTTAGATTCGTACCTAGAACGACCGACCCTTGAAGTGAGCATATTATCACTACTGTTCGTTAGAAATGATGAACTATACACACACAAATCCTCACTTTATCCAACACAATAATCAATTACCTTTCAGAATCGTTTTGAAGTCGAAATTGAGTGATGCTGCAAACAATGAGTTTGTTTTCCATTCATCAGCAGCTGTACTAATTTCGAAAGTTATTAAAAGACACCATGCCATTTAGAAAGTGGTCAAATGTAACATATGTTATATTTGGGATTACACTTTCTTTGTAAAGTACAGATTCTAGTATTTTTGTTGGATTGAGTCCCAACCGGGATTCGAACCCACACCCTCAGAGTCAGGCACCTAATCGCCAGCATACAAAGTCAGACGCCTAGACCGCTCAGCCACCGCGGCTTCCACAGAAATGGAAGTCGGACAACTGGTAGTCTAGGCTGCGGACTTTGTGTACCCCTCTGATAAGTGTTAAATTGACACGGCTCCCACGGCCGAAAGCTATGAAAGTTAGTTTGTCGAACAGTTTTTGTTTAATATTTATCCAAACCGCAATGAATTTCAACAATTCTGTAAGCCAACGGTAAAGAACACAACACCTGGGATCTACATAAAAGTATCAAAAACGTGAAGATTGGGCATACAATGAAACAATTTCAGCAAGACTAGGCTCACTGACTTGGTGGCTACATGTAATCGTATCCTAATTGCCTGGATCGATGCTCATGATGTTGGTCACTGGGTTGTCTGGTCCAGACTCTATTATTTACAGACCGCCGCCATATAGCAGCAAACCACACCAAAACATCTATTGTGTCACAGGATTTTTCGGTCCAGCCCAAAATGATTCTTGGCATTAGTTAAGTTACGATGCGTTTTCATCGTACATTGTCCAGTGAAATAGGACAGAATCAGTTAGTTAGTTAGTTAGGTAGTTAGATAGTTAGTTAGTTAGTTAGTTAGTTAGTTAGTTAGTTGAACGAATAAGCACATTATCTTATGTTTCAGCTGAGCAAGATACAGTGTTATGTGTAGATGCAGTCGGGGCGGTGGGGTGGTCTCGTGGTTTAAGCGTTGGCTCGTCACGCCGAAGACCCGGATTCGAATCCCCACATCGGTACAACGTGTGAAGCCCATTTCTGGTGTCCCCGTCCGTGATGTTGCTGGAATATTGCTAAAAGCGGCGTAAAGCCAAACTCAGTAGATGCAGTCGTGTCAGAGAACAGAGAATGTTGTCAAGATATCGAAAAACATTATGGGTAACAACTTCTTTGTTTCATGAGTGCAGTGAGTTCATTGTGTACACCTCTGGCTCCCACGCCTTTCTCTTTGTTAACTCACTGGCTTTATCTACTTTCTAGCCAATTGTGTTGTGTTCTTTGTTACATTCACTATACTCCATGTTGTGTTACATTCCTGCTTGAAAAGGGTACACGAATCTGTATCGAAACGTTGCACTCACGAAATAATGAAGTTGTTATCCATCTGCCATCTTTATTTCAGTACTTAACAAGACTACAGGCCTATAGTACATTACAATACAATATACAATCAGACATAGTTGTTATCCATAACGTTTGTCTACATTGTACTTCCCAACTTCTAAAATGCCACTCAAAGAAGTGTGTTGTCACGGTGCCAAATTGTAGCATTTAGCATGAAACGTTGATAAAGGAAATGAACAGAGAGGACATCAGCTGTTTCGGGGGCAATTCAGCGGAAGTTGACAGATGCGGAAAATAACTATATACTGGGACGTAATTGTGGAGGGAGAATTCTAAGCATAGATAACGATTGTGACTGAAGAGAAGTGTGAAAACTCTTCTTCACATAGAGCGGTGTTGGCAACATATGCAGGAACGACATGGCCAACTGAACTTTTTGCTGAGAGAAAAACAAATGGAGGACACATTTACTCGTGTCTAGGAGATGGTGGACCTAAAATTAAAGTTTTTTGGATAACTTGGTCAGGTTAGGCAACAGGCATTGGATCACTACCTGATATAAATTAACAGGAATGGCTATGGAAATTCATGCTGGCCCTGTCTTATCAGGAAACACATTGTCAATCAACAGATTCACATTGGTGGAGAATTCGGAAAACCCAGCTGTCATTGGAATGGGTGTATAACGAACAGGAAATCTTTATGGCACTGAGAGGGGAAATATGGGAAATACTCAGTAGTTCTAAGTAAGGAAGTGCAGGGAAAATATGTCACAACAGACGAAACTTGTTTCTTAAATGGTGTGAACCTTCTTATGTTATTTTCATTTCCCATGAAGCTTGACCGTTGGGAGGAGTATTGTGTCTATTCCCGTGAACCCAGCAACATGGCAATATAGTAAACTACGTTTACATCGAACACCCTTATAACGAACTAACAGGTATAACGAACTATTGTCTTGTCCCGGTCGCTTGCAGTGTATTAAGTTAAGTGTATTAAATGTATAAAACGAACTACGGTTATAACAAACTAAATATTATCGGTCCGTTTGTTATAGACGTAATTTACGTCAACTGAATTAGCAGAATCACTGCGTCTTGAGGGGACAGGTCTAATACGGCTCTTAAATTGTCTATAATTGTATTGGTCGTACTGAAGACAGCTACTTTAGGCTTTACAATGGTTAAAACCAGCGGTTAATCGAGCAGATATCGAAACAGCGTCTATTGGAGGCAAAGGGCAAAACTGATTGAATAACGGAAAGTCGTAGATTGGCATGTTGGAAATACAACTGAACGCTTCCTGCAAAACCGATGCTTCATCAACACCAGAAAAAGACTGGACAACATCAAAATATTTATTTCAAAATGGCGAAAACGTAATTTGACTTTGATTGGCAAAATTACTGTAATTAAAACGTTGGCCTCTTCAACCGTAGTTCATATATTTACCTCCCATCCAAACCAACCACCCGATTTTATCGCAGAATTGAACACTCTTTTTTTCAAGTCTAGATAGATCCTTTATAAAAAGGACAAAATAAACGAAGCAATCTTATGCGAAAAGATGAAGATGGAGGAATGATTGATATCAAAACATTCACTGAATCACTGAAACATCCACTGAATCACTAAAACATTCACTGAATCACTGAAACATTCATGTCTCAAAAGATACATCTCTAAAGAGAAACAATATTATCTCTCCGGTTTTCCGTTAGATTGTATCTTTCATTTCTGTGAAAATATCCCAACTTATTTAAAAATTAAAAAAACCTTTTGGAATGATGTTCAAAAGGCGTAGAGTAAATTCGTAAAGATCCATTCTGTTAATACTGAGGATATCAACTACATTTTAATGCAGCCACTTTGGTAAATCACCATTTTCACGACTCAAACTTTATTATAAAAACTGGTTTAACAATGGTATTGTTTATGTAAAAGATCTCAGTGATGAAAACGGATTAATTCCATTCATAAACCTAGAAACATCTTTGAATATAAGTGTACCATACTTGACTACAATCGTTTATTACTTAACATTCCAAAGGTATGGAGAACATTACTGCAAAATACTAAAATAGACTTTTCTCGCATTAAAACTATACGCCATTGGAACGATATTAATCATCTCTCTAAAGGATCTAGACTTCTCTGTGATAAATTGATCTCAGTTACTATCTTCCCGAATGTTTTGTAATAAATGGGAAAAAGAATTTGACACGTTTATTGACTGGAAGTACAAAACATGTTTTCACTAGTTTGCCCAGGTATTAGCGTTCACCTCTATGGTATATGATTTGTTTCTTCTATATTGCTATTTGTATATGTATAGATCGGCTGTAACAAATATTCCCAATGTCAATGCTTATCTTGATATAAGTGCCGATTCATCATCTAGAATCGTTATTGCTCTGATTTATACTGTATATTATTTTGAATGTACTTTTATTATGTTACTCACAGAATGTAAAATTAATCAAAACAAGAAAATGACACTGGGTAAAAATGAAAAATGGATAGGCATTGATAGAAGGTATCAGTATTGTAAATTCTCTCTTATAATCACCAGTTACTGATGTTGTAAACTATGGGCATTAATCATTTTTGAAATTATTGGAAGTATGGTTTACTGACATTAATTGTGACATACTAGGATATGTTTTTCGTGTACTGGTGACAATTGTTACATCCGTGTAACCGTGAGTGTTGGGAGTGCCAACTTGTTAACTGAAAACTTGTATATATATATGTATATGTTGCCTTGAGCGTGTACATCGGGGTCAGTTCGAAGAAAGCAAGTTGTGACCTCACCAGCATTTGAAGGATGCGGACTTACAGTATCTGCGCCGTAATGAACATTGTCCTGATTGCTGTGGCCCCTGTCCACACCGAAGTGACCACTATCGAGACCAACGTGACCACTTTTCACATCACACGCCACTGACCGACGCGACCACTGAACAGGGGATCCCCGAACCAGAGAAGACACCCATAATAATAATAATATCTTGTGGAAGATCAGGCCTACACCTATCTTGGAATGCAAGTTCGAGACAAGCTCCTGAGTGCCCAAATTCAAGTCAAACTTCGCACCGAGTACAAATCTCGCTTAAAGAAAATCTGGAGCTCAGAGCTAAATGCTCGAAACAAGGTCAAAGCCACCAATACTTTTGCTGTGCCAGTCCTTTCCTATTCCTTTGGAGTAGTTGATTGGACAAAACAAGACATTCAGTGTCTTGACCGCCTGACCAGAAGGATCATGTCTGATAACAGAGCTCACCACCCTCGTTCCTCTCTTAACCGTTTATACATGCCAATCAATTCTGGAGGTCGGGGTTTGATTAATGTGGAGGTTCTTCATGATATAATTTTATTGTGTACTTTTGCATATATTTATTTATCGGATGATCTTCTGGTGATGCATGTCAAGATTCATGGCGAAAACAAGGAATTCCACAGCTATTTTAAGCGTGCCAAGGTTGTTGGACAGAACCTGAAATTTGAGGTTGAATTTGCTGATGGAGTTGTACTGCTGGACGGTACAGCAATGGGAGTAAACCAGGTGAAGTTATTCGCCAAGTCTGCCCAGAGTCGGTCTTTTGTGGAGAGTCTTTCTGCGAAGCCATTGCATCGTGTGTACATGCAGTGTGTGGAACAGAATAGCAATCCCACCGACTCCTTCGCCTGGATGAAGTCGGCTGGTCTTAAACTGAGGGCTTCCTTTTTGCTGCTCAGGACCAGTCATTTCCCACTTGTAATCGCCTAAATGTGATTCTTAAAGCAAATATCAATATGAAATGTCGACTATGTAATGAATTTACAGAGACTGTCCAACACCTAGCCAGTGGATGCCCTGCTTTGGCACAAACAGCATATCTTAAACGACATGAGGGCATGGCTCGTTGCTTTTACTACCATCTCCGCCATGTCTGTGGCTTTTACACCGAGGTCCATCCACGGTACGACCCTGAACATGTTCAGGGCGTCATGGAAAATGAAGCTTTCATACTTCTGTAGAACAGGCCCATGTACAGCCTCAGAAGAATTCCTGCCAACAAACCTGATCTTGTCCTTTTTGATAAAGCTAATGAAGGTATTTATATCATTAAATTTTCTGTCCCTTTTTTACAGCAATGTGATTGGCAAGATTCAGGTAAAGCATGATAAATATGCGGACCTCGCCTTTAAAAAGTCTCGCTTGCATTCCAAGTACACTGTCGTCAGGCTCTCCATTGTTCTCGGTGCCCTTGGTTTGGTACCTCCTGTTCTCTTGGCGCAGATCAGGGGAGTGCCCGGGTTCTCCGCCGGGGGCACAGACCTTCTGACACTCTGGGTAATGCAGAAGGCTCCAGTGTTGGCGAGCCTTCATATTCTCCGGAAGGTTCTTTGTGGGTTCGACTAGGCAGTGTTTCCTGGGAGAAGTCCCATTCGCTGTCTGGGCTGCGTGTAGAGGGGACAAGGGCCCTGAGCTGATGATGAGTCTTACCAGCGTGACTGTGCCAGGATCACCCGAACCCTCTCTGCTGCAGTTTCATCTTTAATCTGTCAAATTCAATAATAATAATAAGTCATCTTCTATAGCGCACTGTCTCCAAACATCAAGTGATTGCTCGCGGCGCTTTATCAGAATCTGATTATTATTACCACGGATAACCCAAGCTGCCTGTTAGGCGCTAGAAGGTTATAGTCACATGACCTTTACCAACCGGGTACCCATTTTCTGCTGGGTGAACAGAGGCAGTTTTGAACAAACTCACTTGCTTAAGGTGAGACCACATGTATCACATGTGCTTCGTTGTGGGGCAGGACTGAAGTCCCAGAAACTCTCAGGAGTCAAGCTGCCAAACACGGTCACCCATCTCCGAGCTCCACGTTGCTTCACTTCAAATTATCCCTGACCTCAGCTGTACGCACAGTAACACACACCACACACCACACACCACACACACGCATACACAATCCATGTCAGCACGAGATTCCACTATGAGTGAGTGAGTGAGTATAGTTTTACCCCACTTTTAGCAATATTCCAGCAATATCAGCTGAGAATGGGTAATGGAACCCGGGTCTTCGGCGTGGCGAGCTAATGCTTTAACTACCAGGCCACCGCCCTCTCACCATAAGTTCTATGTTCATTAAATCTATTTCACATATCTTGTCATTTTGAGTCAGTTACCGCGAGTTTTCAGTGTGCATTCTATCTTTATGACGAGTATGTATGACAATGCCTTGATTCGTGGGTAAGCTTTCTATTCATGAAAAACGCCCGTCAGTAGATCATTTTGATCGTGATGATACTATGGAAATGACAGGATTTCAACATTTTAGGTGCTTTCTCACGGTACGACCTGCAGTCGAACAACTTGGAGCACACGACTTATGGTAACAAGAAAGGTGATAAATGCTAATTTTTTTATGTTTTTAGGTCGCATGCAACTCACATCTGGCAATATTTTCCCACGTGTCTCGTCAACATGAATACAATGCATGAAGCAGTAAAAAGAAGAAAAGGAAGCCTAAATATGTGTGGGTTCTTGACTGGACTCTAGGTGAAAACTCATCTGGTTTGGCTCCGCCATGACAACACAAAGGGAGATCACTCTGCGGTGGACAGAGATCGGAACGATTTGATTGTTCGAGAGCTTGTGAGTTGTAGTAGGAATTTATGCAAGTCTATGTCCTAATGTCCTTATGTCCTAGTTTTAAGTCTTACTCGACTGAATCTAAGTAATCAAAAGTCGTTACGACGTCCCATAGGCATAGATATGATCTTAGTTCGAGGAATTGTTTTTGGGATGTATCTTCGAGAGAATGTTCTCCCATTATTTGCAAAACAACACACATACACAGCATGAGAGAGAGAGAGAGAGAGAGAGAGACAAAACAACCACACATACACAGACAGACAGACACACAGACAGACAGACACACACACAGACAGACACAAAGACACACACAGACAAAGAGAGAGACAGAGACACACAAATATATAATATTATATATACTCATGGGTTTATATGTTTGTTCGAATAAACTCCCTTTCACCGGTAAAATCATAACATATAGCTGTGCCAAGGAACCTTCGACAATTTATTATGATTATGATATTTCCATATACAGTACTTTTACGGATTCTTAAGGTCATTTAACCCATACGTACTCAATTGTTTTTCCGTTTTCCGTTTGGATGTCACTGTTAGGGTCATAATGAGGTCAGATGTGAATTTATAACCTGCGAGTATCCTTGCTGAGCAACAAACAGGCGAAACCCTGCTCAGCCCAACCGTCAAGGCGCCATAGACCACTCAGTCTTGGTTGCTTGTGTGATCTCTAAGTGCACAGACGTTACTGTAGGCTTTGAAGTGTCGGATTGTGTTGACAGATGTTGACGACTATCCCAAAGCAGACAGGTTACATACTGTTGATGTAAACACCCAGCTGCGACTTTGTTGTCAAACCAAACAAGAGGTTTGTATCCTAGTGAGTGTGTTTTACGCCCATTTTAGCAATATTCCAGCAGGGGAACAAGAGGAATGGGCTTCACACATTATACGAATTATTCCAGGTCTCCTGCGCGTCAAGCTTTATCCAATGGTGCACTGCCGTCCAACATCTAAAGATTTTTAGTAGAAAAATTGTAATATTGTCTACTCACTATAGCTTTGTTTTGTGTGTTGTCTAACGCCGGGCACTATTCCAGCCGTATGAAGAAAGTCTGTACCCCATCCAACCTGGACCAGACAATCCAGTCCATGCCGCCTTGTGCATCGACGTAGGCGAGTGAGATATGAGGTCATCCATCAGCCAAGTCAGCCAGTCTGGTCAGCCTATTTCGTCAATTTAACCAATTTAACTTTCACGACTGTCACCTTCGGTCAATTGTTTTTGGTCAAGAAAACAGACAGGTAATGATGTTTCATGCAGTCCTCCTATTTCCCCTTACTTCATGCACCATTCTACAAAATCTGCTATAACAAATAGTACGTTATTTTAAGTGAATTGTTTTGGGTGTTTAGCCTGCATCTTTTGTCTTATTACTTTTGTTATTCTTACATGTACATATGCTCTCTGCCTCATACCATTCGTTCACCTGATGAAGGAGTAAGGATATACTCCGAAACGTTGTGTTACTTATAATGAAGATGTTGACATCCATAAAACTCTCTTACTTTTAGGTGTTATTGGGAACTCACATGTATTCAGCCATCGTGAGTGCGACATATTACATTACATTTTGGGGCATGTGCGTTATACATAAACATATGTGCTCTATTAACAGGCCTGTTGTCACCAACAAACCAAACGCAAATACATTAGTCTGTCGGGAGATGTAAGTAGCATTATACGCCGCTTTGAGCAATGTCTCCCCATGGACACAAGAAATGACGTCACACATTGTGCCCCTGGTCGCATGTTGTATCTCGAGACGAGATATATTTGTTTAACTACAACTACAAAACCAGATGCTTTTTCATCAATTAGTCGGATCGTAACGTCATCACAACATCAAGATTGTGTCAAGCCTACTTCGTCCGGATGGATCTGTTAATTGTGTTCATAGGATACACCAGTTGAACACGCTGCATGTACACTGCTGACAGTGAAACACGCGTGACAAAGTATTGGAGTCATCTTTCATGAAATAATGTCTGTTTTGAATGCGGCTATTGCGAAACATCCTTCTACTTTCAATATTTATTACATTTAAATTGTCGAGTTGTGCGTCCATTATAACAAAATCCTGGTACAATTATTCAACACTCCCATGAGGAGGTTGACGTCACTGTTTGGAGAACAGTATCTCCCATTACAACCACCTAGACCACCCTAAGTCCACCCCACCCTCCCACCCCAATGTTATTTACCTCAAAGGTGTGCATTGTTTGATATCCCTTCAACTTGAATCTATTGTGATGTCTTGAGTGTTTCTTCCCACCATCGAGTGAATATATGTGCATGCAAATGTATCGTGTGTATGCACGCATGATATGTGCTTGTGTGTGTCTGTCTGTCTCTCTTCCTCTCTCTCTGTCTGTCTGTCTCTCTCTCAGCAACCGCCTCCGTGGTGTAGTGGTTAGAGCGGCCGGCCGGAGAGCGGAAGGTCGCGGGTTCGATCCCCGACCGCGTCATACCAAAAGACGTTAAAATATGGTACTTGTTGGTCCCTGCCTGGCGCTCGGCATTAATGGGTACAACAAGGACTGGTCGGCTCGGAGTCAGTATGATGTGTCTGAGTTGGGTATTCATGCCTGGCGCTCGGCATTAATAGCGAAATATTCTCAAGCACGACGTTAAACTCAACAAGGACTTTGCAGTGGTTTTAGCAAGAAGCACACATATGCAGTGGCTCTGGACATTCCTGAAACTCTTGAGTCATTAATTATTCCTTTTCCTGTATGATGTGTCAACCAAGTGATGGAGTGAGCTTCCGGTAACAAAAGTCATATGCTGTATAAACTGCGGTATATTATTTACATTTACAATTTAAAACATTGTATCAATCAATTGAAACAACTATTAGCTTGAGCCTTTCATCACAATGGATAGCTTTACAGTGATATTCTTTCAAGATATATTATCATGAAATGCCAGCTAAAATGACTGTCATGTTAATACGACATCGTCGAAACAATATGCTGACCTCATCACAATGTCTAGCTTTCACTGACGTGAACCCATCGTCGAAAGTGACCTCATCATGTCATCACTGACAACCCAAGTAGGCATGGATATGTTACAGGGAATGTGTGAAACCAGGGAGTTCACGTCATCCCTAATAGAGTTAGTGATTTCGTGAAATCACTGTAACTCCCAGGGATTTCACATATTCCCTTAAATTCCAAGGGATTTCATGAAATTACTGAAATATTGGCTCAGGGATTTCATGAAACCCCTGCCAGCCTTTACTGAAATAGAGAAAACCAATGGGAGTACAGGAGTATATGCTATGTGTATGGAAATGGTACTTAGAAATGGTGTTGATGTGTATATTGTACAACGTCTCGTTAAACTTGTATAGTGTACAGGAGTACTCATTATATATATCCCAGGTTCGATTCTCCACATGGGTGCAGTGTGTAAAGACCATTTCGGGCGTCACCCGCGGTGAAATTGCTGGAATACTGCTAAATACGACTTAGAATCATAATCACGTACTCACTCACTCACTCACTCACTCACTCACTCACTCACTCACACGTAAACAACTGTCGTATACTGGAGTACGGCTGTGCGGAGTCAGGCAACAAAGAATATTTATATTTCAGGAAAATTGTTTGAAGGGCTAGTGCTACCGGTAGAGCCGGACATGGTTACCTTGCAGGCGATGTCCAAATGTCATCACCGGTTTCAGTGATCCATTGTTATTTGCATAGTTATTGTCCTTTTATTGTGCAATGAAATCGTTGTATATTTACTGAGTGAATGTCTTATCTCGGCCAAATTCCTGTACCACAAAGATACACCAGTTGACTTGTGTCAGTTGCAGTTTCACATCCTGAAACTTGATAAAGCTTTTGGTTAGGCAACCGTAAATCTTGAGCGTATCTGTGGGTTTGCCCCCTTTCCTTCCCTGAAACACCTGATGTCCCCAGCTGTCTCCTTTGGCAACTGAATTCACAATATGCTACTGTTCACAAAAACCTAATGTATATGTTACAAGAAAAATACACAATCGCTGAAAAAATCAGCAAATATGTATTGATTATGCATATTTACTGTAACAAATTCATTGTACAATGAGATGGTGATTTCAATGTGAACATTTCTAACGTCTTGTGAAAGGATTTGGTTTAAATGAAAATAGAATTTGAGAGATTGTCCTTTTGCAATTTCGGTAATCGAGATGTGATAGTTTCATCTGCATATTTTGAGTAAACAAACAGAAAGGGTTTCCCTTTAAATACAGATGTTAGGATTGCCTTGTGTCCATTTATGATCCCTCGTCATTGTGTCCATGGCAACCAGAAAGGACATGTTTGGGTATTCTGCCAAGAGACACAATAGCCATGAAAACGTTTTGAATGGACTTATAAAATCCGTGATGATCCCAGGTGCTCGCGAAAAGAGTAAGCATGTCATGTCCCGTCGGTTGCATCCGCCATTCACATGATTAACACATTTCTTAAATATTTAACACACACTCAACAATGAATTAACGAAATCCTAGTATGTGTTGTATTTTGAGTTAGTTGTTTAACGGGAAATAAACCCAATTCCATCTATAGCATGTATAAATACGAACGGTACCGTCTTATATTTGCTGAATGTGACGTTAAACGACAAATAAATGAGTGAATGTATATCCAGCATTTCCGGGTGCACTCTGTCATGTCTCCTCTGGGACATCGAGGCTCTGAGAGACCGTAAAGTATTTGTTATCAACTGCGAAGCATATCAAACAAACGTACACGCCATACTGCCTGCGCGACGTCGAATTCACGTGAGTTTAGGGCCACAGTTCGGCATAATGACGCCACGATGAATACTAGTATAACGAGAGGTGGCCTTCATCGACCCTCATCCAAACAATGCATGCGCATAAAGATATAATCCTTCCAGATTAAGACAAAACAATATAATCACAATATGTATTGAAATCCGACTACAGAGAGTGTTTATCATACATGTATTTACATTTCGATTCGGACTCTATAACATACTGCCATGCATTGTGTTGAAAATTTCTCCCATCATGTTTCAGTACGGTTAAGCGCACAAAGCTCAAAACCTCACCAAACGGATAAGAACGGATTAACCTAAAACAAAACTAACCCTATGTGCAATCACTAGGCCCACGCGTCTTTTGAAGTAGGCTTATCCAATGCCCTTCTGTTTGTGATTTGCTTTCGCCCTTTGTGCTGCAATGTTGCACAATAGCTGAATGCTACATGTACGTTTACTATAGTCTAAGAGTCATTGTAAGTGAACCTGATGATTTGGTGAGATTGCCACATAAAGACGCTTTGTCAACAGTGAACCGACATAGGAGATTTATGCATGGTCGAAGATCAGGTAAAAACCCATCGATCAGATAAAATCATTCCAATCTGACAAGGACTCATATGTGAAACAGGACAGGGAATTGCCACCAAAGTGGATCAAATTATTAATAGACCTGCTTCTAAGAGCTAGGCAGCAACGTGTCATGTTACGGATAGGTGTTCCTGAAATCGCTATGTCCTCCATTATGACCTAGTTTCTGTACAACAGTGTGTATCGACAGCCGTAGGCGACAACAGTTCGGCAGGGCTGGGCGCTAGACGGATGAGTCAGCGGCTAGGCATGTGTAATGGCGACTGCATTGATTGAGGGAGGTGTTCCTCTCACGGATCGCAGCACAGGATGGCAAGCCGATACCATCCGCTGGTCCATTATGAGACCATTTCCTCTGATTTCCCATACTTTGGGTGATTGTATCGAACAAAATAATCAGTTGATCAGGTGAATATTTGTGCAAAGTCAGTGGTGTATTTCGTATGCTCCTATGTATGAAATCGGAGCCGGATTGAAATGTAACTTCCATGACCTTTCTAGACTCGCACGCACTGTTTGTGTTGAATGAGCTACAGCGCACAGAAATTACTGAACCGTTGTCCTGCATATTTGTGTACCTTCAAATGTTTCCTATATTTACGCAAAAAAACATTCAACGACGAATCCAAGCCACTGCACACGCTATCTTCCTAGCCTGTACTTTCCCGCAACAATGTTATAGCTTGCGACAGCCCGCGAAA